>NC_140588.1:620294239-620834436 GCF_964204655.1 Triturus cristatus | reverse complement strand
AACCTGCAAGCAAAACATTTACTTGCTAAAAGTAACCATGCCCCCAGCAACCCTCCTGAGCTTTGCCACAGCAGAAAAGATGGGTCTGATATCCATCAACTACTTGACACAAGCCAAACCATCAATCCAGTTCCTGAAACTACTCAGTGGGCCAGGTGAGAGGAAGGGCATTTGAGTGCAAGGGAACATTGATGAAGCAGCCCAACCGGTGGCACAAGGACACTGTAAAGTGGCATTCTGCCTCCAAGAGGCAGTAGAGAAATACATCAGAAACCTGCTCAGGCTTGACATAATTGAAACATCCAAAGATTCAACACCATGGGTCTCCCCATTTGTGGTAGTGCACAATAAAGATAGCATGAACGATATAAGAATATGTGCTAAAGTGTATTAGTCCAACAAAGCCATCGAGCAAGAGTGACATCCTAGATAGCACATCTCAGATATGATAACACAACTGAATGGGGCCAATATTTTCTCGAAACATGACCTCAACAAAGGCTATCATCAGTTGGAGTTCGGAGAGAACTTTTGTTACATCACAACTTTTTTCACAAACCAAGGACTCTTTAGGTACACATGGCTCAGCTTTCGGGTGTTATTAGCAGACAAAATCTTTCGAGATTTTATTTGCAGGACAATTCAAACTATCCTGAATGCTTTGAACGATAGAGAATGCATAGTATTTGGATTTTACAAAGTAAAATATGATGCAGTACTTCACCATGTGTGTCAGATACTGCAAGACACAAACCTCATGCTCAATGCACACTCCCACCTACTGAAATAAGCACTCTCCGATAATTTCTAGGGATGGCTAGCTCCTTTGGAAGATACCTAAAAGGCTAAACCATGCTAAGCACAATCCTCAGGAAACTGACGAAGCAAGGCAAGGAATTTAAATAGTCTGCGGAGGGCAAGAAAAGTTTCCAGAGCTCCATGGAAGCTGTGAAGAATACCACTTCTATGGCCTATTGTGATCCCACGCTGCACACAGAGAAAACAGTGGATGTAAGCCCATGAGGGAAGGGAACCATCCTAGCCAAACACAAAGAGACAGGTGGTGACATATACCAGCCATATGACTCTAAGGTGTAGAGAAGGATTACTCCCAACCTTGAAAGGAGAGACTGACAGTTGTAGGGCATCTGGATACTTCCACATTTTCAGGTATTGGAAAAGAATCACCATAGTGACAGACCATCAAGCGCTAGTGACCATTTTTGGAAACTACAGAGCCGAAATATCACTACAAATTGTGAGATGAGGGATAACATTATATGAATAGAATTACAATAACATTCATATACCTGGCAAGGGGGACATTCCGGCTAACCACTTCCTCATACATATGCTTACATCAACAGAACCCAATCCGTCAATAGCCGAAGAATCTCTCCATTTCTTTGTGAGGTAAACATACCAAAAGCCATGTTAGTACATTTAGACATAGCAGTGTCCAATGAAGATGAAAATCAGGAATTTTATAGAAAAAAAGACAACCAAGGGAATGTATGTGGTTTCAAAACTAGATATCATGGATGAGACAGCGATTCAAGAGTGTCACACATGTCAGTGCACTGGACAGGTCTGAACTACCCGAAAGGGTGTGCGATCAGGTAGAAAATAATTTTCTTTGGCCAACTGACATTTAACCAGTATCTCCTAGTAGTCATGGAAGAACAGTCGCTCTACCCATTGGTTAAAATCTTCCTACATCAGTGTGACAAACATTTTGTTACACATCAAGCTAATAACAGCCATGCTTCCATTGGTTATACCAGGCTAGCACAAAGTATGAGTAGGGTAAAGACATACCCTTTGGACAGTCACCGCAAAGGTCAAGTAATATACAATGCGCAAAAAACTAAGAACCATTAAAACATCGCAAGCACAAGGTAATGTACAATAGACTACACGCTGTTAAACGCAATAAATTAAAATACATAAAGTAGACACCGTAGTCATTTGAATGAAGGGAGACACGTAAAGTATGCGTGTGAGTAGTTCTAAGTCCACAATATGCATGAAACCACAAGTTCGTTAGATTACACTTTCCGTGTAAAAGAATTCCAAATGAGCCTAAGCTATAATAACAAAAATGTTACAGGTGTGCCTGTCAATGCAATCATGTTGAAAAGGCAGTCGAAAGCCTCCATTGAACAAGGAAGTTTCAACGGAAACCAAAAGGAACTTGTGCATTGATGGAGGACAACTCACACAAGTGCTCTCTAATGAAGTTTATTGTTGCCCTCTTGACCTCAGGAGAGGTCAAAAGATTGTGCATTGCAGATGCGTGGACTGAAACCACAAAACGTGTGAACTAGATAGATGTGCATTGAAAAATAAAGAAAAACACCTCATGGAGAGGTCAGCGTCATGCACCAGTAAGAGGACAAAACCCTTGTAACACACCTCTAGAGAAAGTACATAGATTGTGCACAATTTTACACTATGTAGTAAGTTCAAAAGTGTGCACTGTGTGACCATATTAATTCACTTGTTAAATAAAGCTCACTAGAAATATTTTTTTTCAAAACCAATCCAAAAGATAGGAAGAATTAAAAAAAAAACTCGACTTGTCACACTGTTAATACGTCACTGAGCAATGACATGCCATGCACTAGAAACGGAAAACCTTGTAAACTGTAAAAGAAAATAACACCTTAATAATACATTTGCCAATGAAGCTTTGAGTTTAGAACGTGAGCCAAAGTCACTAGATGGCAGCATAGGTCAAAAATTATATCTGCGTAAACACAAGATACTGACAGTATTGTACATTCCTAAACTGCACTCGATGAAGCAACAAAGCAGCAAAAATGTTTTGAGTCACCAGTATGAAAGATAAAACACTGAAATGTCGTAAACACATCGTCGTTCCAAAAACCCTCACAACAGTGTGCAGTACGTTTCAAGAATGTTCATCTCAAGATACTATAAGAAAAATTATTTGGCAAAACGTGTGAACTCCATCCGACCCTGATGAAACAAAGGTAGAAATACCTCGTAGTTAATTCATCCCCTGGCAGACTTGTAAATAAACCGATGACAAGCTGGAGGCACATAAAACTTTATACTGGAAATTCCCGTTGTTGAAGGCGAGAGAATCGGAGAATACCTTGGAGTCTGCAGCCTGAAACGTAATGAACCTAAGATGTCGGCACGTATTCAATGCGGAGCCGGGTGGCTCACCACATGTCCTTGCTGCAGAGCGTCGCTCATCAGCTGCCATTTATGACATAGGAAGAGGTCCGAAGATTATCCCAAGCAGGTAAGATCGCGTGCATAAGAACGAACGCGCGCTCTTTCTTTCTTTAAAAAAAAAATAATGTTAAACTGCCAAATGAAACAATGGCTTACCAGAGCCCCATTGATACAAATAAAAACATGGCTCACCTCCCAAAAATGAGTAATCTCCATAGGCAGAGCCGGGTAAAACACGGGGAAGACGAAAATAATGACACTCCCCCCATAGCGCTTGAAAGTTGCTCCTCAGCATGTCGGGCAGTAACACAGGGACAGAAAATTTTCTCTCACCCGATTTGAAGTTCATCACAGGGAAATAGTAGCTCTACTCACACGGAGATCTCTTGATAGAGTTGAAGCGGTCCAGCTTCACCAGAGGAGATGAGAATAATTCCAAACGTAAAAGCACTGAAATGAGGTTGCCTGGCAGGTAGCAAGTAGCAGGTAACAAGTAGATGCGACACACACTCTGTGGGGATTTAAAATTGTCCCGTGGTGTGACACTGAAGACAGGAACACATCAAGACAGTCCAATTACCTTGCCAGTTGAAACGCTATAGGGATAGGAGAAACCGGCACTTGTGATGTTGTGGGAACAGCAAGTAGAAGCACATGAAGAGCGTCAGGCTTGCCCTGACCGAAAGCACAGCATTTCCCAGATGTTAGGCTTACCCTCACATGAAGGCGCAGCACAAAGCGAAGACGTTGAAGATGTTGGCAGGCTTACTCTCACTGAGGGCACAGCACTTGCACAGACACATAGGAACAACTGGCAGACTGCTGTGGGCGACCGATGGGAGGTCACTGGTGGGGTCAGGATGCCAGTTGAGATAACTTGATTTGAGTTGCAGGAGGTTTTTGTATTTTCCAAGTTGCTTGAAGTTCTTGTAGAGGTGACAGAAGTAGGTTCTTTAAGTTCAAATCGTCGCCAAAATTCTGTAGTGATCAAGTCCACTCAGTTGAGATGATTTAAAGAGGTTTTATTGGAGAGGGTACAGGATCACAAGATGATTGGAAGTAGACCAGATAAAGACCCCACCAGGAGCAGCCAGCAGGCAGCTCAGCCCAGTCAACTGTCATTACTCACTGCAGATTCCCAACATTCTGACAGCATCATCACATTAACATTCCACTGGTGGTAGACTGGCAATGCATTAGCATTAGCAGGATATAACAAGCATATTTGTAAACAGATGAATAACATGTAATACCAATAAGATCTCCCACCTCATCTGACCAGTCCATTAGTCCTCTTTTCCTTCAAAAACAATTTAGTTCCAACATGCCACCCATGTTTTAGGTGTGCTACTCTGCACTCATAATTTGACATCCCATTTATATACTCAACCTCATCATCGTCTACTACTCACATATATTCACTGTGTAGCTGAAAGTATGGTATTACTTCTTCCCAGTAGTCCTAGGTTATTGAACCTTTGGTGTCTTGCTCTTCAAGGTGGGTGTTCCTCAGACATATAGGCTAATCATTGCATGATGTGCTTTCGCCTCCCAATCTATATTGTCTATAGTTGGCCACCACTTCGACTGCTGACCGTTTTTTAACATCACAAATCCATACTTTTATATTTGGCGGCGTTTTCTTTCCAGTACATTGCTATGTTTGTCTTGGTAATACCTACCAGGAGATCCACACATTTTAAAATGTGCTTCACCTACTTAACCATCGTAGTTGCTCTGATAAACAAAACAGCGGAGACATTTCTAATCTTTTCCCCATCACCTCTAAAATTAATATTATTACCTTTCCCCACAATTGTTGTATCAAAGTGCATTCCCATACCATAAGGCAAAAATTTGCATTAAGTTGTTGGCATCTTGGACAAAGAGCTGATGCACCCAGGTACATTTTGGATATTTTTGCTGGGGCTAAATAAGTCTGGTGTAGATAATTACATCAAGTGAATTCAAAGCGCTGCTTTCTCGTCACCTTTTTCAGGTATCCAAGTTATTGTTCCATTCTTGTTCAGTGATATCTCTTCCAACGTTCCTCTCCCAGTTCTCTTTTAACAAGTTTTCTTATGTAACAATGTCATTGCATGTCTGGTGTTTCTGTAAGCTAATAGTTCAGCCATATTTCTGCTTTTGGAAGTTTGATATCTTTTTCCCCCCAAGTCACTTTGGTTGCTGTCATTACGTTGTATGTTATGAAATAGCCTATCCCCAAATCATATATGTCCATGGGTTCCTCAAATGTGCAGTTTGTCCCATTCAAAAAAGGTTCTCCGCTCGATATATTTGTGCCTCTTGCCATGGTCATTGGTTGTATATTCAAGCCACTGTAGAGAAATTTGTTGGCGGCTCAGCAGAGGTATATCAGCAAAGTACAAAATTAGATAATGCTGTTTTTTCAAATAGTGCCGCCAGCAATGCACTTCCTGCAGCACTGTGGGGTTTGGTTTTTAAGTCTGGCGTTAGCCAAGACCTTTTGATGTTACTACAATATGTATAATATGCTTACTCAAAGGGACTTTCGGCCAACTCTCTTGTTGTGTCATTCCCATCCCACCCACTAGAGCATACAGCATGAGGCAACGGTTCAGCCAATTTAAGCCTCTTGTTAATATCACTTTGAGTGACTGCATTTTGCTCTTTCACAAGGTGCACATCCACACACAAGAAGTTCCATTAAGTGTCAGTGTTGCCTGATGTGATAGTAGGGCCCATTTGAAGTGAGCACAGGGCACATCCCAGGTTTATCAGGTCCTGTCTATCTCCTGCGCTGTTGTAAATTCCTTTTGAAGTGGACTGCTGCTATTTCACAGCATACCATATTGTGTTCCTGGACTCGGTTTCACAAATGGTTCTGATAAACCTTGTCCAGAAAGAAAAACAAACTTTATTGTGTTTAATTTGCAGCACACTTGTAACAGTTTTATTTAAACATAAGTGGGGCGTAATATAAGTTTTAGTATCCAATATTTTATACTGTGAACCCTCTTGCCATCCTTTTTTCCATCATAATTTTCTTTCTTTCCCATTTACTTTCCTTTTTTCGTTCTTTCTTTTTTGCCTTCTTTCCGTCTTTTGTTCATTATTAACCACTTTCTTTCTTTTTGCCTTTCCTTTTCTCTTTCTTTCTTTCCTTCTTTTTTGCCTTCCTCTTTTCTTTCCTACCTTCCTTATTTCTTTCCCGTCTTTTTAGCTTCTTAGCTTCTTTCTATTTCTTTCTTTCCTTTTTTCATTCCTTTTCTTTATCTTTCAGCTGCTTTCATTCTTTCTCTTCTTCTTCTTTTTTGCCTACTTGCCTTTTTTCTTTGCTTCTTCTTACTTTCTTTCTTTCTTTCCTTATTTCTTTCTGTATTACCTTCGCTCCATATTTCTTTCCTACCTTCCTTTCTTTTTTGCCATCATTCCTTTTTCTTTCCTTCTTTTCTTTCCATTTGCATCTTTATTTATTGCCTTCTTTACTTCTTTACTTTTTACTTTCTTTCTTTATTTTGTCCTTTTTTTCTTTTTGACTTCTTTCTTTTCTTCTTTCTGTCCTTCTTTCTTTTTGTTCTTTTTTTAATCCATCCATCTTTCTTTCTTTTTGCCTCCTACCTTTTTCTTTCCTTCTTTTTTCTTTTTGCCTTCTTTCCTTATTTCTTTCTTTTTGCCTTCTTTCCTTCTTCCCCTCTTTCTTTCCTTTTTTTCTTTTTGCCTTCTTTTCTTAGTTCTTTATTTTTTCCTTCTTTCCATCTTCCCCTCTTTCTGTTTTGCTTTCTTACTTTTATTTTTTTCTTTTTCATTTATTTGTTCCTTCTTTCATTAATGCCTACTTTAATGTTTTCTTTTCTTCTTTTTTTTTGCCTTCTTTAATTATTTATTTAATTCTTTCCTTCTTTATGTTTGCCTTCTTTCTTCTTTTCTTCTCCTACCTCCCTTCTTTCCTTCTTTCTTGTTCTTCTTCTTTCCCTTTTTCTACTTTCGTTCTTGCTCTTTTTCCTTCTTTATTTGTTTTTTTTGTCTTGTTTATTATTATTTTTTCTTTCCTTCTTCCTTCTCTCTGCCTTCTTGCCTCCTTTCTTCTTTTGCCTTTCTTTCCTTCTTGCCTCCCTCTCTTGCTTCTCTCGCTCCCCCTTCCTTCTTTCTTGCTTTTCTTACTTCTTTTTTGCCGTTCTTCCTTCATTTTTAGTCTGTCTTCCTTCCTTCTTTGTCTACCTTGCTTTCTTTTTACTCCTTTCTTACTTTCTTTCTTGCCTGCATACTCCAAGGCAAGGCAAGCAGCCAATTCCAAACCATTTTTTTTAGATTTGTGTTAAACAAGACATTTTGATTTTGCTAAACGTATGTATAACATAGATACCTATTGAGGCTTTAAGCCAGACTTCATCCATTAGTCTGTGATTGTGTAATTTGCAATTTTCTTCCACCCACTTCAGCATGGATCAAGGGACAATGTTAGCTAATTTTAACCATTGATTGACTTCACTAGTAGATACAGCATGGTGTTCTTTCAGAAGGAGCACATCCACATACAAACTAGTTTCCTTCAGTGAAGGGTGTGGGTGTGGACCATAGTAATGTGTACATTTCTGACAAGAGAAAAACACTTTTGCCTTAGCCTTTTTTTTTGTTTCAATGATGGCCCTGCAACTTCCAGAACAATAAACATTTGCCAAACCCATGACAAAACAAAACAAGAATTACGAAAGTCTGGCAGCCAACTCCAAACCTATTGGCTTTGCTAATGCTTGTTTCAGCTTGACATCACTCAAAACAAAACACACTGGGCCTGCACTGAGGTTTGTGCCCATTTCTGCTTTCTTTGGGTGTAAAGTACAAACTATCCATTGCAGTCTGGCTACCATATCGTACTTTTCAAAATTTGGAGTACACTTGACTCCTGCATCCAACAGTCTCATGGCTTTGCTTATAGCTATCCTTCTTCTGCCATTTCCCCATGTTCGTTCTGAAAGCAAGGTATTAAGCTCTTGGAATAAATTAATTCTAAGTATAATGAGTAATGCAACAAAATAATAGAGAAGCCTGAGATTAATTATCATTTTCACGACTGCAACTCTGCCTGTCGAGGAAAGGGGGACTTTTTCCAAACAGCAGTGACTGCTTGATGGAAATTAGCTCCTTCCCTATGTTTCCATCTCCGAGTTTGTTGACTCTGTGATATACCTGTGAATATATAATGTTCTCTCTCTGCCATCTAATAATCGTATCATGTTTGTCTTGTTCTTCTAGACGTATCTTCCTTCCCAGTGGGAAGAGGTATCATTTTTCCAGGTAAATTAGGAGTCCTGCTAGGTCTCCAAATTTAGTTAAAGTGTTTTTGACATCAGGTAGACTGCTGATATGGGTTCTTAAGAAGAGTAACACATTTTCTGCATCTAAGGATATAATATGTAATCAAAGCGGAGCTGTATACCCCAGACCGGCCTCTACCTCGCATGATGCATGCCAAAGTCATCATGGTCATTGTGAAGAGGAGAGGTTGACAGTGTGTCCCCCATTTCGTTCACCTCCTAATCGGCACTGTTCTGAGATTATTTGGCCTGTACGGACTCTTGCTAGGGGAGTCTGTATAAAACCTCTACCTGCAATCTCCATGCAGGTATTGCAGGGATGGCTTCATCCAATTCAATTGACATTAGTAAAGGTTTATGGTTGGATTCCTCGTCACCCAAGTAATACATTTTGCTAACTTTAGTTTCTATACCTTTGCCACCTAGGAACATTTCTAGTGTAGTTTGCACTCCATGTACCAGAGAATAAAAGGAGTTTTTCAGCTTGTTCGGATGCAGTTCTGGCCATACGTCCACCAGCTTCCAGTGGTACCTCTATGCTTTAAATTTGTGGGATGTTTCCCAACTTTGAGTCCCCCATAAATGTATTTTAATCACCTCCCCCTATACTAAGTCTATCTTGATCCCAGGAGTCAGGAATTCTAAAAATCCTGCCAGGTTAGTCTTCTGGCATGCAAACTGGTGATCATTAGAGGGGGTCCCATCAACTATACTTCCAGCTCTTGTGTATCCCCTCTAACTGTCAGTGTATCTATTACTAATCATGTGAGAGACTCTTGGAGCTATCAAAGCAGCATGCTTCTTGCATAAGCTGAATATATAGGGCCCGATTACGAGGTCATTAGGAAACTGTTCTGAACCAATCGGACTCGGACTCATTTCCGAACGAATCAGGTCCTGCAAGTCCGGATGACCGATTACGATTCGTTCGGTCGGACTCGCATTGACTTCAATGGGAGCCTGTGTTTCGTACGAGAACACAGGCTCCCATTAAAACAAGCATTACAAATGCAATAGGTCTCGGCTTTCATTAAGTTAAAGCCATTTGCTTTGCTATACAATACCATTAGGAAAGCAAATGGCTTTATCTTAATCGAAGGCGAGACCTATTGTATTTTCAATGCATCACCTTCTGTCCTTCTCTTTCACTTCATCATTAATTATCCTCTTCCCTCTTTATTCCACCCCCTTCTTTCCGTTCTTTCTTCTCCCTTATTCTTATGGTTCCCTTCTCTCTACACCCTGCCTTTCTCCTCCCTAAAGTCCTCTTCGACTTTTCTCAAGCCCACCTCGCGATCCTCCTCTCTTCCTCTCTCATTTTTTCCTCCCCTAATTATCACGGTTTCCTTGCCTTTCTCCCTCTTTTTCTCTCGTCTCTCCCACATGTCCTTCGCTCCTCTCTGTCTTTCTCTCCCATCTCCCGTCTGTCCTTCCCTCGTCTCTCATAATCTCATGTCCTTTACCAGTTTTGCACAATGCTCTGGGATAGGATGATACCACTTTTGAAGCTATCCACGGCAGGCTTCTGACACTAGCTCCTCCTGGCCACACCCCCTCAGGCACCTGCACGCGCACTGAGCTTTCGGATCTCGTCCTTCCCTCCCGCTCACCCTGAACCCGTGACCTCCGGTGTCTTTGGCAACAAACAGCGTGTGTGCCTAGCATCCCCTGAGGTCTGGGGGTGCGCTGTGCCCTGTACACTGTCCAGAAAGAGTACGCTGCTGAGACAGCCCAAGGGTGAACTGAGAGAATTGGACAGAGGGCTGAGGCATGGACAGACAGACACTGCTGAGGCATGGGAAGCAGGGGGTGAGCAGGGAATGCTGAGGGCTGGGTAAGTACTGGCGAGTACTGGCGTTTAAGGTATTTTGCAAGCCTGGAAGGGATTGAGGTACCTTGCCAGAGCTGTTTACCAGTCTCAGTACTGGGAGGTCAATTAATCTTGCAGGTCAGGTTTTAGGTGCATTGCTGGAGCTGTGTGCCACGCGTTACTTCAGTAGGAGGGAGCCTGCAGGTAAGTCAGACCTGGGCCCCGTACTGAGATAGCCGGAACGGGGTAGGTCTTGACTGAGGTGCACTGGCGGAGCTGTCTGTCTGCGGTCTGTCCTGGAGTAGCTGGGGTGTTGCTGGTCGGCGTGAAAGAGCACGGACAGTGTCTGCCCTAGTGTTAGAATAACTGAGGCATTTCTGGTCAGGTTTGGGGCACATTAGCAGGTCTGTTAATTGAAACCCAGTACTGAAATTGCGGGGGATGAGAGAGGGGGCGCTAGACATGACTCTGCCCCCACTTTGCCCTTAGGATGCGCGTGGAACCTGCCGTGAACGCCCTGCGTGCCGGCTTTGGTCGGGGTGTGACCCCGGCTTGTTTTGGTTCTGGAATGCATTCCTTGGATGTGATTTGTTCTAAAAGAAAGGGCTGGGAGAGGGCCCAGAGAGCTGCTTAGGAGCGGAGACAGAGCGCAGCTGCTGCTGCCGGAGACGCGCTTCTTCCCGCACGCCCGCCCCACAGGAAGCGGAGCACCCCTGCATGGAGGAGAGAGGCGAGGGATGGCAGCGAGGCCTTCGGGTTCACCGTGAGTAGATAAAGAGTTGGGAGGCCTTGGTGTTAGGAAAAGGAGCTGGGGCCACTGTCTGCACGAGCGCTAGTGCTTCACGGGAGGCCCCGTGTCACAGTGGGGGGGGGCAGTGCCGCAGCGCAAGGATGAGAAGCCAGGGCCACACAATCTGGCAGTGAAGAGCCGGGCTTCATTGTGTCGGGATCAGGGGTCAGGATTCACAGTGTGGTGAAGAGGACTAGGGTTCGCTGTGAAGGTGCTGGAGACCCAAGACGGACGCAGTCACCGGTGAGGGAAGGGAGAGTGCTTGCTCTCTCTTGCCCGCTCCTCCCCGATTGCTTCGTGTGATTTTAGGCCTACTGGGCGCTGCGGCCTCTCCTGTTCTCTCTGAATCTATGTTGAAACCTTGGTCCTGTCACTGTCCTGTAACCTCACTGTGTGCCCTCCGTCCCGCTGGCACGTGAACAATAACCCGCTGACGTTTTACACATTTTAACAAGAGCCGCATTAACACACCTCTTGCGTGGATTCCCTCAACGCCTGGGTGCTGTGAGCACCCCTCCTTCAAAGCAGGAACAACAAGCAACTTTCATCCGGACCACAACGATTTCTTGTCTTTATGGGGCCATGTGTTTGAAACACATGGCCCCATAAAGATAAGAAAGCTTTTACTTCAGCCAAGTGGGCCGGCCAAAAAAGTGGAAAAGTCTACGTCACAAAGTGCTCTTTCCCAATGGCTGGCCACCGTTTAGCATAAACAGTGACGCCGGCCAGGTGGAAAGAGGGGCGGGCTTGAAGCCCTTTACAGAAATCCCTCTAAATCATTTAATCTCGCCAGCGAGACTGCGCATGTGCGCAGCCCACGCCAGCCGAGACCTAAAAAGGGGTGGTTGGGGAAAACCTTGCACCCTGTAGTGGGCACCCCGTGGTGCCTGCCACATTGTGCATGGTTGGGAAGAGGGGTCCCTTGGATACCCACACAGGCTACATTCGTATGACTCCGGATGAAGGGGGGCCTGCAACGGGCCCCAAAAGACCGATTCTGA
Source organism: Triturus cristatus (assembly GCF_964204655.1). Classification (NCBI taxonomy): domain Eukaryota; kingdom Metazoa; phylum Chordata; class Amphibia; order Caudata; family Salamandridae; genus Triturus; species Triturus cristatus. The sequence goes on along the minus strand of NC_140588.1, from coordinate 620,822,328 downwards.
CAGCCATTTATTCTCAGGCAAACCAAATCGGAACAGCTGTCTGAATCGGTCATCGTAATCGCTCATCTGGAAACCGTGTCCATAGAGCTGTACGATTCAGCTCCGAAAGACTCGGACTGTCCCGATGCCTTTTGGAACCGATTCGGACTGCCCGTGTGGTTTCCGGACATTGTAATCGGTCATTTGGAAATTTGTACACTTTGTAGGGCAACAAGGGTTCCGAATCAGATTCTGCAAAACCAAATCCCATTCGGAGCCTTTCCAAACGACATCGTAATCGGCCCCATAGTGTCTAGCTCCTTGTTATGTCATCTCTCACGTATTTTGTCTATTTCAATTCTTATGTCATGTGTTTCTTGGAGGCAGGTTATCTGCATCATCCTGTTCCTCAATACTTCAAAAATCCTACATTATTTGCTAAGTGGGCCGAGTCCTCTTGTGTTGCCTCTTTGACATTCAAGAATAAGGCCCTCTGTCGCTGTATGGCAGTTGTGTAATCCAGGAAGAGAAGCACATCACTACCTTCAACTGTCAGTGGACACAATCTCTCTCTCTAAAGTCACCATGGTTCTTGGCAGTGCACCCGGACCTAATGGATTGCATTGGACTCTATGAAGTCTCTAAAGAAAACAGGAAAGGAGGCTTCCTCGCATATATGTGTACAGTCAACTATTTTGTTTCTTTGGCCTTCGATCTCTCCAATAAACTAACAACACAGTTATTGTTTCGTCCTGAACTGCCTTTGGAGTCTTCAGCCCTTTCTTGTAGTTATTTCACCTTTTAACACGGTGTCTTCATTTGTTCCTGTAGTTCAACCACAGAGGCTCTCATCCCAGCCAATGTTTATTCTGTGCCAAACCCCTTTCTGCCAATCTTTCATGACCTTTTCTCAGCAGTCCTATGTCAATTGCCACTATAGCTATCTTGGTTTCAGGGGCCAGCTCCATGCTTAAAACCACTTTCAATTTTGTTTTCATCATATAGCCCTCCAGGCCAGTCCTGCCCAAGCATTTTAGAATTACATCTCAATTTTTAGAACAACAAACATTCATGATCCACCTACCTTCAATGGACATAAGGCAAGGCGATTTTAGAATGTAATTAAAGCATCATGTGGTAGAACCCTAGCATTACAGACAGCACATTTTCCATTGAAATGGCCACTAAATTCGCACAGGCATGCAGTTTTAATGAAAAAAGTATATTGCACACAAATGATGATGTGTGGAAATCTGGTTTCGGTAAATATCATTTGTGCATCACTAAGTAAAGTGTTTTGATTTGTTTTGATCGTATTAAAATCTCTGTTTCCAGTCTCTACAAGGGAGTGCAAAACCTGTTGCTCCTGTTTATTTATTTTTTTATTTTCCGTACTTGGTATAGAGCGGCGACTCACTCTGAGGATTATCTCGGCTTTTGCGAAGTCCGACACAGACAGGTGAATCAGAACAGCCAAGTTTTTAACCTCTTCTTAAAGATCTGGAAGTCAGAGCAGGAGTAGATGTGAAAGGAAAGTTTATTCCAATGGTAGGGGTCTAGGTAGGAAAAAGATCTTCCTCCATGTCTGGCAGTATGGATATGCGGAGGATGAAGAAGGGCCTCATTAGATGACCTAGGCTGCCTAGCCGGCTAATAGTATTGGAGCCTGGAATAAAAGAGGGCCGGCTGAGCTGTGTGATAATCCTTGTGGGTCAGGCTGCAAAGTTTGAAAACAGTAGGTTTCCTGATATGTAGCCAGTGAAGTTGCAGCCCGTGTCGTTTTTCCAGGATGGGCCCAGATGGAGACAGTGTAGGTGGATTACAAATAATGCGGGTCACAGTATTCTGCACCACTTGCAGCCGAGCCAAGAGAGAGTTGTTGTTGGCTATCAGTAAGGCATTCCCATAATCCAACCTGCTGACTGAGTGCTTGAATCAGGCTTTTCCTGGGTGAGAAAGGCAGCCAAGGGAATGCTTTCTAAAGGAGCTTCACGGTCAAAAAACACATGGCACAGATGGAGTTTACTTGATCTTTAATAGATAATGTGTGGTAAATTTTTACCCCAAGATTCTTCACCACATTTTTGGGCAACAGGGCAGGCCCAAGTTCTGGTGGCCTCCAATCTGCCGCCAAGAGCTGTTGGGCCCTGCCGAAGAGGACAATTTTGCATTTCATGCTGTTGAGTTGCAGCCAGATTGATGCCATCCATTTAGCTATTTCTTTCATGCAGTGTGCAAACTAAAGTTTCACTTTGGCAGGATCAGGACCGAAAGAAGAAAGAAGTTGCATATCATCGGCCTATGACACAATCCCCACACCACATGATTGCACGATCTGGGCCACGGATGCTACATAGATATTAAAAAGTGTCAGTCTCAAGCATGAGCCCTGAGGGACCCTTTTGTTAATGTGCATTGTTCTTGATTAAAAAGAACCCAAACACACATTCTGGGTATGATTGTTTAGGAGCCTTTCAGCCAGCGTAGTGCTCGTCCATAAATGCCAGCGACGTGCAATCTGCGGATGAGAATGTTATGGGAGACTGTGTCAAATGCCGCGAATCCAACAGCAGCAGCATTACTGGGGAACCAGCGTTAAGGGACATACGAATGTTGTCAGTTACTGCCAGCAGCACCATCCCCATGCTGTGATGGGATCAAAAGCCTGACTGGGGGGAGTCCAAAATCTTTTGGGTCTCCAGAAAGGCTGTAAGGTGGCTGTTAATGAGGTTTCCAAGTGTTTTTGCCAGGAAAGAAAGCAGCGAGATAGGTCTGAAATTTGCAGGAGCATCCGGATTTAAGGAAGGTTTTTTTAAAGAGAGTGGATACTAGTGCATGTATAAACTCCTGTGGGAGGTTTGTGGAGCTGATGGAGAGATTAAACAGTGTTGAGATAAAGAGGGCTAGATGATGCCCTAGACTGGACTTGATCTTGGGGGCACAAGGGTCATAGAGGCAGAAAACAAAAGCCCCCATGCTAGCAGATGCCGGAGGGTGCGGAAAGGTCAAATCGGGTTTAGACTCTGGGCTGAAAGGGCGGACCAGGAAACTCTTGTAGATGGAATCGACTTTCTCTTTGAAGAAATCTGCGAGAGAGTCGCAGAGACTTTGAGAAGGCAAGGCAGCAGTCGTGCAGGCCCGAGGTGTCAATGAGTTGCTAAGTGCTTTATATAACTCCTTAGACGAATTGCCTGCTTGTGCTATAGTCATAGATATATGTGGTCTCTATGTGCTGCTTTAATCTTATTATGATAGATCCTTAATGATTCCCGTAAACATCCTTATCAATGGGAGATCTAGATAAGGGCCACCTTAGATTTTTCTTGGCGCAGCTTGTTTCAGAACCAAGGGGTCTGTCTCTTGAAAGGTGGCTGATGAGTATTCTTAAGAGGAGCTGTACGATCAAAGGTGTTAATTAGCACCTTTATAGGTGGCAAGAGCGGAGTCAGTATCTATGTTGAAAGACAGCATGGCGGCTTTAAATGCCTCTGCAAAGGTGGCAGGAGTAACGAACCTCCAAGGGTGTGGAGGTTTGAGATCCGCTGTCTTGGGCTTACCAGAGGCAGAACCCAGCAATCAAAATCTTGACCAAATGGCGGTCTGACGAGGTGACAGGCATCCGAGGTTCACATATAATCTATGTTGGTAAAAATGAGATCTAACGTGTGGCCAGCCCTATGGGTACGGCCTGCCAATATTTGTGTTAGCCCAACAGTTTCCATATCGGCTAGTAGTTGCAAAACCTCTGGGTTGCAGTTGTCTTCCTCATGGTAATTAAAATCCCCCAACAGTAAACATTTGTCAGTGGCTATGATATAGGTGGCAAGGAGATCAATTAAGGACTGGGAGAAATCTTTCTTAGGACCTGGGGGGCAATACATCACTGCCCCTCTCCAGGTCTCCTTACTGGAGATAGCAATCTTAAATATGCTCATCTCAATCCAGGTGCAACATACAGTGTCAATTAATTCAACAAGGGAGCTGTGAAATGCAGTTGCCACTCCCCCTCCCAGACGCCCTTCCCTATCTAGCTTTATCAATGAACAATCGTCGGGGTCAGCTAGAGGGATACAGGGACGTGCCAAACTGCAGAACCACATTTCAGTATAAAAGTACACTTTAGGGGAATTAGACGTGATAAGGTCCCATATTTCGATGGAGTGCTTTGGGATGGACCTGATATTAGGAAGAAGGCCATCGCTCTTTGCAGGCTTGTTCATGTGGGGGTGAGTAGTGATGTTATCGGGTTTCCTTAATGCATTCAAGTGAGGAGCTGAAGGAGGACAATGGTGCAAATGAGGTAGAGAACTGCTCTTACTAACTTCTGGCAGATTCTCTCTGGCTAAGCAGGAAAAACCACATAGATGACAAGTGGCTGCCCCTCCAGCAGCGGAAAAAGCTGGGTACAGCTAAATGTAGAATATGTGAAGCTCCTACGAAGCTGTTTCAGTTGAGTGGGGTAGTAAGTCGTAAGACCTTCTAGGTCATTGTTAACAGAGGCACCGGTCGCAGTGAGCAAAAGCTAAGACTGCAGAAATGGACAGGGATTCTGGCATCTGGTGATGTCCAGGCGGGGCGGGCACAGGTGGGCTTGCCTTCAGGCCACCAGCAGCGCACCAGCGGCGCGTCCACTCACTGCTGCTACTTAAATGCTGCTATTGACAGGCCTAGGAAGTCTGGACTGCCGACCTGACCAAAATGACGTATGCCGGCCCCAAAGTTTCATCAGACCCACAAACCCTACTCTACTGGAAATGCATATGGTCTGGAGCATGACGCACAAGTTCCACCGAAGAGATGGGCTTACCCACACTAATGGCATAATGCTGGCATGATCTTTGACTCTAAACCCTTCATATGGCAGGATTGTCGTCTTAAGGATATCTTTGAAATAAACCAAATCTTGGTGGAAGGAGCTGTGAAGCCCTTTGCGGAACCATCTGATTTCTACAGGCTACCCAGATTCAATTTCTGGAGAAACAACTGCCGAATTGCTTCCAATCGATGTCGAAGTCGCATAAATGAGTTCACACAACCTCATTGTTACATATGTACTTGGTTTGCTGGGGCCACTACAAGAAATTAATCACAGGACTCTGATCTGCCAATCACTAGGCAATTCTCTGCTCCTCTGAAACATCTCCTCCAAATTCAGTGGTAACACTGACTCACCTCTTCTTACTCTCCAACACAATTGCCACATCTCATGGCTAACCACGACATAGAACTCCAGGAGGCGGTGGTGAAACACAGTTTCTTTAAATTCCTTCATGATTGGCACTGGACTCCAAAACGGCTTTTTCAGGTGAAATTGGTGTCTTTCTCCAACTGTTGGCGTTGCGCCAAAATCATTCCCCAGCACACGTAAATTGAAGCTAAAGTTTTCACGTTTAGTAAACCCAACACAATTGACAATGTGTAACAGATTGAGACACAAATATGATCTTCTCTCTTCTTTAGTGTTTATTCACGTAGGCCTTCACAACAGCTTCCAACAGCCAACACCTGTTTTGTCGCGCAATGGGATATATCCCGCGACTTCCTCAAGGCTAATTCTTCCGTGTAATAGTCCTCTTCGTATTATTCGCCATAACTTTCACCCGACACCGCCAAAAACTGCCGAACATGCCAACCGAGTACAGCAGCCTCCCCACACAGTGATATTCTACATTTCCTATGGTCCTGCCCAATGCTCTAGCTCTATTGGACCCACGTGTGCCAAGTCCTCATGGATACATGTGCTCTGGTCAGCACTCCTTTGGCAGCCCTCATAATATTAAATAGCACCCAAAATGTCTCTACGGTCACTAGACATGAGAAGCGTTGGCTTTCTACTGCCTTGGTGACAGCAACTCTGTGCATCTTTCAGAACTTGTCCAACCTTACAGCCCCCTTCATTAAGGACACTGAAGTACTGGGTTTTTAGAACCCAGCGGTGCAGGGGAACACACCCTAAGACTTCGAGTTCTTCCTGTTTCAGACCCACAGAAACACAGAGTCTTCTAGGTGAAGTCAAAGATCGTATTTATTGGCTGCAGACCAATTACAGGTATCCGAGAAGTACAACACAATGTATGTTCTCAGGAGACTGCTTCCCTTACAGAAACGGCCTTCTCCTTATATACAAAATATCATGCTTCAGGCACACATTCCTCGTTTTACGATATGGTCATTCATATGTATTCATTACAAACGAAAAGGCAGAGTCATGATGCCCATCCCACATTCCAGTTCAGCCAGCCCACAATTATTTACCCAGCGAGGCTCAGATCCCACATCAGATATCAGCAGACCCCAATAAACACGGGCACCTCCTGTTGATAAAACAAGCCATAAAGCAGGAAGAGTCAGGTGTGAAAGAGATTAGCCGGAGGCTTGTGTGGGATGAAAAGGCTTTATGGTGCGTCAAACCCTGATGCTAATCACAGGTGGCCATAGGACGGGGAGCTCGTGGGACCGGACTGACCTGGGGCGGTGGAGCCAAATTGCATAGCTCACAGAGAAGTCAATAGAAGGCACATGTGTTCTGAAGGCCTGTGTTTGTCCTTGATGTGTAGCCTATGTGAGGGCAACCATAAGATGGCCACCGCTCCAAAATGGAACCCACGAAGTCAATGTGTAATATCGTATACAAAGTGCATTTATCGATGAAACGTTATGCAAAACACTTGTACATACCGCATTGGCCATTCGCGGTTCGCTGATACCGGAATAGGCAGGGTAGGGCCCTGCCTCCTACGGGGTCCCAAATTTTAAAGTACCACAACTCGATGGATAGTAAGGCACTGACAGAAGCATATAAGCACCTTATCTGCAGGTTGAATTGCCAAACACAACTCTTTTTAACATCTGGGGTGGCGTTTTGAGTCTCCACCACTAATGCCAACGGACCCATATCATGATTCACCTGTGGGAGTCCACCCTCCGCTACCTGTCCCTAGATCCATGGGTATGTGTTGTAGTTTCCTCTACAATCCACCTCGAACTATAAGTATCTGTTTCCTCTTTCATAAGTCCGGACTTCACATCTCTCCATACTTTTCTAGATGGCGATTTTATATGTTGACATTGTGAGGACAAAGTACACCAGTTTGGTTGAGGTATTGCTCGGTGGGGGAAGTACCTAGTCTTCTTAGGTTTGTTCCCTTATTGTTACACCAGTATTTTTCTATTTCTAAGTTATTTAAAAAAAGTTTACGATAATGAACTGGCTCTAACATTTTAAAATTAATAAAACATGTTTAAAACTTAGAGATGGGCAAACCATAAGTTTTCAGTCGCTGTAGCCACTGTTTGCTCTGTTGAAAGGTGGATGTGATGTCCTCCGCCACTCTGATGGACAGAGTACTTTTCATCAAATGCAAAATCAGGCCTAAAGGCTTCAAAGTTAGTGGGCATGGTGACCACTAAACCAGTTCCCACTATATATAACGTAGGTGCCTTTTCGGTATAGGGGAGTCTGCATCTCAATAACACCGTTCATCCTCAAGATTCTAAGCTGGCGGCAGCACCCATTGGATTCAGGCACCCACAGAAGTCACTTAGGACACCAGTAGACACTAGCAAGTGGTTCGATTGAGGGTTAGTTTTGACTGTAGCATCAACAGGGAGAAATGGCTGCCTATCTGAGAAAGAAGAAAGACAAAATTGGGTGAATGAATACAAACTGACTTGACATATGTGTATCCAGTTGTGTTATGGTTAGCAAAAGTAGGCAAGTAAACATGTGTCCACTCTTGCTTAAATGCGTTCCTAACACTAACTGCATATACACCACACTTGCAAGTGAGTAACAGCAACACTGAGGAGCAGTTTCCCATGACAGAAATGATGACTGGCAGCCCACGCCAGCTATTTGTGAAATGTAACATCAGTGTTAATGGTAAACTGTGTCTCTGTGCTCTTATATAATCAAACTTATCTTTAATTCATTGATCCTATTTACATATTGACCTGATCATTCTATAGGACTATGTCAAAAATATCCCAAAAGGAGTCACAGCAGTGTTAGATATGAGGCTTATCCAGTCGGTCATAGGTATTTGTAAAGGGTACTTCACAGGCTAAAATCTACAGTTTCGTGTTTTCCCTATATATGTTTTGCCCTAAAAGACCCCATAAACATATGCTAATTGCCTCAAAGCCAGAACTGACAGGCTATTCCAAACGTGACATGGAGCTATTTGGCAGCTTGAGTTTGAACTTTTTCTACGTAATAGTTGATTGTGAACTCATATGGTGAATGCTAAACATAAGGAATTGATTTGCATAAGAATGATATTTCAAGTTATTTTTATTGAGATTTTATAAAGCGAACAATACAGAAACAGTACAATAGGAAGAGATAAAAACATCACATAGGGGTTATAATGAATAAAAATGGGTACATTACGATTTGTAAAAAGAGATATGGTGTCAAGGAAGCATATTATCTTAACATATCGTGATGTCAATGAAGCACAGTGTCCTAGGTATTACAGGTAATTGAGGACCTATGGGGTTTTAATAGGAGTATTGAGTTTTGAAACTACCCCAAAGTAGTATTATGGTAAGGAAAGGAAGAGTGGAGAGAGAGAGAGGAAACAGAGGAGAGAAGAGGTACAGAGGAAAGATAGGTTGCATAAAGAAAGAGAGGTTGTAGAGGAGAGGTTGGGTGGGGATGTGGAGGGCAGGGGAGGATGGAGGGGGCAAAAGACGGGAGGTTGTGGAGGAGATTGGGGAAGGGAGGGTGCAATCTATGATGACGTGGTGTTGGAGATGCATGAGTCTAGTTTTACACAGATTTTTTTGTTGTTTTTCTTCAAGGGAGTTTTTAGGTAGGTGTATAAGGAGTTGTCGCCCCCCCATGTGAATTGGACCCATTTCCACCAAGCGTAGGTGGAGAGTTTGGATAGGTCTTTTCATTCAGGCAGAATATCTTTAAGACTGATTGAGATTAGTATGTCCCATAAGATACAACCTTCACAGTCTAGGTGGTGAGAGATTTCAGAAGGGAGAATACCCAATGCTATAGAGGCGAGGTCAGGGGTCCAGCGTATCTGAAAGATCTTCGATGTGATAGGCACAAGTTCAGACCAGAATTGTTTAGCAAATTTCAGTTTTGGAACTTTTCTATGGCACAACGATAACCTCAAACCAGAGGGCAAAACTCTCTTCATGGAAACATGTGCACGTAAAGGTATCCTTTTAGTAGGAGACCTGGGCTACCCCCAGATCCCATAACCTTTTTTCGCTTCAAATCCAAATTTGAACTTGACGACATTGACTTTTACCACTTTGTAAAGATTAAACCTATTACGCCAGACAGAAACTCCTGAGAACAACTGACCTTCCATCACACTGTGGAACATAGCCAAGGGAGGTCAAATAGCTTCTACATTCTACTCCATACTGGCTTTCCCAAATTCCTCCCTTACTAAATCGTTACAAACTGAATGGGAATCTGTTCTGAGCAAAAAGACCACCACGCAGAACTCGTTCCTAAACTGGCCATCTATTTAGTCCAACCCAGCTGAGGCCGGCCAATTGGGGCTGAGGGACCACATCCCCCCACCTTTTGCCCCTCATGAACAGTGTCTGTCAGGATGAACAAAGATCAGCCTGACAGACACTGTTCATTGTCGGGTCTGGCAGCCAGGAGCCAGACATGCGATAAATGCGCAGGCTCCTGGCTACCTGAGCTGAACTTTGCTGGGCTGATTAAGTCACGGATCCTGTGGATGTGACCTCCTCAGCTCAGCAAAGGCCCCTAAGGCCCTTCCCTCAGTGACGAGGGGTAGCGTCACTGATTGCCTCGCATCTGGCCCTTCAGGTTTCGGCCCTGAAGCAACCAGGGCGAGTGTCAATCAGTGACACTTCATCACAGAGTGGGGTCAGCAGTCTCACTGTCCCCCTCCCACTCTTGATGACGCTGGGACTGCTGCCTTCCCTAAGGTCAGCCAATGAAGGAAGGCAGCAGTTTCAAGCCTCCTGGGACCTCCGAGTCAGAGCTACAGGTAAGTGTGTGTGGTATTTTTTTTTTTAATTAATGTATCGTGCATGTGTGTGTATGAATGTTGTGAATGGATGTGTTTGTATGTATGCATATGAATGCATGGCTGTGAATGTGTATGTGTGCGTGTGCATGTCCTGTCCGCCTCCTCCCTCCTAAACTTACCGGCCGCCACTTTTCCAACCTCACAACCAACAAGATCACACCCTCCTCAGAACAATGCAGACTATGAGCCACATACGTGGCCCACTGGAGCCCCGCCAAACTATATAAGCTAGGTCTCACAGACAACTGATGGAGTTGCAGTAATGCACAGGAGGCTTCTCCATATCTACTCCATATCTACTCGTATGCCTAAATGCGTACGAATGATAACATTGACTGTGCCTTATAGTAGTTCGATGGAGTAAAAGTGGTTTTACAGAATTAAAGACTATTTAAAAAGTAGCTCAGTGTAAACGTGTTTAAATATTCCCTGGGTTGCCTAGGCAATGTACTGTTTCTTACTCCTTGTGTATGTTTACTACATGAGCCATTTTCCTGTCCAGGGCCAATGTACCTGGCACAGATCTCAAGGTGTCCCAGGCAGAAAAGAACAATTAATTACAATACAATAGGTCTCGCAATGACATTGTTTTGAGCTATTGGCATTGTAAATGTTATTGTTTTTTTTCCCTTGGTGAAGCATTAATCAAATGGTGTAATGCAAAATAGCGATAGCTCACTTTGTTGTAATTGTGAAATCTATTGCATTGCATTTGTACTAGTGTGAGTTTTGTATTGTAAATGGTACTGGCTTTTATTAATGTTTTTTTTGTTATCACATTAATCTAATGCATTAAAAATGTTAATACCCCAGGCCTCAGGACAGCAAAAAGCGATTATTATGGCCACTGCCTGCTCCGCTTACGAGGACTGCTGCAACAGGCAAGGAACCACTGGTCCTTAATGAAGTGCTTCCTGTTGCAAATGGCCACTGTATGCTCTGCAAACAGTGATGCCCATTGAACCAGAGCATGTGTCAGGACCTCAAGCACACACCTACTCTTCCCATATCGGACACACAACAACCATAACACTCCCAACCACACATACAGGCCGGCGTCTCATTGCCATGAAATGTTTGAGTGCCAAAATTTAACACTGTTTGCTGGTGAACGCTATACAAAGGCCAGATGACTTAACTAATGAAGAAGTCACCAGCACATGACACGGTGGGAGGGAGGGTCCCCCTATACTAATGTATGGTCCCACAATCATGCCAACTGCTTTTGCACACTTGCAGTACCCTCTTCGAATGTTATACAACATACAAGCCCCAGCTTCTACACACTGGCATGCGGCTGTTTAAGAATGTACCCTCCTAACCCCACAGTGTGCCTCATGGGTGTAAGTCTCTTCGCTTCGTATATTGATGTACTGGAAAATGATGTGCTCTGGTGCATCTGCCCAACAGCCAGCACTAGCTTAGGCGTCTTCATTCACAGGGCACGTCACATGAAGACGCCCCACCCCTTCCCTACCTGTAACAATCGAACACTAGGAGGGCTGAGTGGAATGATATAAAAGTGTGTTACTGCAAAGCGCACCTTTTTTGGGCCTCTTCCGTTTCACTAAATGTGTCAGTTTAAAACCTTTAAAATGTATAGGTCAAAACTGCTCTTTCCCCAAAATTATATCAAAGGAATGCTTGGTTATGTGAGCGTAACATGTGGAATTGCAAAAAGTGCGCCATGTCTGATCCACTGATTGCTAAAACAAAGGTCTTTACTGTACCACTTTACCAGCATTACCATAAAGTCAAACTTGTTTCCGATGTGCCCAAACCCAGCCCTTTTCTCCGTAAGTTTGCGGCATTTAAAATAACATCGGCTTTGCCCTCTTTCCTCCACTCTCATGCCCCCCAAAACAAAAGCCACCACATGTGTTACAGAACTTCGGACAGGGCAGCCTTGTGAACAAATTCTTTTTAAAAATCAGCCTTCCTCTGGTTAAATAGCTGCATTCCTGCTTTAAACGCCATCGCTGGGTTTCAGTGCAATGAATTAGGTTGCCCCATGCATCTCCCAACCGATCATTCACTCCGGAGCAGCAGCAACAGTCGTCAAAGGGCTCGAGCATGCCAGCTGTCAAAGCACTGCTCATGGTCACAGGCAGCTTACATGTCGAAATTTTCCACTCCTGCCAGCACACTTTATATGTTTGTCAGGACTGCTGAACCTGGCGGTGCCACCTTGCCACTCCCGCCCTCTCTACTGCGCTCTTGTACGCAGTCAGTGAGTTGGAGCGAGTTTCTGGGGGCAGATGTTATGTGGAGTAGCGCCAGTGTGCCGGTTGGCCGCTCAGGCTGCTTTGAGGGCCACCTCGGGTTAAGCTTGGAGGGTTGGGGCCAGGGGGGCGTTAGAGCTATATGAGTCAGTTGATAATAGCTCGAGCCCTCCATGGGAGACGCTCTCCAGTGGTAATGGCACATTGTGTTCAATACTTGCTGAGACAAAGAGCCTTCTCACTGTTACTCGCCACACCCTTGGTGTGTGGAGCTGGCGGCACAGAAGAGATGGTCTGGGTGCTTCCTCGCACACACCCAGTTATCAATGCCACTGCTTGGGAACAGTCAAGGGCAGGGCGCTTTTTGACTATGACTACCGACTTCCATCATGCAAGAGGTGTGTGTTTGCTTTTAGGGTGCGGGTTTGAAAAGCAATAAATATATATATATATTTTGCGCATGATAAACATCACCTGTTGGCAACAAAGTGCTACAAGCATACATGCCAATAGACCCAATTCAGGGTGTTTACTTATTAGAAAAGCACACAACTGAAAATCTATTAGCAGAGCACAGATAGGTCTAAAAGGTTGAATATCCTTAGAAAAGCAGAATATATCAAGTTAAGCCGAGCTGTTTGAAAAAGTCACAATTTAGACGTGGCGCGCTTGGGCAAACAGAGTTTGCTGTGAAAGCTCTACACTATCCCGCATTGTACCAGAACTTTGTGCTGATGAGACAATAGTTTTTAAACATTCATGTCCCCTTCGCCCTCACAACAATATCGTTGCTGAACTTAGGGGCGAGTCACTAGTCATGTATCACGTTATGATGTATTAAATAAATGAAAACCCAGCACTGCAAGCGCAGGGTCCTGTCAGCGGGAGCAGCTCGGCGGAGCAAGTTTAGCTGCATACACTGACCGGAAGACCAGGTGCTGCAGGACACGGAGAGCTCCCGCACCTCGCGGCTTAAACAAGGAATGGCAAAACAAGCCAGCAGCATCCTCTCATGGGGCAGATTTAAATATTGCACTAGGACGGCACAGGCCGGGATCATGCGCTTGAGGCGGGCCATGCTCAGCTCCTGTCTGTCACCAGAGACCTGCGCGCAGAGGGGGTTGTGCTGCTGCCAGCCCTCGCCCTGTCCAAGAGCCGCACGTGCTCCAGGAAGGAACTGGCGGCTGAAGTGGCCAAGGAGCAAGAAACGTAAGTTAATTAAAAACAGATGGCCCCCATAAAGATAAGAAATTGCTTTGCGACAGCCGCAAAGCACACGAGCCAGTCCGGATGGGCCGGACGAAAGGGAGAAAGGGCAGTGGCGAAAAAGCATCCTTTTCAATGGGAAGCCAGCGTTTAGCATAAACGCTGACGCGACCAAATAAAAATGATGGGCGGGGCTTCAAGTCCCCTTCTGAAATCTCCTCTTTCACTATAGGTCTCGCCGAGCGAGCAGTGCATGTGCTGTAACACTAGGTGAGACCTAAAAAGTACAAGCAACAACCTGAAAAAAACAGGACTTGATAAACTACTTGTTCCTGATATTGATCACTTGGAGCTATTGAGCATTGTCAACTTTAAGGTGCCCTGAGGTGGTGATTGTGAACTGTTGTCTGAGGGTGACTGAAAAACAGGCAAATCCCCCTGCAAAGCATGTTGTTAACAATCTGTGTTTTTGTGTCTTTTCTTGTAGATTTGTACCGGAAAGCTATGCTCACGCTGAAACTGAGGCAGCAACAGCAGAGGCACCCTAGCAATGTCAGTCCCTGAAGAAATAATCCACAGACAGGGGGGCAATCTTTAACCTTTTGTTTTTTTAAACAAAATCTCATTCAGTGTTATTGGTGTTTGTAAGGCAGTCCAGTGCTTGTGGTAGAACTCTCTGAAATATAAAGGTGTCATATCAGACAGACCTGCACCCACGTGTATTGTTTGGGGGCTAAATATAAGCAATAAAGATACAATAAACGACTTTAAATGTGAAATCTTTAAAGTCGACATAGGGCTAAAGTTAGCACCAAATCACTGTACCATCTGCAAGAGGTTTTCACTTGACTCCATGTCAGCAAGGATGCATTGGTGACTGTTGTACAACCTAAATGCCAGGTTTAGTGGACACGACATGACACACTCTTTCACCACCTGTCACAGGTCTGGCCCTTTGTACCATCTAGCCCTCAACAGCCTCCTTTTCGCTGCTGAGGGTAGGGTTGCGCCCTTTCCCAGAGAATAATACTGGCCAAATGTTCAAAATTTCAGATTCTCGATGGGCCAGGGGCTCACACTTGAGTGACAAATTGTGTACAATCCTCTGTATTCTTTCTAACTTCCCATTACTGCCTCTGTTTACATTAACAATCACCAGTGAATTGTTTAGGATGTCTAAATTATTTTTGATGCGATTTATTTTTGTATTTTCTTTTTCAAGTTTATCGTTCAAACAGGGGAAACCCCAACTTTTTTTGCTTTTCTAAAAGATGTTACTTGCATGGACATGAAATGCTGTTCATGCCGGTAAAATACGTCCAGGTGAAAATCCGAGCTAAGGAGCAAATACTGGAATCTGCAGAAAGTAAACATGGTTCCTCGAGCCTGGCTTCTTTTTATTCCTATCGGCCTTCATGACCCATAAGAAGAGACAGTGAGAACATGGCCAGTGATACTGAAAGGAAAGCCAGGTGACTCCTCAATACCTTGAATTGGCCTCCCTGGGCACACTGCTGCAGACCTAGGGTTCTTTTTACAAATTAACTTAGGGAAATCCAGTTGGATTAATGTAATTAAATCATGATTACATTTTACAGAATAAATTCGTTGGTTAATAATAAATGAGGTAATAGATTACCATTTACAGAATACATTCATTTGTAAATAAAAAAGACAAGACTGCCGGGTAATCATGTCCTTGGTCGCGTGGAGTCATGTGGAAACCCTCTGTTTACAGACACCTGCCATGTTAGCATGTTAGAGGGTAAAGGAAGTACTGTAAGCTTCCCAATGGCTGTGGAGGGATCAAATTCAATCCCATTGGAGGGATCATATCCAATCCCATTCAGGGGATCAGTCGACAATAAATGGTCATTCTCTAGTCAGGGGCGTACGACTTGCCCCCGCGGTGCGGAGGGGGGGCTGAGCTGCCGGGGACCTTCGCATTACAGTACTCAGTGCAGGATGGGCAAAGATATGGCAAATACTTTCAAACCAATGTAACAGCACGACATAGCAAGTGTTGTTTTTGATAGTTGCATCAATCAAATACGTAGATTGGCCAGTGTGTCAACGTATTGCACCAATACTGTATTCGTTAGTTACATCCAATCAAATGCTTACACTTGAGCATTGTGCTAATGAAGACAGGGTACTGTGAGGATGAAAACAAGGATCTGGAATTTGCAAAGTGAAGTGAATGGAATATGTATTTAAATATTCAAATAAACTAAATATATTCTAAGTACAACTGGAGAGGGAGATTAAGTAACCATGTACCGTAAACTGGTACGGACTGGGAGGGTAGTTTGAGAAGGTGTTTGAAGAAAGGAAGGGATGTACAGCTTTCTCTAGGATATAGTGTTTCAATGAAAATGAACAAGATGCACAAAATAATAGAAGCCGATTAAGGTAAAGGCAAAAGTAGGAACAGAATGAAAACAATGAAATTGAAAATCTAGCGCTTGATTCAAAATAATGTTTGTAAATGTTGTAAAACTGCGGCTCCTAGGCAGGGGCGTACCTTGGTCAGTAAAAAGGGGATTGCGGGGTCAGATTTCCCGACTATCACGCTGGCATCTAATGTTAAAATACATCATATGACAAGCAAAGCGCATGAGGGGGGCTTAGAAGGCAGTGGAAGGGGAGAGGAATACAGATTAATAGGAGTACTAAATGAGAGAAACACAATATTTTGTAAAATAAACATTTTTTAAGCCTTTCAAAACTGAATTGATATTGTGTGTTTGTTTTTGTCACTGTGTGTATGCATAAATCACAGGTAAAATCCAACAGACACCTCACCATACTCGACTGAAAGCATCTGTACCCAACTATTTATTTGAAAATACATTTATTGGGGGGTAACACCCCAAACACCCTCCCTAAAGCTATGCCCCCAGGTTTAGAACTAACATTGAATGGTATATTTATATGTTTTGTAAACTTAACAAACAACTTAAGGTGTGACTTGCATATGCAGAACAGTTTGTGAATTGGGTCCTTAGCATGTGGAAGGTGGTGTTAGGGCCAGCTCTAGGGCGGTGCGACTGGTGCCACCGCACCGGGTGCTGACTCTGCGAGGGGGCGCCTGTTTGGAAGTATTTTATGGTTTTGAAAGCACCTGCTGTTGCATTGCTGGCCTCTGCAATTTTCATACAAAAATAAAAATGTCAAGATAACTCGGTGATTAATGTTCTTCCTGGAGGGAGAAGGAGTTTTGTGTAGTGGAAGTTTTAACTCGTTTTATGGTAGCACAGAGGGTTAATGTGCCTGCTACAAAGAATATGTATCATGCAGATCACAAAGTGCATATAGTTTAAATAGGTCAGTGCTTTTGTCAGAGAGATCCTTTTGTTACTAGCAGTGTAGATGTTAAAATCCTAACATGGAACAGTGAACTAATAACTGTAATGAAAGAGCTGCAAGCAAACTGCAAGGTATAGATTAGAGCATTATGAAGTTTTCCTCTGTCTTTAATTATTCTAATGTTTCAAAAAGGGTTCCTTTTGGTAAAAAAAAAAAAAATCATTTTTATTAAATATAACCCCCAACCATGGGGTTATGTTTTAAATTCTGAGTCTGTGCATCTCCAGACCAAGCACTCTTAAACTATACTGTCTACCAGTATGGATGACATGTGACTCCTGCACTCCCACACCTTGTAGTCCTCTGTATTATGTAATATATCCTATACACTGATTTACACACCTATGATTGATTGTCTCTTTGTGGTGTTTGTGATGTAAAGTGCTCGGACAACCTACACTGGTATAGGTAGCGCTACTAAGTACATCTGAGAGAGAGAGCGGTTATGGAGACTTGAGGGGGTACTGTTAAAGGGTAGTAGTGTGGGAGTCTCTGGGGGGCACCATGGGAGACGCCAACAAACATTGTCGCACAGGGCGCCACCGGCGCTAAAGCCAGCCCAGGGTGGAGTAGATTGATATCAGCTTGGAAGACTTTAGAACAGGAGACTGGCAAAGAAAAATATCTTTGCAAAGTTATGGACAGAAAACAAAACAAGGAGCAGAGTTACACGAATGTTTCCCATTTAAAGGACATCGTGATGAGCCCTGACTTTTTGTACCACAGAAGTAATGGACTTGGTGCTATGCTGAACCGTGACAAACAGCTGTGCTCTGTGATCATCTATGAGCTGTGCGGATCAGCCACTAGCATTGACTGCCTGAAGCGCTGCCCAACTTTATGTAAATATGCTTTTATATAGAGCTTTGTGGCTCATGTGTAGTCAGGCGCGCAACGCCCATAGGTGGGCGGTTGTTGTTGTTTTTGGCTCTTCTTGGTAATCTGCTTTGTGTACCTGCCTCTGTAACTGTTTCTGGATATGATGAGGATAATTGTGTGTATTTGTAAACTGGTAAAACCCTAATAAAGAAATAGTTTTAAAAAGACATAAGAAATAGTGCACTTCTATGCGAGAAGAACATGTGTGCCCTGAGTGCTGGGTAGGATGCCGCCCCCAGACGCTTGGACTCGTAGATTGGTCCCTAGGTGAGAAGAGGAATGTCCCCCTTCCAACTCCAGATGATGCTTAGAGACAATGGTTCCTTATGAGTCAGTCCTGCAGATGTGCGCATCTTTGTGTGTAGTAATGTGCATTGACCAGTGTTAGTCCTTTTGTCAATGACTTTACATCATTCAAAAGAGAATAAACTCTTCACAACGAATCCTGCTGCGGTACTGGCACACGGTATGAGGTGATTAGTGCAGAGTGGCGACTGACAGACACATTTGAATGTTACAAGCATACGTTTTTCATCTACAGGTGTGCAATAAACATGAAATCAGTTAATACAGTGTTGATGTGTTAGGCTGAGTAGTTTTGTGTTACTGTTCTCTTAAGTGTGAATTACTCCTGAATTACTAATGCTGAATCACGCGGGTCTTACTACAGACACATGTTCGACTTACTCATGAATTTCCAGGAGTAATGCATGCTTACTCAGTCAACTAGTTCTCATTTTTCCCAAGAGCATGCTTGTCCTTTTCCTGGAAATTCATAAGTAAGCTCACCTTTGTCTGCAGTAAGATTCAACTACTCAGAGAAAAAGCTGTGAAGGGGGCCAAAAGTCTCTGTATGATTTTGTTAAATGTAGCACTATAAGGAGGAGATTTCCAGAAATAGTGCACTTGTACCACCGCCACTCCTCTCCGACATGGCTTTTTTACCAGACCACCAAGCCTAAGATGTTGATCAACCCTTGGAACCAATGTCTAGATCACTTACAACTCATCTACAAGGGTGTTGGGATGGTAAACCATGTGCCATGAGCCACCATTAGGTCCCGCACTTGGAACATCGAAAGCTGCTCAGTAGCTTGTCAGCCTTCATGATCTTCTCAGACGCTTGTCAGCCCTCTGCTATCAGCAGTCATGAACTGAATTGAGGGGCTGAGGGATATACCATGGAGAATGGAGGGATGAGGGATAAACCATGTCGACAATCCATCTTCCTACTACTGTGCAGTTTTATAACCAACTGAACTGTGCGTGAGTTTTTGCGTAATTCAGATGCACCCTCATACACAGTCACAATCCATAGCATCAAGAATACTATGCATGCCCAAAGCAGTGAAGCACTGCCTGCTAAACATGGCTGTCATAGGGCGCTCATCAGAGACCCCACCGAACCAACTGGAGGATGAAGAAGGTAGCCCGTGTGGAATCGCAAGCCATTTCCAAGCTTCTGAAAGGGATCGTTTCCAGCACTATCAGAAGCTGGAAGAGAGCTTGAGGCATTGTTCCCACTCTTGAAATCTGCCCCTTTTATTCTAAGTGACTTCCTGTTTTATGCACTTGACTCACTGTGGGATTCCTGAAGTCGCTTGCCACGAAGGAGTGGAGTCTTGACCTAAATCCAACCATCATCGTCTCCAGAGTCAGCGAAGTGGAAGCAAGATAAGTGGAAAGAAATGTTTCTGATGTTGCTGTGTTTGAGAGTGTGTGAGAGCGTGTCTATATGAGAGTGTGTAAGTATAGGTGCATGACTGTTTCTTGGTGTGTTGGCCCTGGGATCATGGTGGTAATCACTAGCATATTGAAGCCATCCATGGCATGATGCTTCCCACCAAGGGCACAATATTGTCCTTGACACATTAGTGGCAACTCTTGGCATACTGTAACTATTTGTGGCAAGATGGTTTCCAGCAATGGTGATACACAGGTATGTAAGGCAGAATCTATTCACTTATGTCCGCAGTACATGTGAATATTTAATAAAAAGAATAAATTGCTGTTGGGACACCAAACATGTATTTAATAAAAATGTCATGCAATCTTAACCTGTTTTTTTATAGTTCCTTAACAGGGGTAACAATACAAACCCCTCGCATCTCCCTGTATGCTGACGACGTTTTACTCTATGCACATCGCCCCAGACAAACGTTCCATAGGCTACTTCATATTCTCAGAACCTTTGGGGATTACTCCGGCTACCACGTTAACTGGGACAAGTCCCTGGTATTCGTGCTTGTTGGGGAGGCACCGATGCGGATGTCGGCTTGTGCTGATCTAATTAGTAAGGACTCCTTCAAATACCTGGGTATATGGATTACGAAATCCTACCTGTATTTTCTGTGATTAAACGTCTATGCACAGTTGAACAGGTTGAAAGGGAATGTCGCCCACTAGCGGAGCCTACCAGTGTCATTGATGAGACGTGCGGTCCTGTTTAAGATAATGGCTGTACCGCGATTGTTGTATGCGCTCCAGAATACTCCTTTTGTGGTTCTTCTGTGCGGTGGAGGCGGAACTGCGTACACTGTTATGGGGGGAGGTAGTCCCAGAATCGCCCCACGGAAATTGCAATGGGGGGTGTATGCGGGAGGACTGGCTATACCGGACCTCAGGAAATACTACTGGGCAACGCAGTTGGTCAACCTTAATGGTTGGGTTTTTTCCCCCACTGAGGAGCCAGCCTATCGGGAGGACCGCATGGCCCTGGGGAAGGGCTCCTATCTTGCTGCCCTGTACAAGAGGCGGAGGGGCAACTCGGGTCTCCCAAATTACACAGAGGCAGTGGTGACGGCATGGCGGAAGGCTACAAAGTTGATGGGGTGGGAAACTAGGCTCACGGAACAGATCCCGCTGTCGGAAGGGGACTTTTTGTCGGAGACTGCGCGACTGAAAGGCCTCCGCGGCTGGAGTAATATTGATATAGATTTGCTGGGAGATGCGTGGAAACGATGCCAGATGCTTGACTTTCCAGCTATGCAGTCGGAATATCAGATGGGGGAGGGTGAATTTCTGAGAAATTCGCAGGTTAGGCACGCCCTGCATTGCCATCTGAAGGAGGGAGAGTGCTTGCCGGAGTATTCTCCATTAGAGGATTGGCTTTTACTCGACCCCATGGTGGACAAGGCCATCTCACTTACATACAAAAAGCTAATAAACAACACACCAGACCTGTTGGGGCCGTTACGAGACGCGTGGGAATCTGACGTTGGGCTCCTGGAGGATGACGATTGGGTGGAAGCCATACAGAGCCCCAGGGAAGTAGCGATTAGGGCACGGTTCCACCTGGTTCAGCTCTGGATTCTCCATCGTTCATATGCCTCTAGGACAGTGCAGCATCGTATTGGGTATTGTGGGTCTGACAAGTGCATGCGGTGCTGTAATGAGACGGGGACGTTCTTTCATATCCTGTGGGAGTGCCCTCTGATACAGCGGTACTGGAAAGCAGTGGCGCAAGTTATGTCAGAGGTGGTGGGCTCTGAGGTCCCAGTTGATGTCAGATGGTTCCTTATAGGAGTGACTGGTGAGGTAGTGTGGCCCAAATGGGTGATAATCTGGCTCGCGCTAGCTGGGGTGGTGGCGATACGAAATGTTGCTAAACTATGGAGGGTTATGGAGGCACTGTCAATTGTGGGCTGGAAAAGGGATCTCGACTGGTGTCAGCGGGCTGAACATGCCGTGTACCAGAGTAGAGGATGCCCACGTAAATAGGAAAATATTTGGGAGGCATGGATTACACATCGGGGAGATTTACTGACAATTTGAGGGGTATTGTGGATGGGGGGGATCCAGGGGTCAACCGGGAGTGCCATGAGCTATACGTGAATAAGGGGCATTGTACAGGATGAATATTGTCAATTACTTGCTTTACGGGCCCACTGCTGTGTCTGCTGTTTCATGTATGGAAAGCTTTTCTTTTGTTAATAAAAATTTTTTTTTTTTTAAAAAACAATACAAACTCCTTCACAGTTGCCCTATTAGTCTATCACTATTGAGAAGCTTTTTCTCGTTGTGTTCACTATTGCAGGGTGTGTCAGCGAGTTGCATGCACTGAGCGTCAGGCTTTCCATACACATCCTTTTACCCTGACAAGTTAGCCCTCTGAACCGGAGCCCTACTTTTTCCATTGTGTGGTAACCCCCTTTTCATCAGGGTCATTCCGTAACTCTGGCATCCTTCACCCGACCATGGAGAAAAAGGTGGGACATGCTGATCGGAAAACAGTACAATGTGTGCAGCAGGAAAGGGACAGCAGTACAGAAAGCAACCTTTTCCCAGTAGATCATCTTGTGCAATAAGATCTGATATGCCATGCCCCAAAAATAACCTCCAGAGGGCATTAGAGCACACTCTTTAAGAGCCCAGCCTTCCACTTCTGCTCTAGAAGGAGGAGTCCTAATTGGTGACAAATGCAGAGCGGCGACTTGACCCTACCTTCGCAAAGCATTTGGAGGTGAGAAGAGATGGTTATTTTGCCCCTTCTATTCTCCAGGACTTCCTTGTTGAACCATCCATCAAGGCACTCCTTCCTCGATGAGTGTTGCTTGGGAAGCTATTCAAGAGATGAGGAACCTGCAGGTAGAAATATCCAACAGAGGGAAAAGTTACTTACCTTCCCTAATAATAATTCTGATGGATAATCTTATTTACCAGCAGATTCCTCAACTATCCCTCCTACCTACCCATTTAGATATATGACTATGAACCCATATAATAATGTTCCAAACCATTTTTCTGTTGCACCACAAACTTATCCAATGTAATTTTCAACCTGCTGTTTCGGCGGCGCTGAAAAAATGGATGAGAAATTGATGTCAGCACAACGGTGGTGGCTTATAGCATCAGTGACATCACTGGAAAGTCACCTCCGGTGCCGAATTGAGCTGGGCTCCCACTATCGTTTGGAAAGAGCTATGGAGAAAAGTTTTACAGATCATTCTGCCCCCCAGGGAGAGTTCATGAGGTGAGAAATCTGAAGGTAGGTAGAGTATCCACCAGAAATATTGTTACCAAAGATAAATAACTTTTCCTTTGCAGTACTGTTGTCAAATTGCTGGCCTGACTTCCATGTATTTCTACGGCACTCTTAACACTTTACTTTTTTTTATCGTGCTATGGCAACATGTGACCTACAGGCAAATGAGCAGGTCTTTGCTGTGTCAGCACAGTGGCCTCAACTTCTGTTAAGAATTGGCCCCGCGGGATGTTGGACTGCTGTACTTGTACTTGATGCTCTGGAAATATTTTGTGAACATCCCCAGCAAAATGTATATAACGTTCTTCACAAGCTGTCATTTTATCAATTGGAATATGTTTGTCGAGAAGGGATGGGCTCTATAATAATAGATTTTGTGTTCTAGTTTTATTCTATGTGTGGGTGTGTGTGTGTTATTACGTTTTTAACATGTGTATTCTATGTTCATTTGCTTTGCATTACTCCACCATCTAGGGTTTGAGTGCGGGTAAAATGGGGGGGGGGGGTATTTTCATTTGTGCGTCGATCCTCTGTGGTTTATTATGTCTCATGATGTCCAGCGTAGGTACACAATAACCCTGATGCATGACCACCGTCTTAACCCCTTGAGTGCCCCGCCCTTTCCCCGCCCTGTGCCGGCCCTTTCATTAGCGGGCGGGGTTCATGACGAGATAGTCTCGTCATGGGCACAGCGCAACCGCGGCCCATGATGAGACCATCTCGTCATGGGCACTCAAGAGGTTAAGATTCTACTCTCAGCGGTCATGTTTGGAAATATAATGTTTCTTATTTGAGTTGGAATTTTTGGCTGTAAATATTTTTTGTGGAGATGTCTTCCCTCTTCTCACTCAGCATATACAGCATTTTAGTATGTGTAATATTTTTACTTACAGTCTCCATTTGCGAAGGCAGTTCCACCAACCATAGTTTTTGATTCTACTCCTATATCAAATGTTCTGTCACCAATGGGTCTTGTCCGCCCTATGCAAAGCACCCTAATAAACAAAAGAATAAGCAGAAAATAAGGGAAAGCAAACATGCATTTGAGGACAAATACTTGCAGGTTTTTTTTCATGGAAATTATAAACTTTTCTTTGGGGTCTCGAGTGTATTTTTCTAAAATGCAAACTGATTGCAAAATATGTCTGTATTCATAAACTGACAGTCCGATGTTGGTGAAACAATTATTGCACCCACTTGGGTCTTTACTTATCAATAACAGCATCAGATTCCATCAATATACAATGCCTTGTTCACTGCTTGCACTTTATCCAGAACTGAAAGGCCAGCACCTACATGAAGCTCAACCTCACCAAAACAGAATTCCTATCATTCTTCAGGAACAACAAGTAACACATAGTCCAAACCTGGCTCAGGTACATGAATGTGTAAAGATTTGAACCCAATTTTCACCAATATCAAGTCACTTGGATTCATCCTGAACACCAAATTCTCCCTCAGAAACACATCACCAAGTAAATAAAGATGGCCTGGTACCAGCTGAAGAAAGTTAAACCATTGAAGATGAATCCTCCTACTCTTAGAGCAGAGCAGCAGGAAGACAGCAGCTAGGGGAGAGAGCAAGAGGGGAAAGAGCAAGAAAAACTCCCATGGAGTGCTGCAATCAAAAGGAACAAGTAGTTCCCTGAAAGTAAAGCTGTGGAAAGATACAAGTTGATGGAGCGGAGGATCCTTGAATCTAAAAAATGTAGTAAAACCGTCAAACTTCATCCTCCACCGGCCGTATGGACATTTGATTGCCGACCTAAAGACAGGAGCTAATATGAGAAGTACATTTCTGTTAGTCATGAGACCTGTGAGGCTCCACAAGAACGACAGTGAGGATGATGTCCAAACCATGAACGTTTTTTAGCAATTAGTCAAATCACAAATCAAATTAGTTGGCAAAAACCTAGAAAATATATCATTAAAGTATAGATATTCAAATGAATGAGGAATTTAAATGTAATATTATAAAGAGCAAAAGGTTAACTACAATCACAAAGAGACAGCAGAATACCCAAATTGAGTGTTCCATAAAGAAACGTCCCTATTCTAAATAAAGTAGTGAAAGTGGCTGGACTGCTAAGAAAGGGAAACAAAAGAAGGTGTCAGCATTATATGAACCACGTTTTAGGTTCAAGCAAAGGAGGGCGTTGTCTGTATGGGAATGGAGTCGGATGCAAAAGGTCCAAGCTCTGGGTTCTTGTGGGCCCTAAAAATTTAAATCGCACTGTATTCAGGGTCCATCGGCACCCAACTGAACCTCGGCGGGCACTGAGCCAGGCCAGTACACGCTATATTTGGCTGATGACCTGTGAGCCCCTCTGGCACTGAGAACAACTGCCACGCCCATCTCAGGCCCAGAGAGGAGGTGCCATCTTGCCCGGCTCCCACTGAGACGTGCACAATCCGAGCAGCAAAGCTGTGCTGGAGCTCTGAAGTGCTGCCGTTCTGCGGACTTGGGGCACCCTCGGAAACTGCAGCTGCAACCTGAAATGACGGAACCTGGATCCTGACAGTGTTTACATCGGGCCTCAACTGGAGGTGCAACCCAATACTGCCACTGCCACAAGGCCCAGTTCGGGGTCCCCTGAGTATCCCACCCCTTCAGCCACAGTTTTCATTGGTGGTGCTCAGTAACTGAGGGGCCTGGCTGGTGGCCCTGGGCTGGAGCGACCCGTGTGGCAGGGGGTGTATTTGGAGCTGCTGCAAAAGTCATGCCAAGGGAGGCCTCATAGTTGGGAGCGACTTACATTTAGTGTGGGACCCTGACCTCAACAGGAACACAACACATTTTCAGGGCACTGGGGCCATGTCCGGACTGCTCAGAAGGGAGCAAGCTGAGGCTGGGCTTGTAGACGCCTGGTGCTATCGCCACCGTGATGTGAGGGACTATTCTTTTTACTACCATGTCCACATCTCTTACTCTCGCATCGACTACCTGTTCCTCACTCACTCCCTCCTGAGAGGTTTGGAGTCCACCTTGATATCTGATATGTCCATCTCTGACCATGCACATGTTAAGCTTACTTGGTCACAGCGCACAGATGAGGCACACGCTACCCCGCACTGGTGTCTACCTCCTCCCCAACTCCTCTTTGACTCAGTAGACAGAACATCCATCAAAAAAGTCATCACTGAGTACTTCACACTCAATGCCCTCCCGGACACCTTCCCACATAACTGTGGGATGGCTTTAAAGCAACTAGCTGAGGCGTTATGTCCTCTGTCTCCATAGCCAGGGCCCGGAAAGCACGGTTGCTCGAAGCCATCCTTACAGAGGAGGTTCACTCTCTAGAAAACATGGACAAGCAGCATCCCACTGCATGCGCCAAGCACCAGTTGGCCATCCTGAGGGGTCAACTCTGGGCACACCAGCCTAATAAAGCTGAGCAGTCGCTTCTAGCACTCAAATAAAAATTCTATGATGGGGTGAAAAGGAGGGCACAATCCTAGCGTGCCAACTGCGGCACCAACACACCCAATCCCATGTCTCCAACATACACGCGGAGGGCTCTGGCTGGACTGTTAGGGAACCAGATAAGCAAGGGAACTTTCAGCTATACTACTAGCACCTCTACACCAAAGGGGGGAGACTTATCTGCCATTGGCTCCTACCTCCAGGATTGCCCATGGCATCCGCGTGCAACCAGCCTTGCTCATGACTTGGAGGACCCCTTCTCCATGGAGGAACTCCGTAGGGCTCTTAAAGAGCTCCAAAAGCGAAAACACCAGGCCCAGGTGGCCTCACGCCTGCTTTCTACATGGTCTTCATCCCTGAACTGCAGGACCACCTGTTTTAGCACTGCAACTACTTCGCCCATGTCACCGGCCTCACACCAACGATGTCCAATGCTGAGATCACACTGATCCCCAAGCCTGGTAAAGACCTGACCCTTTGTTCATCCTACCACCCAATAGCCCTTCTAAATACTGATGCAAATATTCCCACTATAGTGATGGCTAACCGCCTTGAAGCACTCCTGCCCAGTTTGATAGACCCTGACCAGGTTGGCTTTATAAAACACAGACAAGGACCTGACAACCTCCATCTTCTTGCTACCTGGTTGAGAATGTCCACAGGCAAAACATTCCAGCCTTCCTTCTGTCACTAGATGCCGAGAAGGCCTTTGACAGGGTGAGCTTGAACTTCCTGCGAGTGGTCCTCCAGAAAATTGGACTAGGCCCCATCATGACTAGTAAAATAATGGCCTCTAATGTGGCACCTACAGCAACCATTCAGGTCAAGACCCAGTTACACTTGCGCTCCCCCGGGACTCATTCTCGGCCTGCGTCAGGGGCGAATGCATATTACTGCAAGACCTCTTTCAGGGGACAGGCATTAAATCCTTTAAGCAATGTAAAACTGAATTCCGACTCCCTGACACCTCAAGTCACCAATATTTCCAGTTACATCATTGGGCACTACACCCTCCCAATACCATAGCACCCACTCGCTCCCTTACACCCTTTGTATCCTTAGTCCACAACTTTGAGGGTACTCAAGGCCTGGTCTTCAGGATGTATGCTGTATCATAGCAATCCCGCCTGCTGCCCGGCCACCCGTACTAGACAAAATGGGAACTTGACAGTGCCCAGGATATCACGGAGAAGCAATGGGAATGACTATGGCATGACATCCCAAAGATCCTCAGAAACGTGCCTCAGCAAGAAACTGCCTATAAGATTATGCTGCAATGGTACTACGCCCCTGCCCATTTACACTCTATCCACCTTGTAGTGTCAACTTCCTGCTGGAAGTGTGGAGCACAGATGGAGACTTCTAACACATATGGTGGACACGGGAAACAAAGTTTACCACGCAACCGACACAACGCGGTACTTTACAACACAGTAGTTACAACGACCGCATTGTTACCACGAGTCTCATTACAACGCAAGTCATTTCAACGACTTGCTCTAGGGGGCGTGCAACACCAGGGAATGTGTTGGATTTTAAATCCAACACCTTCTCTGCTGTTGCGCAAACTGGAGTAGGAATAGTAATTAATATTATTCCTAAGTCCAGCGCGCCCCCTAGAGCAAGTCGTTGAAACGACTTGCGATGTAGTGACACGCGTGGTAACAACACGGTTGTTGTAACGACTGTGTTGTAAACTACCGCATTGTGTTGTAACGAACTATATTCGGTGGACACGCCTGCCCATTGCTCTGTTTTGGAAAGAAATCCTGAGCCACATTAAAAGCACCCTGGGATACCCGATCCCGGTAGACAACTGAACAGTTATTCTAGGCCTGCGTCCGATGGCCCTTGAAGCAATTACACATACAGACTGGTAACTGGTACAACATATGACAGGTGCAGTAATGCAGCTTATAGCACTAGCCTGGAAGACCCCCGCTGCTCCGCCGACAGTGTCCTGGTTCACGAGGTTCTGGCACACCCTGGCAATGGAGCAAATGACTCACAAGAAAGCCTGCTCAGACAAACAATTCACATTCCTCTGGCAGCCCCTTATCTACTACATGTCTAGGTTAGAATAATTATGTCAGCCACCCATGCTCCATGCTCTTCACCTGTTTGACTAGGCAGTGGGGAAAGCTGTTGTGACAAATCTGCCCTTACTGCTGAGACAAACCGATGGGAGCGCTCTTGCCTCTAGGGTAGACCTCCCCTCGCGCTGCCTTCCTTACCCATCTACCAGCACAGCTTTTTCTGCATCCCAGCTGGAGACTTAATGACCAAGTTTTGCTCCCCCTCCTCTTTTACCTTTAAATATTCTTACGTTGGGCACACTGGTGCCCCTTTTTTAATTCCCAGGGCATAGCGGCGTAGGATCCCTCCCCCTCTTACCCTTTCTCCAAGTGGGATCCCTGCCTTTCCCCTAGGCCTAGGGTAAAAACGCACCGGTCCTTCTCCCCCTTCCATACGGAGGGAGCAACAGCCGCTGGACATCTTCTCACTCCCTTTCATGACATGCCTAATGACAATGTAACACGTTCTTCGGCCTCGATCGCTGCTGCACATGCCCTGTACTCATTCCGTAGATCTCCCTGACATGCTTCTCTTGTGCCATTGTTCATTCTGCATGGCATATCATCCCTGGCCACGACATTGGCCTCTTGTATTAGTTTGATATGTATGAATCTAATAAAAACTGATTTTGAGTAAAAATTCAAGAAAAATGAAAGAGTATTCAAGCATAAAGCCTTTCCACTCTGGGCAGGGAAATCAACAGAGCAGAGGAGAAGGGTCTTCTCTTTGCGAAGGCAGGACTCTGTCTAAACTCTAAACTAACCCATGGAACACAAATTAAAACAACAGAAAGTCTTCAGAAACTTTTCATCATCAGGTTCCCACCAAAATTAACCATTCCCACAACAACGTTCTCTGGGAGTCAGTAGACTCCCTATTTCCCCAGACCTGCACAATAATTCACACACCTGCTCATTCCTGAATGCATCCTCCATCTGGCCTGCCTGGTACAGGAGACTCTTCTCTTCATCCCATCTCCATGTCCACCGCTAAATCTTCATTACTGCACCTCGCTTTCAGTCTAATACAAAACATGAACCTTTCTCTGACTCATAAGGAGTTCAATAGTGCACCTGCGGCAGAGAGAAAAACAAGACACAGGAAAACATTTAAAATATGTATAATATACTGTCGGTCCTAGCTACAGCGAAATTATCCCAAGATGCGAAATGGAACTTAGGCAACTACATCAACATGAGTAAATTAATTCGTTATATTTGATAAAGTATACATTTTCTGTTAATATGAGTACTGTAATTAAAATCCAGCTAAATACGTCTACAGGTTACTCGAAAGGCTAGATGTACAAAGCCTTTGTGTGGTGACAAATGGCCTAATTCGCAGAATCAGACCATTTAAGAACACAAAAACGCATTTTCAAATGTACAAAGCCCTAATTGCAATTCGGTAAACTGTTACCGAATCGCAATTTTGGTTTGCGAATCGGTCTTTGGAAGGGGCGTGTTTAGGGCGTCCCTTCCAAACACCGATTTGCATCGGAATGTATGAATGTTTTGTGACTGAAATGAGACCGCAAAACATTCACATTTTACCGCCAATTCAACGTAGGTGGTAACCCATTCACAAATGGGAAGGGGTCCCCAAGGGACCTCTTCCCCTTAGAGAATGAATGATAAAATATTTTTTAAGAGCAGGCAGTGGTCCAAGGGAGCACTGTCTGCTCTTAAAAAATGAAACCTAAACGTTTCGTTTGGTAATCACTATTTGTATTGTTCCTACATTTAGTTCCCTTGAAGGCGATTACCTACTACATTCCACTAATATAAGGCACACTGATTATTATGTTTAAACAAATGTTGATCATGGAATTTGTATATAAATGGCAAATGAAGGCTGGAGCTCCAAATGATGATGCTCCAAAGCCATATATTCACATGGATCTGCTCCAGGTCAGGGATAAGCGGGATAGCCATCGGGACAAAAGTGAGTGACATTGGCGTGAAAACCAGTGAATGCAATGGGCTGATCCAAGGCCCACTGAAAGTATTGGTATTGTACACTTGTACACAACAGGTCTTTAGCAGACTAAAGCTTTCTACATGCGTGGCCTAAAGATAGAAAGGGACAACTTAAAATACCTTATTTTCCTTGAATATTTACTAAAAATATTTCTGGACACTAAATCGTCTGGGGGAGTAATATCTTGTTTTTTTCTCGCATAAC
The DNA here is from genome assembly GCF_964204655.1 of Triturus cristatus. Classification (NCBI taxonomy): domain Eukaryota; kingdom Metazoa; phylum Chordata; class Amphibia; order Caudata; family Salamandridae; genus Triturus; species Triturus cristatus. The sequence goes on along the minus strand of NC_140588.1, from coordinate 620,791,968 downwards.
GGGTTGATGTGATTGGTAAATCTGGACTAGGCAGAGAGAAGGAGATGGCTTAGAAATCGGCAAGCTCTGTCCACCAACTCAAAGACAATCATGTCCGTCTGAGAAAGAGCTTCAATTTGCTGTTCATGGGCAATTACCTAACGGTGTTGTTGACAAAAAAGGAAGTATGATGCTCTCAGCAACAAGTAATTACACCAAACGGCATTCCAGTCTATCATTTTGCTCACTGTGCCACTAGACATGGTCCACCTTTATGCAAAACAGCTCTGGCTCTGCCCTAGTAATAACAGTCCAGCCTGAACTGTAATCCTTAACTATTGTCTATAATTTACACCTCTGTGTGCTGTTCGGGCATCTAGATAACAACTGAATCCTCTTCATTGCATCTTCACCTTCTAGCTCCTTGAATAGCACACACTATTGAGGCTGGAAATATATTTATCTGTAGGTAGATAACATAAAACCTGTGAAGCAGGGGGCGTAGCCAAGAGGTACAACATGTCGGCTCCTGTAGCCCTGCTTAATCCTGCATCATCCTGCCGATGAGCGGCACCACTTTGACCCAGCCAATCAATGCCTGGGTTGCCTGGACCCCCTGGAGCCTTTCTTTGGTGGCGTTTGTGATCCTGTGGTGGGAGAACTTGCTGGTCGGAGATCCAGAGCAGAGGGGGCCTGGGACATACGGCCAGGCCACAGACTGCGGTCCGAACGACCTCTAGGGACTTGGCCCGCAGCGAATCCTTTGTTCTACCGGAACCCCGGTGTGACCATGCCTGGTGCCCTCTGACCTGGCAGGGCTCCGGTGCCTACAGCCTCGTACAGCCTCGTGACAGCCTTAAAGGGTCCATCTGCACCAGATCCATGCTCAGAATCGTGGACGGCCTGAGGCGCCCGATTGAAGCCCTGGGAGGGCGCGCTCAGGGCCGCAACCCTGTATATAATTAGATGCCCGGCACCGTAGGGAAGAGGGGCCTGACCTACTGACTCCCCCCCGGGTATTGCCTGAGTGTAATGCGGGTGGAAGTGGGCCACAGACCAGCAAGTAGGACACGAGGAGAGGTTGGGTGCCCACATATACCAATTAAGACCTCAGGTGAATCATTGACAAGCCCTTGGGTCGGTTGAGGTTCTGGTGCTCACTGCTCGGTGATAGTTCAGAGACTCGCACCCGTGCTGGCCCAGGGATTGGATCATGGAGGGCCTTGGGCACCTGGCCGCAGACCAGAGTGGGCGTGCTCCAAGCCGTGGACTAGTCTACATCGTTGTATACTGAACACGGGAGTAGAACGACACGACATGCAGATCCCTCCAGGTACTGCCTAGGGTGCATCGTGGGCAGAAGCGGGGATTCCAACGAGCAGTAGGAATTTGAGGAGGTGAGAGATGCCTCCACACACTGCCACAGACCCCGGCTGAACCTTCGATGGTGAGGATCGACGCGCGCAGGCATACTTGGCCCTCCAGGAGATTATTAGACTTGAGTAGCCCTGGATGGTCACACGGAATAGGCACCTCCATATTTAATCCGGCACGCATCATAAGACCAGCTTGCACTTGCTGTGAGACCTCCTACTGGCGCCCGGCCTGACCCGTAATCGCACAAATCCTAAACTATCACAATCTGGACACTATTCTGAAACAAGCCATAGTGCAAAAATCCCTCACTTATGAATCCCAACCAGTAATGATCTTCCCCGACTACACAAAACTGGTACAACAGCAGAGGCAATCCTTCACAGCCGCAAAGTTACGTCTTCGAGAGCTACAGATTCCATATATGCTGCTCTTTCCAGCTCATCTTTGTTTTAGTTATAAAAACAGTACCTTGTTCTCTGTCCCGAGGACGCCTTTCAATGGGTGGAAGAACAGTGGCCGGTTAAACCACATACGAGGTTTGTTGTCTTTGTAGTGGCATGGGTTGCCCAATGAGGAGTCTAAATCCCACTACAAAGACAACAACCCTACGGGAAAAAGACGTCATCAATCGAGGTCCTACTGGGGCACTGGATCTTGATGTGACAAGCAGGCCAGTAAACAAGATAAATGATGCAGGAATTTAAATTGGTCATCCCTTTGGATTCAATCGCCTACTTGAAGGAGAGCAGAGGAAGCAATTCTGCAACAAGATTCCGCCCATCGGCTCAGGATTGGTCTACTCTATTGAACTGGACACTTCCGATCCCAGAGACATTCAATAGGGATGGGATCTATGGGGATTCATTGGACTGTTCCAGCCTTTAACCCCCGTTGGGGCGAGGACTGTATGCACTCCGCGACAGATACTTCTGTGGTCTGTGAGGTATTGGAGAGGGTTAGTGAGGGGGTGGGGTGTGGGAGTTCCTGTTATTGATGTTATTGGAATTAGTCATCCTAATGTCCCCACTATGCATTTTCGCACCTAATCTTCTCTACACACACTTTGTAAACTGTTCCCTGGCACATCATGACTACACATTCCTATAAAATAGACTCGACTGGGGAAATATTGGTGGTAACCTGGAATGTTAAAGACCTGCTCGATAAGGTCCAACAGGGAGCGGTCCTCAGACACATGAAACAGTTAGGGGCTGACATCCTGTTACTCCAGGAAACACATTTGTTGGGGACTAAAACCCCATGATTGGCTCGTTTTGGATTCATTCACACATTCCACTCCGGCTTCATGAGGGGCTCTAGAGGAGTTGCCATCCTAATCCACCATAGAGTACTATATTACACACATTCACACTTGGGCTGACTCGCTGGGCAGATATCTTATATGCCCCTCTGCCGCTCAGTTATACATTTACTGAATGCATAATCAACACCTGGGTGTCCTTTCCTGCTGGCTTGGCGCTGATTGGGGGAGATTGGAACAATGTCATACAGCCTGGCCTCGATAGATGTCGCCCTACAACCACACAGCATACACAAAAAGAGTCCCGTTTGGGGCCGCTGTTGGAAGCGTTGGGATGGTCCGACACCTGTAGGAGGCTCCACCCAACAGAAGTGGGCTTTACGTATTTTTCAACAGTGCATGAGTCATTTTCAAGACTTGATCACATTTTCATCACCAGGGAACATGCAAAGTGTTTGATCAAGGCAGATATATTACCCAGGGGTTTATTAGACCATTCCCTGGTCCAACCACGATTAGCGCTAGGTCCCAGACGGATGCCGTTTCACTGGCGGATGTCGCCATGGCATCTACACAACCTGAGCAATCAAACTCACCTACAAAAAGCCCTAAAAGAATACTTTGCAATGAATGAGGGGACGGTGGACTCTGCCACTACCTTGTGGGAGGCCATGAATCAAACTGTTCGCAGCTTAGACATCAGTTACTCTTCTGCTGCCTAATGCCAGAAGAGGCAGGCTTTCATACAGCTAGAAGCACTGATTATACAAACGGAATTGCAAGCACTTAACAGAGACGGACATAGGGCTCGCCGACAGTTAGGAATACTGCAGAAGAGATATCAAAGTATCCAGCTTGATGAAGTCAAAAATATCTGGCAGGCTAAACAAAGCAGGATTTATGAACTGGGGGATAAATCAGGGAAACTGTTCCATAGGCTATGCCAATACTCCCTCAAAGCGATACAACTCACGATCATTAAGTCGCATACCGGGGAAATGATCACCAATCCTGAGCAGGTGGCCCGATCCTTTGCCGACTACTACCAAACACTCTATACCAAATGCAAAACCATATCAGAAGAGCAGATGGAGGACTTTTTTCAAGATCTGCCGCGTACGGCACTTACCACTACTGCACGCAGCTCTCTTGAGGCTCCGGTCTCATTGGAGGAGCTAATCTCAGCCGCCGCAGAAATAGCATGTGGCAAATCGCCCGGCCCCAATGGGTTCCCAAGTGAATTCTTCAAACTGAATATGACAATATTAGGGCTGCAGTACCTTGCAACCCTTAATGAAGCCCTTGAAAATAAGAGCCTGCCTCCCGATTGGAGGCACACTGAGATAGTGGTCTTTCCCAAGCCAGGATGCACACCCGAACTCTGCGCAACCTATTGGCCAATATCTCTCCTTAACATTGAAGCTAAGTTACTTGACAAATAGATTGTTCCCTCATCTTCAAGCCCTGATCCACCCAACTCAGGCAGGCTTTATGCCTCATCATGCGACCCGACACAAAATACGCAGAGCGCATAATGCTATAGCGGCCATCGATAACCTAGATAGACCAGCTGCCCTGTTACTCGTGGGTAACGACAAGGCGTTTGATTCGGTTAGCTGGACCTATATGTTCATAATATTACGACACCTGAATATGGGCCCCCGATTCATTGGTCTGATTAGACTATTATACACTACGCTAACGGCCTCAATCAATGATACAGCGGGGAACCCGACAGGGATGCCCTCTGCTCTTTGCCCTTACCATAGAACCTCTGTCGGCCTGGGTACATATAAATGCACTATACCTTGGCTTAGAATGGACCCCGGAAATCTCCGATCGTATCGCGCTTTATGCGGACAACGTGTTATACTTCCTGACTGATCCCCATAGATCAGACCCCAGAATATTGCAGACTATGCACATCTTTGACGAGACCTCGGGTCTCTTAATGAACCCTTCTAAATCACTGATCTGGCCACTACGGTGTCATTGGGGAGTAGCCGATGGGCAGACGGACTCACTGTAGTATCACAGGGGCTCACATATCTGGGATTCTACATACCGGACACTCAAAGTGTGTCCTGGAAACGTAACTTAGAAGAAACAACACAAACGGTTAAAGCAAACATAAAAATTGGTCTGCACTCCCCCTATCCCTATATGGACGTTCGGCCATATTCAAGATGGTTTCCCTACCGAAATTATTATATCATCTACAATCCCATCCATATCCCGTACCTTTGGCATGGTTCCGTCAAATTAATGCAGTACAGGGACACTTTCTGTGGGGGAGTGGCACCGCCAGAGTGGCCCTACGTACATGTACAGTCCAATTATTGTGGGGCCGCTGACATACAAGCATATCACTCTGCAGCACAACTGCAGGTTCTGAATAAATGGTGGTATTGGTCCAGGGATGACCTTGCCTACCGACTTGAGCAGTTCTTTCGCGCCTATACAATAGGGCCAACCCCAAATACCTTTCCCCCGCAACATGCGTGGTGATCCTGGCATGGCGGCAAACCCTCCATAGAATCGGATGGTGGGGACACCTAGCCCAGGCAACCCCTTTGTGGCGGAATCACTGCTCCCACAACTCACTGACTTACAGGGCTTTAGTGGTTGGGACCGCATAGGTATCTCAACATTAGTGGATGTCATGAAAGGCACGGTCCTCAAATCATTTGGAGACCTCCCAAAAAAATTCCATATGCCTCATATTCAATTATATCAGATTCTGCAATTGCGACATGCTCTTCTCCCATACATTAAAAAGTTAACTACCCTGCCAGAATTCAGCCCCCTGGAGGGCAAACTTCTCATGGGGGATCTTGAGGAACATAAGATATCCAAGATTTAGCAAAGCCTAGTTTCTAATAGACCAACAACCTTGGATGCTCTCAGAGCCACTTGAGATGCTGATATTGGACCAATTGACGAGGACGACTGGGCTGAAGCCCTGCGATCACCACGCGAGGCCGCAATTTCCTCTCAACTTCACCTTATTCAATTTAAATACTTAAAGAGAGTGTATTAAACCCAACACAGATCGCTTCCCCACTTTGTCTCGGATGCCAGTCAGAAGAAGTTACCTTCATACAAACAACCTGGTCCTGCCTGGCCCTAGACCGGTTCTAGAGAGGGGTACTCACTTGCTTGATGGAAGTACTGGCATGGGACATTCCGAGGTCTCTGAAATTAACACTCTTACATAGTACAGACACCATTGGGGGTAACAGGTACAAAAGATAACTATTCTTTTTAGATCTCACAGTAGCTAATCACGATATAGCCAGGCAATGGAAGGCTGAGGACCCTCCCCGGGTCTCGCAATTGAAGATAGGTTTAGGGGGGCGCTAGAGGGCGCCGGACTGTAATGGCCGCACACCTGTGAGGCTCTCGCCAGCCGGGCGAGTTATCACTTCATTAGCCCATCCTGCATCCTGGAAATAAACTCCTGACCAGCGCCGAGTGTTGGGCTGGGGCCGGAGCGTGCCTGTGGCGAGTCTTGGGCCGATCTGCCTGGCGGAGCGGGAGAAATCGCCACCGAAAGTTCCGGCGGGTGCAGCTGAGTGTCTGCCAGAGCGAGGAAGCCGGCGCGAGTGTTCACGCGACAACGCGGCTTGCACGTGGACAGAGGGCCGCGGCGCGCGGCGGCTGTTGGAAGCGGCGAGAGGTGACTGGCGCTGGGGACGGGACTTCCGACGGCTGAGGCGGACCTGCTGGAGTGCCGGTAAGGCGGTGACGAGCTGGGGCGCTGCTGGGGGCTCTGAGCTGCATGACGGCCGCTGCCTGCCGGATCTCTGCATTTTTAGACCGGAGGGGGGGAGGTGCGCTACCCGCCCGGAGCTGTCCCTGGAGGTGCGGGACGACACAAATCCTTGTTGCTTACCCCCTCCCCCGATCCACGGCGGAGAGACGCTCCCGCGGATACCGCACCGAACACGTCCATTATCGGAATCCAGCGAGAGAGGCTGCCTGATACCGACTGGCCCCCTGGCGTGGATAGTGACCCGCGGAGAGTGATGCTGCAGGCCCCTCTGCACCGCCAATACTGCGTCCTGTAAATTAAGACACACGCTACTAGAGGAGGTTGGTCATCCTGCTGGGCCGGACGGATCGTCGTCACCGGACCCCTGGAGGCTTTTGCGGGGGGGCACTGGCGGAGTAGCGACCGTGCGCTGAAACTCCTCTTCAGGATGGGACATTGTGTTTGGCGCTCTCTGTGAGGTGGTTCCCCCGCCTTAGTGGTATCGTGCCCTTCCCTTTTGCGAACAACGAGTGGGGCCGTGTGTGGCTGTGGCTCAGAGTGCGGGGCTGTTCCCTATCAAGATACACGACGTGATCCTAACAGCTCCGGCGAGAGTCCTCCATACTGGTGAAACTATAGGGGAATTTGTCTCTGATACCTGGCTATAATGGGGAAAACAGACACCAAGCAATCCCGACTCCCCTTCGAAACTCAAAAGAAAAAAACCCGCGGCCCTCCACCGGGGGACGGCGATTCTGATGGAGGAGACGCTGAAGACGTGGACTGGAAGGCGCTCCTGCTTAACATGCAAACTAGCCTCACCTCAATTGACTCGAAAATTGACGGTATGTCTCGGCGCCTAGACTCTGTAGTACATAGACTCGACCAACAAGAGGAGCGAGTTAAGGAGTCGGAGCAGCGGATTTCTGGGCTGGAGGATGGGGCAACGGGCACCGCAATCAAAGTATCGCACATGAAGAGATTACTGAAGGTGATCGCCGACAAGAACGAGGCCATAGAAGCGAGGTCGCGCCGCAATAACGTGCGCCTTATTGGTCTGGCGGAGTCTACATCTGTCGGCAAAATGGAACTCTTCATTGAAAAGCTCTTGTCTGATCTGTTTGGCGCGAATACCTTCTCTCCACAGTTGGTGGTTGAGCGAGCCCATCGCACCCTGGGCCCTCGTCCCGTGCCCGGAGCCCCCCCACGGCCTATCATCATCAGATTTCTGAACTATAGAGATCGCGATACCCTGCTTCGACTAGCCCGGGAGAAACAACCTGTCCAGTTTGAAAACGCTACACTCTCCTTCTTTCCAGACTTCACACAATCGGTGCAAGATGCGCGCCGTAAATTTGGGTCGGTCAAGAAACGTCTGATCCAAAGTGGAATTCAATACTCCATGCTGTACCCGGCTCGCCTACGGGTGGTCCATCTTGGCAAGCCTCACATTTTTCAAGACCCTTCTCAAGTGGAACTCTTTCTCAAAGACCACAAGAGCTCCCGGGGAGCTGCCGGGTCCCCATCGGAAAGAGCTGGCTCCCGATCACCCACTTCTGCGCTGGACTGATTAAAAGCGTCATAGCTATTACTCTGGCCCATCCTGATACTACAGTCTTGCTTTCGCTCACGCCTTGGGTTCGGGCCCGAGCGCTCGCTATGCGCGTTGGTCTGTGTCCTGGCCCTCTCACGATGAGCTGCCACTCGCTGGACTCTGTTGCTCTCATGGTTTTCCTAGATGTTACTTAACTATGACCTCGCTCCGGCATTTGCCTCCCCCTCCCGCGCCTTCCGCTGGCTATTGCGTCTGGCGGACAGCGGGTGAAATATCGGGGGAGGTGAAAGGCAGGTCCGGACCCCTTGTGTCCCCCAATTGGGTGTTCTCCAGTAGGTTAATGACTTGGTACTGTGAGTTTGTATGGGGTGGGGGAGATGCTCGGCATGTTTGGGATGTCGGAGTGGGTGGGCGGGGAGGGTTTCAAGGGGTTGTATTTGGTTTGTTTGAATTTAGTATTGGAAAAGTCAACATGCATAGTGTTGTTGCACCATCTGACACCTTCAAAATACAGTGGCATAAGGGAAGGACTTGCGTGGTATGCTCCCAGACCTATTCTTCCCCTATCTGCAGAAATGAGTCGCGCCGTAAACATTGACATCGGTGGGGGGGCTACTCTCTGCTATCACCTGGAATGTTAGAGGCCTGGGAGATCCGAGGAAGCGGAGACACATCTTGGGAGCGTTGGACAGATTAAGGGTACAGGTAGTCTTCTTGCAGGAGACCCCACCGCGGAGGCACATTTGCCGCCAGGTGGGCAGCACACTCTACTTTTGCGCCCTATTCGTCCTATGCGAGAGGCACCGCTATTCTGATAAAAAGGGATGTATGACGTTACAACGCACACTATTACAACGCATGCACTTACAACGCATTTTTTACAACGCATAATCCATTACAACGCATGACATTACAACGCATGACACTACAACGCATTTTTAAAAAATACCTTTACAACGCACTACCATTACAACGCATACTACCTTTACAACGCATACCATTACAACGCATAATATTAAATTACATTTAAGGTAAGTATTAGATAGTATAGGGGTAAAAATTACTATTCTAACTCCAGGGGGTGCAACAGTAGGGTAAGTGTTGGATAGTGTAGGGGTAAAAATTACTATTCTAACTCCAGGGGGTGCAACAGTAGGGTAAGTGTTGGATAGTGTAGGGGTAAAAATTACTATTCTAACTCCAGGGGGTGCAACAGTAGGGAAAGTGTTGGATAGTATAGGGGTAAAAATTACTATTCTAACTCCAGGGGGTGCATCAGTAGGGTAAGTGTTGGATAGTATAGGGGTAAAAATTACTATTCTAACTCCAGGGGGTGCATCAGTAGGGAAAGTGTTGGATAGTATAGGGGTATAAATTACTATTCTAACTCCAGGGGGTGCATCAGTAGGGTAAGTGTTGGATAGTATAGGGGTAAAAATTACTATTCTAACTCCAGGGGGTGCATCAGTAGGGTAAGTGTTGGATAGTATAGGGGTAAAAATTACTATTCTAACTCCAGGGGGTGCATCAGTAGGGTAAGTGTTGGATAGTATAGGGGTAAAAATTACTATTCTAACTCCAGGGGGTGCATCAGTAGGGTAAGTGTTGGATAGTATAGGGGTAAAAATTACTATTCTAACTCCAGGGGGTGCATCAGTAGGGTAAGTGTTGGATAGTATAGGGGTAAAAATTACTATTCTAACTCCAGGGGGTGCATCAGTAGGGTAAGTGTTGGATAGTATAGGGGTAAAAATTACTATTCTAACTCCAGGGGGTGCATCAGTAGGGTAAGTGTTGGATAGTATAGTGTAATATTATGCGTTGTAATGGTATGCGTTGTAATGGTAGTATGCGTTGTAATGGAATGCGTTGTAAAGGTAGTTTTTAAAAATGCGTTGTAGTGTCATGCGTTGTAATATCATGCGTTGTAATGGATTATGCGTTGTAAAAAATGCGTTGTAATGGTAGTGCGTTGTAAAAGTTGCGTTGTAAAGGTTGTTCCCCGATAAAAAGAGGTGTCCCCTATACTCCCCTGGGCAACGTAGCCGACCGGGAGGGACGTTACTGTATGGCTTGGGGTAGGATAGGTGTTGAAACCATCACCTTGGCCTGCTCCTATGGCCCTAACTGTGATGACCCTAGCAGCTTCATTGCTCTCTGGAACAGGATCAGGGACGTGGGATCCACACACCTCATATGGGGGGGCGACTTCAATGCAGTAGATAGGTCCAATCCCTCTACACAACACTACACCAACACACACAGATACCTGCGTGACATTTGTGATGCACAGGAAATCATAGACGCCTGGCGTCACTTGCATCCGACTCAGAAGGAGGGTACACACTGGAATACTGCACGTGCCACGTGGGCCAGACTGGATTACCTGTTGATTTCCAGAAATTTAGATCCCTCGCTTGTCGCAGCACAACATGTGGGCCGTACGTTCTCTGACCACTCCCCGGTGCTGGCTAAATTCCGCTTACCTGACATGATGGGGAGGTTGCCCTCCTGGCGACTCCAACCTAACATTTTACTTGATGAACTGTTCCGCACCGAACTGTGTCAAGACATTGAGGACTTCCCGTTGCATAACAAGGGATCAGTGGAGCGTGTTGCCACCCTGTGGGAGGCGTTGAAGGTCACAGTGCGGGGTATTTGTATCTCCAAGAGCTCAGGTGTGTTGCGAGCCTTACGTACCACATTTCACAAATTGGAAACCATATTGCACGCATTAGAAACTCAACCCGATTATGCCACTAACTCGGATACGCAAGCACAATACCGGACGGCACTGTCGGAGTACAATTCCACCGCGGAGAGGGAGGTTAACTTCAGGGGTAAATACTTCAGGGCGAGGGCTTATGGGGAGGGAGAGCGCCCCGGGAGATTCCTAGCGGGAGTGGTTCGCCCCCCACGGAGCTCAAATTTCGTATTGGAGCTGGAGAGCGACGGACGGGCACCTTTGCGAGACACAAACTCGCTCCTGGATGCCTTCACTGCCCACTATTCGGCCCTTTACTCTACCACCAGAGTAGGTGAACTGGATATGGATGACTATCTGAGGGAACTCACATTAGGATGGCTTTCAGACCGTCAGCGGGAGTTCCTGGCTGAGCCCATAAGCCTGGATGAAATTAGAGACGCAATTGGTCAGATGGCGCCTGGTAAGGCCCCCGGCCTGGATGGTTTGCCCATGGATTTCTACAAAGCCTATGTGGATATCCTGGCTCCAGTGCTTCGCGAGGTTTATATGGATTCTCATGAATCCGGCGCACTTCCCCCATCAATGCAGGAAGCTCTAATTACCTCCCTACTGAAACCCGGGAAACCACCTCAATATTGCGACTCTTACCGCCCCCTCTCCTTAATCAACTGCGACGCTAAGATTCTGACCAAAGTATTAGCCAATCGATTGCAGTTGATACTGGGGGGCCTGGTGCTGTCGGATCAAGCGGGATTCGTCCCAGGCAGGGCCACCTCCCACAACCTCCGGACCCTCTTCTCAATATTGCAGAACGTAGACCCTGACTTGCCACTGGTGGCGGTCTTCTTGGACGCCACTAAGGCATTTGACTCCTTGGAATGGGACTATCTCCAATGTATCCTGCGCAATATGGGGCTGCCGATAGGATTCACGCAGTGGATAGGTATCCTTTATCGTCAGCCGGTGGCTCGGGTAGGGGTGAACGGTCGGATATCAGAGGCCTTTGCTATATCGAGGGGGACACGTCAGGGGTGCCCCCTATCCCCATTGCTGTTCGCCATAGCGATGGAGCCGCTGGCTGCTCGGCTCCGACAGCATCACAGGGACAAGGCTCTGCGCTGCTTGCAGCGGGAGGTGCTCATATCATTGTACGCGGATGACATCACGCTGTACCTCCGCGACCCTGCTGCTAACCTTAACCCTATCCTGAGGGAATTCATTCGGTTTGCGGGCATGTCCGGTATCCATATTAATTGGGGAAAATCCACTATATTCCCGCTCACCGCGGCTGCACAGCCGTTCCACCTTGATTATCCACTGAGGTGGTGCGAAGATGAGGTCCGATACCTGGGCATACTGCTCTCTCGGGATCGGGAAGAATTGATGCGGATGAATTACGGCCGCACATTTGATAATATTCAAACTTGCGTGACCAGATGGATCACGTTGCCGCTCTCTTTTGAGGGCCGTGCATCTCTCATTAAGATGGTGGTTCTTCCCAAACTCCTTTACCTCTTCTTAAATATCCCATATTATCCGGGCAAGTCCTTCTTCCAACGCTTGCGCTCCGAGCTTATTCGTCTAGTTTGGGGGGGGAGACGACCACGCCTGAGCTGGGACGTATTGACTCGCCCATTCGCGCAGGGGGGATTTGATTTACCAGAGTTTGAGCTCTACTACTATAGCGCTCAGGCACACTACGTCTATCACTGGTTCCACCCCACTCCTTTTATGCCGCAGATAGCGGTAGAACATTGGCTAGCGGATCCCATCCCATTGGAGGGTGCCATATTTAGTGCGCCAGAGGCAAGGGTTGTGCACCATACCACAGTTTCCACCTCAGTCCTAGCATGGCGGCATATTGGAAAAAACTCTGCACGTCCTTGATATATTCCCCATTGCTTCCCCTGGCATACCATCCTCTGTTACCCGTTCTGCAGGAACGATTATTTAAAAAATTTATGGACAAACTTAACATTAAGACTTGGGGTGACCTATATCAAGACGGACAATTTCGTTCACTGACACACATCTTAGCCGACATCACACCTACCCCCATGGACACATTTCTCTACATTCGACTCCGCAGTGGTGTTCGTGCACTTACAGAGGGATTTCCGGATGAACCACCCACTTTAGACCCTTTACACCAATTGCTCGAGGCTGCCACTCCAGCACACGCGGTCTCCAAGCTCTATCACTCACTACGCGGTACACCGGACCTAGAACCCTGCAGGGCACTTACAAAATGGGAAGCAGAATAAGGGGTACCCATTGAAGACGAGCTCTGGAGCTTTTGCTGCCTACAGACCGAGCAGATCTCCTCCAGCAGTAGATTCAGGGTTATTCACTACAAGTTCCTGCATAGGCTTTACTGTACTCCTGCTCACATGTGTAGGGTGGGCCTGCGAGAGGATGATTTCTGTTGGCGCTGCCGCTCACCAGCGGCAGACTTTCTGCACATGGCCTGGAACTGCCGGGACATCGCCGACTATTGGTGTCAGATATACTCTGGCATTTCAGAGATGATTGATGTCCCTATGACACCTTCTCCAACGCAGGCACTTTTGGGCTACACAAAAAACGTCAAGAAACCGGTTTGCAGGTTTACCACAGTTGCTTTTCTCATAGCGAAGAGACTCATAGCATGTAGGTGGGGGAGAGGCAGGGCTCCTAAATTCAAAGACTGGATCAAAGACATGGTACAATGCCAGGACACTCTGCTTAGATATGCGGAACTTCTGCCCTCAGCATCCAGACCGGTAGATATCTGGAGTCCTCTCACAACCTATCTGTTATCGCATCCACAGACATAGCACGCCCCCAGATGACCAATTGCTCAGACCCTACACTACTGCTTCCACTGGATTGAATTGCTTGAAGGGGTGGCAGTGGGGATTCAGTCAGGTGTAGGTTGTCCATATATCTCACTCCTGCCCTGCGGATCGGCGCTCCCGTTGATAACTGGTGGGGTGGCCGGGAGCTGCCACAGCCCACTCATCTGTTGCGGGAGGGTGGCGGGATGGTGGTTCCCCCTCACGGAGCTTCCGACAACTATGGGTTTACCACTGTGATTATGATGTACTATATATCGAAGATATGGCATGGGGGGCCGCTGCGCATGTCGGATCTTACTAATACACAATTTATACATGTTCATACGGTCACTGTAGAATACAGGTTACACGACACACAGAATGTTGCAGCCCCATTGACTGCCGTAACATATGTCGAAGATTATTGTGACGCTGCCGGCCCCTGGCGGGTTGTAGGCGGACAGCTGTGTACATTACCATCTTTCATCTCGCATAATACGCCGCCGGCCACTCGATGGTTGTAGGCATAGGGGTTGTGTATTGTTTATTCCTGCTGAATAAAGGTTTTGTTGAAACTTAAAAAAAACAAAAAAAAACAAATTGAAGATAGGTTTAGACTTCCTTATGGAGTTGGAGCTCCCGGTTCTTATCGCCTGTGGATGTCCACAGAAATAGGTGGGCCATCTATAGCAACATTCCCCTGAAAACACATGAAGGTGCAGAGAGCCAATTGGATACAGAGATTAAAACATTCATGTAGAAGCTGTAGATATGCAACTTCACCTATAGATATAATTGCGATGTGCGGGACCTACTCCTTATGATTATCAGAGGTGGGACAATGTTAGAGTTGGATAATTATAATGTTTTCTATAGTAATTGGCCTTGCAATAGATTGTTTATGGATGAAGGAATAATAATATATGTACTTCGACAAACCTCATTTAAGCTGTATTGCTTCATGTCACTTGGGCCTATTGTAAGGTTAAAAATCAATAAAATGTGTTATTAAAAACTGTAAAGCAATGGTTCATAACTGGTTTCTGAGGCTCCCAGGGTGGGGTGGGGCAGAAGACGGCTCCACAAATGTTTTAGAAAACTGAAACCCTGAATGGAAGCACTGGTATACACCGACAAAAAAGAGCATGAATAAGATGCAAAAAACACAAAGTGATATACCAGAGTCTAGCATGTATCTGTTCTGATTCTCCGTGTATCCACTTTTTTCCTTGAAAAAGTATAATCATTTACATATTGCAAAGAGATATGTTCCGCACAGTTAGAAGTTACTTATAAATTACTCAATGAAGCGACTCCTGTACCTTTCCTAACAGCGCCGTTATTAGCCCCATTGCTGTTAATAGATGGTACAGCTTCCCTGTCAGCTGAAGGAACTAAAGTATTTTGCAGAGCACAAGAAGATAATCCCCTATCGACTGAGCGGACATCCAGTGGCTAACTATTCTCGATTTAAAGCAACAGAGAGATATGTGACGTTTCAGACAAGAACCCACAGATACAGAGACCATCTGTCACAAACATGGACACATCTAAGCATTTGCATACAGACACACTGATGTACAGCCTTAAACAACACCCAGGCAGAGGAACACCCTCACACACACGCATTGACACACATATAAATATGTATAATATGGACTTCTGTATCTATATATTTATTATTATGACTCATCCCAAACGTCATTCTACTACTAGGATCTCCAAAATAACCCTTTCTAGACTCTTCCCTCCTCTATCCCTCCTTGGATCACCTCAAACCTCATTTTAATACTATGACCTCCCAAACAACTCTTAAAAATTCTTACCTCTCCTATCCCTCCCTTGACTCATCCCAAAACTCATTTTACTGGTATTATCTCCCTAATCCATTTCTAGAGATTCTTCCCTCCTCCATCTCTCCTTATACTTATCCCAAACCTCATCTTACTTCTATGATCTCCGAATAAACACATTCTAGACTCATCCCTCTTGATATATCTTATGTCAATGATCTCCGAATTAACACTTTCTAGACTCATCCCTCTTCTATCCCCCCATAGTCCTTTTCAATCCAACAGACTCACATGTCCATCGCTCAAATTGGCTCAAATTTCACCATAATAATCCACCACTAATCATGTTTGGGTTTCGGAGTGTCATGCTACTCGCCGAAAAGCACTACGACGCCTCATCAGGTGTAGTAAGCACTATATAAATACAATTACAATACAATACACACACACTAGTTCCTCCTGTGATACCTGTACATAGAATATTACTGGAGAGAGATTTGTGAGCCAAATACATTTTGTCAATGAGTTGTGTAACTATAGTGCCCTAGATTTGTGCTAATAGAGAGTCCTGTAAATGCAAGTACTGCATTGACTTTTGTGATACAATCTTCTCCACCCACATATCCGGTGTATTAGAGGGAGTGTATTTTTCCCTCACAAATTGAATGGGCACAGCAAATAGACAATAATGCAATCTTCCTTCACATATAGAACAGACAAGGTAAAAGCTTCCCTGAGGACAGAACAGGTACAGTACAGGCAACAGCAGCATGATTCCGCCAGACCCTCAAAAGGTACAATATAGGGGGTAGCAAAGCAAGCTTTATTCATGTTCTGAGAAAGAACACTACTTCGTCAGCTGCGCAAACCTCACTGACATACACAGAAACATACAAAGGTAGTAGCAATGCTAGCTTCCCAAATTCAAAGATCCTATGACACAGAACCAACAACAGGGTAAGCCTTCCTGATACACAAAGAACAAACAGGTATGCAGTAGTGCAACCTTCCCTTCCACATAGAACAGGTACAGCATGAGTAGAGCAGCAGCAGACATTCACCTGTACCACACAGAACACTTAGTGCAATAAAGAAGGTTGCCACCTTTTTCAGATACAAATACTGGCTTATGTCTGTGGTTATGAAGAGGCCATGTGTTGGTCTGTGAGTAAGAACTGGTGTAAGAGCTTCTGTATTCATTGTAACATGTAATATTTCACTTTTCTCGCTTTTGCAATTATTCAGGGTTAGTCCAGTTAGTCCAGTTAGGATATTTCTGCCACACACATGATAAAAAAAAACACACATGTGATTGAAAACGTGAAAAGGAAATACTTCTAAATAAACAGAAGACAACTCACCTAGGCGGTAATATAAGTTTACCTCCACCTTATGGGAGTTTTTACCTCAGATCACAGATTTCTGAGGATGAAAAGGACAAAAACTGAAGCTCAACCTCCAGTATGCACAACACATTATTAGTGTAAATCATCATTTAACATTCCTATTGCTCATATCACACGATGATGTATATATTAGGACTGGTAGTATAGTCGAATTAATGCCACATCTAATACAGATAAAATGTCACGAGCATGTAACTTGTGCTCGCCACTGTGTTGGTAAATGTATGTGTACATATATATCCACTATACGTATTAACAACTCAATAAAAAGATAACCGAATCTCTTGTGCAACTAGACTATCATAGCCCAGAACACCTCAGTTACCAAACTCTCGATAACAAACATTCCAAAGAGATAATGCCCACCAATATTGTCAAGGCTCAAAATGCCAGAAAAAAGCATTTACTCGAAAAATAGTCCAAATGCCGTCCTTCTATATAATACAACACAGTTACCTCATGTTCCTCTGTGTCCTTGCTTCAAATGGTAAAACCCAAGGGGAGGAAGACATTATCCCGGTGTGCTTTTGTATAGAAGAGTGCCTTCGTGAATGTGTGTGACCCGGAAGTGACGCCACCAACTTCCGGGTCATTTGAATCATGGGAATTGTAGTTTGAGATTCTCCCGATGTCAATATACCAAACGGGAACCCTTATACAAAAATGACAGTACGGTAAAACCAAAGTGAGAAAAAACATTGTCCTGGTGTGTCATTGTGTCAGAGGGTGCCACCATGAATTCGTCTGGCGTGGAAATGACGCAACCAGTTCGATGTTATCTGAATCATGGGAACTGTAGTTTGTAGTTCTTACGATGTCTGTAGAACGGAGCAGGAGCCCTTATACAAAAATAATAACGGTGCACACTACAACTTGCAGAATAAAGTGTGCACAGTATGTATGACATTTTCTAAATATAAACAGACTTCTACCGTTAGTATACCAAAGCCATGCATTCATATGTACCAGGAAATGTCCCATCAATGACTAGTGGGGTGCTATAGAGATAACATCTATATCATCCAGTATAACAGGATCCAAAACAAAACAAGGTGTAATAATGTACATGTATTCAGGCTGTACCCACCCCAGTCCCGATGTGGAGTGTAACCAATATACTGGATGTTAACACATACATAAACTCACCACCCCACAGAGAGAGCAGAGAAAGGGCTACACAGAACACCAAGGAATGTCCTCATTCAAACCCCTCATATTGCTCTTCGTGCGAAACACCCAAAGTTGTTCGTGATGAAAGAGAACACTATCAAGGGGACCCATATTGATGTCGTAGTTTGGTTTATCAATAATAACCCACTGTAAATCGTCCTCCGTGTGTGCCTTTTCTAAGTAATGTTTAGTCATGAGTGTGTTGGATCTTTTGCAACGAAAAGCACTCCGATGTTCAACTATCCTGTGTCGGACCTTACGTGTTATCATCCCAATGTACATAAGTGAACATGGACATGTTATCATGTAAATCACTGGTATTGCAATTGGTATGATTATTCAATTTCCAAGGTGTACCTGGTAATATATTGACTTCAGTCGAATGCGCGTAAAGGGACATACTGAGCAGGATCCACAGGGAAAGTGGCCACTCACTGGTGCCGCTCCCCACAAAGTTAATTGTCTGCTCTGGCTAATTGTAATCCTTGGTCTCGTGTTCACCATCAGGTCTTGAAGATTACTGCTATGTTTCAGTGCAAAAAGGGGGCGGTCTAATGTCAAATTGCCAGTATTGAGTATATGCTAATTTTTATTAATGGCCCTTTTAATATTTTCTGTAAGGTTGCTAAAAGTAGTTACGCAAACCATTCTTTCTGTTTTGGCTTTGGTATAGGTTTCTAGAAACGCCTCCCTATCATTGTTGCGCGCTCCTTTGGAGGCTCTTTTGATTAATTGAACTGGATAATGTCTTACAGCCAGTTCTTCACTCAATTTCTTGGCATGTTTGTGGTAATTAGCTAGCTCCGTACAATTTCTCCTCAATCTAAGAAATTGACCCACCGGTAAATTTGTCAGTAGGGCCCGAGGATGAAAACTGTGATAACTTAGTAGGGAGTTCCTCGTCATTGGCTTCTGATATAGTTCAGTATAGATCCTCCCTCCTTTAGGATATAGTCTCAAGTCCATAAAAGCAATAGATGAATTACTGGCCTCCCCCGTGAACCTCAAATTACTATCACGTGAGTTAAGCCACTCTGAAAAAATCCCCAGAGAATCCTGGTCACCTTCCTAGATGACCAGGATATCATCTATATAACGCTTCCACAATTTGAGCTTAGTTTGAAAAGGGTTTTCCATCGGATAGATATGTTTCGTTTCAAACCCATGCATGTAGAGATTAGCCATGCTGGGTGCACATGTACTTCCCATGGAAGTTCCAGTGGTTTGCCAGAACAAATCTCCTTCAAAACTAAAGACATTTTCTTTAAGTGCTAAAGTGGCACAGCGCATAACATAGTCATTGGGGGTCTGGTCATCACGTGGATTGATATCTAAAATTTCACATATCGTTTCAAGTGTGTCATCCTGAGGAATGTTAGTATATAACGACTCAACATCATACGTGGCCATCAGTTGACAATTAGGATCAAAAGAAATGGTTTCTAAACAGGACAGTACATGTTTTGTATCCTATAGGTAAGATGGCATCTGTGCCACAATCGGTCGAAGAAAATGGTTCACAAATTTGGATAAAGGTTCCAAAATAGAACCAATTCCCAACACAATTGGCCTACCGGAGGGGGTCGTTGTTCTTTATGTATTTTTGGCAGGATATAAAAGGCTGGTATTTTTGGGTGTTTTTGTGTCAAAAACTCAGCCTCATTCTTAGTGTTACGGCTCACCGCGGCAGCCGCAGGAACACTGCAGACTCGTCGGCGTTGCCATGACACCAGCGCCGGGAAGAACTACACTTCCCTTGAAACGCCGGTCTCAGACGTGCGTGACGTCATCACGCTGCCGGAAGCCGATGCCGTTGATTCCAGAATGAAGTCCCGTTTGCACGCTCCAGGCAAAACCCACGGAAGGCTGGTAGGGGTGCCCTGAGCACCAATCCTTTGATATTACCTTGATCCCCTGAGACTGCCTTCTTATTGAAACTCCATGACATTGTACAATTACGTATGGCACCTGTTGGACGAGCCGAGCGGCTCTTGCGGGGCGTGCCTATTTCCCGGCGCACTTTCAGTGACTTGATTTGCACAGCGCTGCAATCCACAGACCTTTTCTCTCTGCTCCCAAGTCCGTGGCACAAAGATACCCAGCGGCTGCTGGGAACGAACCCCCGACTCCACTCTAAACGCAATAAAGGAAGGGCGGGGGGACTTTGGCCTCATTGGGGTAGAAAGAACGATTTCGTTCAGGAGGCGACCGCCTTCTATTGTTGTTACCCTGTTATGTTGATTGTGTTGTGATTGTTGTATGCACCAAGTGTTTGCTTTTGAAACCACATAGAGGTGTGGGGGTAAACCAGGATTTGAAACCCGTACTCCAGAGGCACCTCAAAACAATTGTGCTTAACAGGAAGCAAGATGTCTCTGTAGAGGTAGTGTCTCTTTTTGCATTTTTTCCTATGTGTATATAGATAGGGGGATTGGCGCAGCAAGTACCGTGAGTCGCTTCGCTCCTCCTTCCTGCTATTGGCTACCCGACAGCCACACAGGTGGTTAGGTGCAGTTTTTCCCGCTGGTATCCCGGAGTGACTATCTACACTGCTTATTTTCCTTTACAGGTATAGCGCAAGGCCTAGCATATGTTTCCTTGTATTACTGTTTCCTGGTACTGTAATTGTATGGTGAATTTCATAGTGCTTTGCTCTCGTTGCAGGTCTCCCTCCCCGCTGTCCCCATCCTTTCCTTCCCTCACTTGATCCCTCCTACAAGTCTGTCAATTCACCTAGACCTTGGGGATATCAAGGGGTGGAACCCACTTGAGCATCGTACGACTCCGAGGATTCCAGGACCCTGAGAGAATCAACGGCCCAAGGATTGCTATCCTCCCAGTCGTACGGTGGTATGGCCACCTTGGAAGATGTGATAGCCGCTTTGGCTCTGGTACAAGCCGAACTAGCGGCCTCCAGGTCTGAAACGGCAAACCTTCAGGCTCAGGTAGACAGAATGTCTAGAAACCCGTTTGACGTAGGGCTGTCTCATGTTTCACACCCAGCCTCCGTGGTTGTGGAGATCCCTACGCCCGTGCCTTTAGCCACACCCGAGAGATTTTATGGGGACACTAGTAAGGTTCAGGTATTCCTCACGCAAGTCATGCTACATTTCACATGTAAAATTATGGTGTTTAACACCAATCACGCTAGAGTAGCCTTCTTAATATCCTATCTAGCAGGGGATGCGGCCCAGTGGGCGGTGCCGCTGGTAAAAAGGGACGATCCCTTACTGTATGATTGGGACTCCTTTCTCAAGGAATTCGAGAGAACTTTCAATCGTAGGGCTGCCACTCTCTCAGCCCATCGAGACCTACTAGAATTGAAGCAAAGAAACCGGGACCTGATTGCCTACCTCAACGATTTCCGAAGATTGGGAACGGAAACGGAGTGGGCTGAGTCCAAACAGGCGGCTATCTTCCATCAGGGGCTTCGAGAGGACATGAAGGACATTTTGGCCCAAATCGACCCCCAACCCATTACATTTGAGGACCTCATCAGCCTGGTTCTAAGACTGAATCATCGTCTAGGAGAAAGAAAGGGGGAGCATAAGAGGAGGGACAAGTAAACCCCGCGGGTGGATCACTCCCGACCCATAGACCTCAGACAGGAATCAAAAGCAGAACCAATGGAGATAGGAACGGTTTGTGCACCTCTTTCCTTAGAGGAAAGGGATTACCGTCGTAAAAAAGGGTTGTGCATATACTGCGGGAAGAAAGGGCACTTCATAAAAGAGTGCCCTGTTAAATCCAGATACCCAAGAACAGAGTTCAAAAAGGTGTCGGTCGTTGCGTCCGAATCCCCTGCGGGAAACGACCAAGCTTGAAGACAGAAGAGGGGACCTCTTCAAGCCATGTGCACATCCCTTCACTGGAAGGAGAAGCGGTGAAAGATACCCTTCATTTTTTCGTGGACATACAGCTGTTAATACAAAACGATTGGCGATGGGTTCAGGCCATGCTGGACTCCGGAGCCACAGGTTGTTTCATGGACCAAAAACAGGCTCGGTCGTTAGATCTACCGCTACACGCGAAGGATACACCAGAAGCAGTTTTTGCGGTGGATGGGAGAAGGTTGACTTCAGGACCCAACCGTCTTCAGACCAGAGCCCTTACGATGATGCAAGGTAAAGATCACCAGGAGAGTATGGTGTTTAGCATCATCCAGGCCCCTCAATTCAGTGTCATACTGGGACTACCTTGGCTCAGAAAACATAACCCCCAGGTGGATTGGGAAGAACAAAGAGTACGGTTCACTTCTGATTATTGCAGGCATTATTGTAACCCGCCCCATTCCAATCCGGCGAGGGCCTTGGCTTTTACCCATCACGTTGCCACTGCCATGGAGCACGATGTAACCTTACCCGAGGCGTACCACCATTATAGGGAGGTGTTCAATTAAACCAACGCGGAAGAACTACCCCCACATCGTCCCTACGATTGCCAAATAGATTTGGTACCAGGGGCAACCATCCCCGCAGGGAGGGTATACGCCCTCACGGAGCCTGAGAACGTCCATCGACGTGCCTACCTCGATAAACACTTGGCGTTGGGGTTTATATGCGTTTCCAAGTCCCCTGCAGCCTCCCCGTTGTTTTTCATCCGCAAGGCTAACCGCGAGTTGCGTGCCTGTGTGGATTTCATGGCTTTAAACGCCATTACCATCAAGAACAGATATCCGCTTCCGTTAATCAACGTTCTGCTAGAACAAGTGAAGAAAGCGGTGATTTACAAAAGGCTGGATTTGAAGGGAGCCTATCACTTAGTCCGTATGCGGAGCGGGCATGAATGGAAGACGGCGTTTAAAACACGTTACGGGCTTTACGAGTTTCTGGTTATGCCGTACGGCTTATGCAACGCTCCCGCGGCTTTTCAATTTTTCCTGAACGATGTCTTGCGGGAATACATAGACCACTTCGTGGTAGTTTACATCGACAACATCTTAATCTATTCGTCCAACCCAGAAGAACACGAAAACCACGTCCGGATCATTCTAACAACATTACAGAAACACCATTTGTATTGTAAGATCAGCAAATGTGAGTTCAGCGTGTCGACGGTTGAATTCCTGGGGGTGAATCTAACTCCCTGGGGGCAGGAAATGTCCGAAAGAAAATTTAAGGCAGTGAAGGAATGGCCCACACCCAAGAACAGTTGTGATATCCAATGTTTTCTTGGCTTTGCCGATTTCTATCGCCGCTTTATTGATCATTTTTCTGACCTAGCAGCCCCTCTCACAAGTTTGCGGAGAAAGAAAGACGTGTTTCAGTGGACGGAGGAGGCTCAAACAGGGTTTGAAGCATTGAAACACGCGTTTACTTCAGCTCCCGTTCTGGTGCATGCCGATCCGGATCGACCTTACATTGTTGAAACAGATGCTTCGGATTCAGCGGTGGGGGCAGTTCTCTCCCAACGTCATACCACAATGGGTCAGTTACACCTAGTGGCATATATGTCAAGAAAACTGAACCCCGCTGGAAGGAACTATGTGATAGCCGAAAAGGAACTTTTTGCCATAAAACAGGCGTTTCTAGACTGGAGGCACTTCCTGATGGGGGCTAAATACATAGTGACCGTGTTCACCGATCACCGCAACCTTCAATTTATGACAGCAGCTAGACATCTCACTCCGAGACAACTGTGATGGATGCTGTTTTTTGCGGAGTATAATTTCATAGTCACCTATCGACCCGGAAGCGAAAACAAGAAAGCAGACGCTTTAACTCGCCAGGACTCCCCGTTAAGCCTTGGAGAAACCCCCCCAAATGCCATAATAAATCCACAAAACATAATCAATGCTACCTGCACAGAGGTGTTCCTGCAAAGCGTCTCACGTGCCGTCGACAGCAGAAAGTGGAAGAACTGGCTACAAAAGAACAGGGACTGGAAGGTAACCAAGGGAATTCCGGTTCGGGGAAGACAGCTCCTCTTACCCATTTGTTCTCTGCGGAAACAAGTCTTTCGATGGTGTCACATCATGCCTTGTGCGGGACACAACGGCAAGGAAAAGACTCTGGACAGAGTATTGCGCCAATTCTGGTGGCCCACAATCACAAAGGACATAACCTCTTGGGTTGCGGATTGCACGATATGCACTCAAAACAAACCGTCGCATGGACGTCTGGCAGGACTCCTACAACCGCTGCCGACTCCAGACCAGCCCTGGGAACATATCTCGATAGATTTTGTGGTGGGAATGCCGGCCGATGAGGGGCATACAATCATCTTAGTCGTGGTGGACTACTTGACCAAAATTGCGCACTTCGTGGCTTGTAAACAAATGCCTTCAGCTAGTATGCTAGCTCAGATATTACTAACCCACATATTAAGGCTACACAGAATACCCAAAGTCATAATCACAGACAGGGGAGGTCAATTCACGGCCAACTTTTGGAAGGCTTGGTGTTCAGCACTGGGAATAGCAGCTCACACATCAACTAGCTTCCACCCCCTAACAGATGGCCAAACAGAAAGGGTAAACCAAACCCTAAAACAGAACCTTGGATGCTATACTGACATAGCCACCGAGGCCTGGGTAGAGAGATTCTGGTTAGCAGAAGTAGCCTATAACAGCGCGACCCATAGCTCGACAAAGTTTGCCCCGTTTTATTGCACCTATGGGTATCATCCCAGGTTTACCCCTTTCTTACATCCAGCACAAGCAAAAAGGGTGCCCGAGGTGCAGGACAGAATCAAGCATATACAGGCCACCCTGAGGGCTGCTCAGGAAAACTTAAAAAACGCCAAGGCACGATACAAAGCTTACGCAGACAGAGCCAGGCGCCAAGGGCCCTTATATAAGGTAGGGGAGTATGTGTGGCTATCCACCAAGCACATACGATTCAAAAGAAATAGCATATTTAACCCGTGGTACATCGGACCGTATAAGATCACCAAGCTAATTAACCCTATGGTGGTCAAGTTGGCCTTGCCCTCCACCCTGAGGATACACCCCGCCTTTCATGTGTCCCTGGTCAAGCCAGCTCGGAAACAGAGCTACAGGAAGCCTCTACCGATTATAGTGAATCATGAGGAGGAATACGAAGTAAAGGGTATTGTTGACTCCAAAATACACTGAACTAGGCTCTGGTATTTGGTGGCGTGGAAGGGGTATGGAAACGAAGAGAACTCCTGGGAGCCGGCCACTGGGGTCCACGCTCCTAGGTACACCAA
This sequence comes from Triturus cristatus, assembly GCF_964204655.1. Classification (NCBI taxonomy): domain Eukaryota; kingdom Metazoa; phylum Chordata; class Amphibia; order Caudata; family Salamandridae; genus Triturus; species Triturus cristatus. Next base: position 620,766,980 of record NC_140588.1, on the reverse strand, counting down.
CCTCTTTCACAAAAAATTCCCCTTGAAACCATGCCTCTGCCAGTGTTCCTCGGGAGAGGGATGTACTGTTACGGCTCACCGCGGCAGCCACAGGAACACTGCAGGCTCGTCAGCGTTGCCATGACGCCGGGAAGAACTACACTTCCCTTGAAACGCCGGTCTCAGACGTGCGTGACGTCATCACTCTGCCGGAAGCCAATAAGAGAATTTCCAGGGCATCGGGCAATGCCGTTGATTCCAGAATGAAGTCCCGTTTGCACGCTCCAGGCAAAACCCACGGAAGGCTGGTAGGGGTGCCCTGAGCACCAATCCTTTGATATTACCTTGATCCCCTGAGACTGCCTTCTTATTGAAACTCCGTGACATTGTACAATTACGTATGGCACCCTGTTGGACGAGCCGAGTGGCTCTTGCGGGGCGGGCCTATTTCCCGGCGCACTTTCAGTGACTTGATTTGCACAGCGCTGCAATCGACAGACCTTTTCTCTCTGCTTCCAAGTCCTTGGCACAAAGATACCCAGCGGCTGCTGGGAACGAACCTCCGACTCCACTCTAAACGCAATAAAGGAGGGGCGGGGGGACTTTGGCCTCATTGGGGTAGAAACAACGATTACGTTCAGGAGGCGAGCGCCTTCCATTGTTGTTACCCTGTTATGTTGATTATGTTGTGATTGTTGTATGCACCAAGTGTTTGCTTTTGAAACCACATAGAGGTGTGGGGGTAAACCAGGATTTGAAACCCGTACTCCCGAGGCACCTCAAAACAATTGTGCTTAACAGGAAGCAAGATGTCTCTGTAGAGGTAGTGTCTCTTTTTGCATTTTTTCCTATGTGTATTTAGATAGGGGGATTGGCGCAGCAAGTACCGTGAGTCGCTTTGCTCCACCTTCCTGCTATTGGCTACCCGACAGCCACACAGGTGGTTAGGTGCATTATTTCCCGCTGGTATCCCAGAGTGACTATCTACACTGCTTATTTTCCTTTACAGGTATAGCGCAAGGCGTAGCATATGTTTCCTTGTATTACTTGTCCTGGTACTGTAATTGTATGGTGAATTTCATAGTGCTTTGCTCTCGTTGCAGGTCTCCCTCCCCGCTGTCCCCATCCTTTCCTTCCCTCACTTGATCCCTCCAACGAGTTTGTCAATTCACCCAGACCTTGGGGCTATCAAGGGATGGAACCCACTTGAGCATCGTACGACTCAGAGGATTCCAAGACCCTGACTCTTAGTTATCCAACTTGCCTCTCTCCCCACTTCCACGAATAACTTGATCCGTTGTTGTAAACGTATAGACTCACAGGATTCCAGGACCCTGACACTTAGTTATCCAACTTGCCTCTCTCCCCTCTTCCACTAATAACTTGATCCGTTGTTGTAAACGTATAGTGGGATCTTGTGTAATATGTGTATAAAAACTCACGTTATCAAGTTGTCTCAGACATTCTTCTTGGTACACCACAGTGTCAAGGATCACCGTGGGTCCCCCTTTATCTGCTGGTTTGATGGTAATAAGTGGATCATTACCCAGTGTAGAGACACAGCGTCTTTCTACGTTGGAAAGATTGCAAAATACTCTTTTAGTATGGCTGAGATTAGACTCATAGTCTTTAAAAACAGCCTTCTCAAATGTCTAGACTTCTGATGGAACTTGTTGTGATGAGGGCACAAAAGTAGATTTATTTCTGAGCCCTGTGTTAAGACTGGGGGAAGGTGACTCCTTGTCAATGTTGCTAAAAAAGAAGCAAAGACTTATTTTGCGGAAAAATTCTGAAAGTTCTTTATGTGTCATAAAGTCATCTCCATATTTAGTAGGTACAAAACCTAATCCCTTTGACAAAACACGTTCCTCCATTTCTGTGAGGATTTTAGTGTTCAGATTTACAATCAAATTGTTAGGTCCCTTGTGGACGCTGTCATGCTCCTCATGATCCTCTGTTCCTATGCTGGGTCCCAGTTCACATGTGGGGTCTCTGTTGTCTGGACTCTGTTGCCTCTCCTTCGCCCTCTTCGTCCTCTGTCCTGTCCCAAAAAAGGCTGATAGGGTGGGCCCCTATAGGTTGGACATGGATTGTAAGGAGGCGGTGGAAAAGCCTATGGTTTAGGGGGCCACCAGGGCGCTTGTTGATTAAAGGAGTACGTTATCCCTTTACCCCTCCCTCTACCTCTCCTAGGTTGACGGTGGGTAATTTGTTCTGTATCCGAATCGTTGGAACCACTCCACTCATCCGAGTTAGAGGTCCACTTGTCAGTATCTCTGCGCCAACCACGAGAGCCTTTCTTATTGGTCTTCTTATTTAGACTTGCCTGATATCCATCTGTGGTATAAGGGTAAAACTTATCCAAAATAAATCTGTCTAGATCTTTCTTTAGTTTGCCAATTTTATATTTGACCAGGTCGTCTTTAACTTCATTCAAATTCTTAGATATTTCATCTAATTTCTTTTTATAGGCGGCAATCTGTATTCCAGTTGTCAACTGTGTTTCTAGAGATTGGATTTCTACTAATAGTAGATCTGCTTTTTCTTTGGCGGTAGTTATTATTAAAACCAACCAATCTCTAGTACAGCGCCAAGCTATTTTAGACCAATTGGTAACAAAGATCTTATTATCCAAGAAGAGTCTAGACGCATTAGATACTATGAGACCTGGTGGAGCTATATTACCTCTATGGTATTCAGTTAAAATAGCAGCATGTAAGATGGTTCTTACATGCTGCTTTTTGGTTTTACTAAGCTTCGTCCAATCTTCTGAATTGGAAAGTGTTTGGGAAATATGTGTATCAAGAATACTTGGTGTATCTAGTATTGCTTGTACTGTATCTTCATCAAAAGCCAGTCCTGTATACTTCGTCATGTCAATGCGAGCAAACTGAGGGAATCACGATTATATAGTAGTAGTGCCTATATTACTTAAGGTGACGTAAATGGGAAGTGCAGCTGGAAGGAGACCCAATCAAATCCAATCATAAAAATCAATCATAAAAAAAACCACAGCAACTGCTGTACTTCATGTAATTCGCACTAGGGGGTTATGACAATAGGAGAAGAGTATCAGCATCCACATCTCTACTCCAGAATATGAAATTCACACAAAGTAATGGGACGCTGGTTCAAACAAAACCAAAATTATCCTTGTGTAAGGGGAAAAAATGGGGGAGTCTTTGTCTTAAAGACGAGAACCCTCACTCACCCAAGGGTGACATGCTTCATCATTGGGTCCCCTCTTGCACACTGTAACCGCAAGGTATAGAGTTTGGGCTACAACTCTCCCTATGGAGAGGAGCGTGAGGTGTTTTATAATGTACCCAATTTAGGCGATTGGGGTGAGGGTCAGAGTGCAAAAAAACAGGAACATGTGTGTTAAAAAAAGCTCCTGGGTGACTAAACTAAATTTGATGCGTGTCCCCATAGACTAGGATTAAAAAAGCTAGTGATATATAGGACCGAAAACATTTCCTATTCGTCAATGGTCAACATGTTTCTGCCAGATGACTAAAACGTTTGCGGCATTCATCAGGACCTAAAGCGATGTCACTCTGCTAAAGGTTAGTGAAAAATAATAGTGTTTAAAACCATACTTAGTTGTTATGGTAGTTACGACAATGGTACCAGCTGCAGTCCGGTCCAATGTCTGAAAAAGACAAACATTAATGTCAGTTTAATTATTATTTTCTACCATTATAACTCCCTCAAACACCACACACGTGATAAAAAACCACACACGTGATTGAAAATGTGAAAAGGAAACACTTCTAAATAAACAGAAGGCAACTCACCATTGTCGTAACTACCGATTACTTAATAGCGATTTTTAGAGAATCGCTATTAAGGAATCGCAAAATGCCATGTAGGTAGGAATCGCAATATTTTTTGCGATTCCTTAATATTCCTTAATTGTGAATCGAAAATTGCGATTCGCAATTAAGGAATACCTTCCCATTCATTCCTATGCGCCAAGAGGCCCAAAGGAATGAATAGGAATTGCTCCCGCAATTTGCGAAATAAGAATCGCAATTTTGCGATTCCTTATTTTGCTAGTAGATTTCAACTTACCTACATTGCTCGCTGCCAAATAGCGAGCACTAACACTGAAATTCTGCGAATTTCAGCACTAGCGCTCGCTATTTGGCCACCTACATCTGGCCCTAAGTGATTTGATTAGAATCACGGTATGTTAAACCGACGCCGGCACTCGAACCTAGTTTCCTTGCTCCAAAGTCGGCAGCTCTGGCCGTTACGCCACATTTTAAATGCTGAATTACGAGTAGCCGTCTACACAGAAAACAAGCATTGGCAAATCCAATAGGTTTCGCCAATGCAAAATCTATTGTCTTTGTCATTCTTTTTTACACATGTTGCAGATGACTATAATAAAGATCTGAAATAACAGAAAGAGCTGACGACTTGGGAAACCGGGTTTAAGTCTTGGCATCCGCTCAACATCCTGTGATTCTGGCCAAATCATGTCATCTACTCAGTGTCATAAAAAAGTGGTGTTCAGTGGGTTTCGTAGACCTTTTGGCCCTTGTACCACTGCACCAGCTGCACCATTCAAATCATGACCCTAGTGTCTGCAAGGCAACTGCACTTGTGACTGATTGTTTGATGGGAAAATATAGCAATAATCAGTGTAAAGCGGGATTCCTAGACATTTTGGCCCCTGTGCCACTGCACCTGCTCCACCATTCAAATCCTGACCCTAGTGCCTGCAAGGCAACTGCACTTGTGATTGCTTGTTTAGTATTAAAATATAGCAATAATCGGTGTTCAGTGGATTTCCTAGACCTTTTGGCCCCTGTACATTTGAACCTGCTGCACAATTCAAATCATGACCTTAGTGCCAGTACTTATGACTGCTTGTTTAATAGAGAAATATAGCAATAATAGGTGTTCAGTGGGATCCTAGAGCCTTTGGCCCCTGTGCCGCTGCACCATTCAAATCATGGCCCTAGTGCATATAAGGTAACTGCACTTGTGACTGCTTGTTTAGTAGTAAAATAAAGCAATAATTGGGATAGCCCACCTCACTAGTGTGTGAGTCAGGGGCTGCTGTGGTCTTGAGCGCCGTTACATTGGAGTTTATGATATAAAATGTGATTTTTTTGTGTCAAGGGAGTGGCAGCAGTGGGTGCCTGAACAAGCATAAGAGGGTGGCAGCAGAACATGAAAGAAAAATCACACATTCTACAGAAGTATACACATGCACTTAAACGCTGCTGAAATCAATAAACATGCCTGCTTTAGACTAAAACATAACCAATCTCAAATATTTTAACGCTACATGTACTTTCAAAGCAGCATAACGCCAGTGCTTAGATATGTAAAGCACGGACGCAGGCATGCATGTGTGGGCCTGCAGATGTGTTTGTTCATAATGAAAACAAGCCCCGGTGACAAAGCCATCAGCAGTACACAGCTGTTCTTCCTAAAGATCCCCTGACCGTAGAGGCATTATGAGGCACTCAAGAGATCGAGAAAGGTAATCTTTGAGTCTGCGCAAAGTCCATGTCATAGGCCTATGGTAGTGACGTAAGAACCATCGGGATGGCTCTTATCAGAAGTGTGAGTTAGGGGCTACTCTGGTGCCAAGCACTGTTACATTGGCGTTTATGATATAAAATGTGATTTTTGGTGGGCTGGCAGCAGAACATGAAGGAAAAATCACACATTCTACAGAAGTAAACACATTCGCTTCAGGATCGTACTCAAACACTGACAAAATCAATAAACATGCCTGCTTAAGACTAAAACATAAAAAGCAGAGCTACACATATAACATGCAATCGTCAAACATGCTTAAGCACAAAAAAAGTAGCGGCATAAAAGGCGGAGTAAAAGTTCAGAGGGAGTTCTTGGTACAAGCTCCACTGATGAGAAAACGCACAACGAGAAAGAGGAACACAGCAAGAAATAAAGTAATTCTTATCCTCTGCACAAGCACATATCTAATACAGAATTAACATGCTTTCGTTATACAACAGTAAAGAGAGTAGTTTGTTATAATCTTTTCTTTGTCTTTAATCCGAAATGCCCAGCCATCACGTGTTCCGTCTATATGGGAAGATCCCACGACTTCTTCAGGGCTGTCAGGCTCTCTATCCTCTTATCACTCTTATCCTCTCTGCCGGTTCTACTTCCGACCCGGCTGTTCTAATGTAAAAAGATGCCTAGTTTTGAGTGAATCAGTTTTCTATATAATCCCTGTAACATTGATTGGCGTTTTACCCGAATGAGATAAAGTTTGGCATGAGACGCTGTATGTGATCCTTCTATTTCATCCTTAAAGCGAGTACGCTGTTCAAAATCGGTGGAGTCCGCCGTATTCTCTTTACTGTTGTATAACGAACACATGTTAATTTTGTACTAAATATGTGACTGTGCAGAGGATAAGAAATACTTTGTTAAAGACCTCTGGGTCAGAATATTAGAGGGTCCAGGGTGTTTCCCTCGCCTCTAGCACCGCTGGAATCGCTGTTTTCCTACAGATGCAAATTTACAGGCGCCAAATATATCCTATAACTAATGACACCTCAATAGAACAGTTAGCAGCAAGAAATAGCATGCTGCAACCAGGGAATGAGTCAGGGGTACACATGGGGACACGGCGTCTACCCACTATTTTCACAGGGTGGACGCCGTCCCCCCTGCCAAGAAGTTGGGCCCAACAGAAATATGCTGAACTTGTCCCAGTGTCATTTTCAGACACCAGGACACATTCAGTAGCTCCAGCACGTTGTCTGCTTTTCATTCTCAGCAGCAACGTGCAGGCAGTTAGGGGGCTTTTTTTTACACCTTAAGCTGTGCCAAAGATAAAGGAAGAAGTTAAGGGGCCATCAGGCCTCCTGTTGATCGATTATCAGACAGTAGGCAGCCTGGAACCTCTCACTTGAATACAAATGCACAGGAGAGGAAACAATGTTATCTCTTCACAGGTATTTAAGAGATGCATGCTTTTTACTTTTTTCAGTCCCTTTATATAAGTGCACGCACTGTAAGAATGTCAGAGGGGATGGTCTGTCCCAGTATTTACACAAATAACAATATAAATAGCGCTATTTTATTTCTTTTATAGCGCTACACTTCCTAATGCAGAGTCTTCCAGTGAGGCCACTTCCTGTGATGCCATGTGAGATCTCACGTGTCGTGAGGTCACAACAGAAAACAAGGAAAACAGAGTGACAGCAACTTGGTCAGTCCCCCCACTTATGTTTTATAGGACTTGTGCCCTGGCTGTAACAACAGAAAACAAGGAAAACAGAGTGACAAACAGAACAAAAGGGAAAGAAAGTAAGGGCGGGCTGTAAGCCCTTTCTAAGCTTCTTTTTTTAAACACAAAATAATTCTCAAGTTAAGCGTAGTGCAGGCGAAACCTAATTAGTATTTCTTTCCTGGTACATGACAACTTAAGGGCTTTGTTGCTGTTATAGTCTCAGGGCCTGCTTTAGGGTGGTGCGACCGGTGCCACCGCAACGGGTGCTGGCTTCCGGGGGGCGCCGTGTTTGAAAGTTTATTATGGTTTTGAAGCACCTGCTGCAGCGTTTCTTTCCCCCGCAATTACCAGTCTTCACATAAATGTCAAGATAACTCCTGTGATTAATTATCTTCCTGGAGAGAAATCAGCATTTTGTATAGTTGAGGTTTTGACTTCGGTGAAGTTAGTGCAGAGGGTTAATATGCCTGCTGCAAAGCACGTGTATCAAGTAGATTACAGTGTGCGTATGATGTAAACAGATCAGCAGGTTACTGCTTTCAAAAGAGACATCTTTTTTGTTACTTGCAATTTATAACTTCAAGTCCTAATATAGAATAGTGAGTTATTACCTTTCATCCTGGAACTGCATACACACTGCAAAGTATACATTATTAGAACATTGATTAATGTTGCAAAAAGGGTCAATTTGGATAGAAATCGATTCTTATTATTAAAGAAAACTCCCAACTATGCTGTTTCTTTTTCGACTCCGAGTTAGTGCTTCTCCACACCAAGCACTCTTAAACTATACTGCCTACATGTGACTCCTACACTTTTAGTCCTTTGGCTCATGTAACATTTCCTATACACTGATTTACACACGTATGATTGATTGTCTCTGTGTAATGTTTGTGTGATGCAAAGTGCTCGGACACCCTAGACTGGTATGAGTGGCGCTATATAACTAATTCAATGCATCTGAGAGAGTGTGGTTATGGAGACTTGGTCACTGTTAAAGGGTGCTAGTGAGCGAATCCATGGTGGAGGTGGTCATTGAGGGGGGCGCCAACAAACATTGTCGCACAGGGCGCCACCAGCACTAAAGCCGGCCCTGGATAGTGTGAGCGACAAACAACCTGATATGCTAAAAAAAAAATCATATCCTGTTCCTGGAAAAAAACGCTGCTGCATAAGGAAGCAAGTTGTTATCTTGTTTGAGCAGTAGATGTCCATATAGGCTCACAAATACAATCGTCGTGTAGATTTTATTCACAGATTCGACACAAGTATGAAACAGTTAACAGGTCGTAGAAACAAACGAGAACCTTCCCTCAAGGTTGCGCCGTCTTGTTGGTAATGTCCTTCGGACATGTTTGAAACGTAAGCTTTATATTATATACGCTGTTAAAATTAAAAGCGGAAGGCGCTGTCGCTAAAGCTAGATTATAGATCCTGTTTCAAAGGCTCTCATTTTGAAAACAGGTGCATAACAATATTTTGAGAACTGAATAGCGCATGACTGGATCGTACTATTTTGCAGTTTTCCTGATCATATTTCCTGAATCAAAAGAGTATTGTAATATTTTTTAAAACATCTATTTGATTCACCTCTGTTTTAAGTCTAGAGAATACTCGTGCCTCCTTTTAAACACCAACGGCCGTCGAGACTGGCTTTGCAGAGACCACCCTAGGTTCTAGTCCTTCTTCGATGTTTTCCGGGTTGCATTTTGGTTTCACAGGGCTCGTGGTTTGAGCGTCTCTACGTCACAGAGTTGAGCTGTTTTCTTTCCTGTGCTGCCTCCTAATCGGTCAGTCTGTAATAACATAGTTATTAAATGGGTCAAATAAAGAACAGTGCCTTACTGCAATGCTTTCTAAAACTGCACTTAAAATGTATATATATTACAAATGCCAACTGTTTGTCGAGGCGAGAATGGTCCCAAGCATCAGTTATTCAGTGTAGCACATTAGTCTATCATTTTTTTTCTCTTGCAGTTTTTATGTAGCAGAAACTCAACCTGAAGATTTTGGAGCGCTTTACACGAGCACCAGTTACATGCACCTTCGTTTTTGGTAGGCACGTGGAGGTTAAATGATTTCCCAAAAATAACAGGATGTAAGCCGACACCAAGAGTCGAACCTGCTTCCTCAGCTCTTAAGTCGACAGCTCTGGTCATTACGCCACAAGAGGATACACACCTTTAGCATAAAGCCATTAACATTAAAAGAGTGGGGAGGTAGCACATCCGCAATGGAGTGAGGATAACAGGGTAAATTGTAGTGATGCTGCAAAGACTAAGCTTTAATTGTAATCTTGTTTATTAGTTTAAAAGTATAAGAGGTAAAAGGGTGCTGGTATCTCTTCTCAGGCTCAGTAGCAGAATGCCTGTACATTCTATAGTTCCATTATTTATATACATTCTATGTGATGTAGAGACACTCTGATAATAGGTTCTAACATGTTAAAGTACTAGATTACTACAGTAAGTCAGCTAATAAGCTGCCTATGTGAGATTTACTCCATTAGAGCTGGGATATCTCAAATGATCACACTTGCATTAAGAACAGTTCCCCTTTGGGTTGTTATCCTAGTAATAGACATTACCAACACTTCATGGTGCAAGTGGTACATTTTGAGTGGAAGGGACATGGAGGGAGGAAAGTCCATCCACAGCTTGGTTGCATGCTACTTGCATCACCCGCAAGGGTATCCTGTACTAGGGTGACCCGCCGGCCCGGATTTTCCTGTACAGTTCCGGTTTTAAGAGGACTGTCCCTGTGTCGCAACACTTTTCTTAATTTTAGATAAATGTCCCGGTTTTTGGGACAAGGGTCGGGTAATTCTTTAAAGCAGATATACACTCCGTTCACAGATGCATCTGAAGATTGAACTGTTTTAACTTAAGTAATGTATCTCTTTCTGTTAGGCAGCACAGGAGGGGACAACAGCCTGCTCCCAGCAGAGACAAAGTGGGGAGGGGGAGCAGGGGGAGCTCAGTGTTGAGGGGTCCTGCCATAGAGCTATATATAAGCACATACACACACATATATATAAACGCACATACATTTATAAGCCGTGTGTGTATGTGCAGAAATTTACAAAACTGCAAAACACAGGACTGCCCAGATATAAAAGTTAGACTAAAGACTTTAGTCCTACTTTTATGTCTGACCTGTCCCGGTTTTTACTTCTCAAACCTGGTCACCCTATCCTGTACATGAGCAGGTGTGTGTGCCTAACCCTGTCTATGGTAAGCTGGTTAATTGAAAAGCCAGGATTTCAGCTTCTTGCAGAATTTAGGAATAGAGGAGTAGGCTCTGATATGGAGTGGGAGGTCTTCTACGCCTTAGAAGCAATATAAGAGACCGCCCTCCTGATCTGGTTCTGTGTATGTGTGGGATGTGTCAGAGTAGGAGTCCTGCGGAACAGAGATTTTCTGGTTGGATGGTGGAAATCAACCACCTAGAGATGCGGCTGGTTGGTGCCTAAGTTGTGTAATGCACAGAATGTGTGTGTAAGGTGTTGGGCATATGCACATTTGTGGATTGGGAGCCAGTGTTTGGCTGGCAAGTTCTGGATGGTTTGTAGTCTTCTAGTGAGTTGCATGGTGATCCAGCTGTAGCGGGTTTTTCGGTAGTCCAAATTGTGTTTGACTAGGGCGTGAGTGACAGTTTTTCTAGTGTTGCTTGGGAGCCATTGGAAGACCTTCCTCAGCATCTTCAGGGTGTGGAATTGATGGTGTTGACTTGAGCGGTCACGTTCAGTTTGCTGCTGATAATTATTCCGAGATCCCTGGCATTGGTGCTGGGTGTGGGTCCGAGTTTGACCGGCCACCTGCTGTAGTCCCATGATGAGGTGTACTTGTTGAGCTTGAGACAGTTGGCTTTCATCCAATTAGCTTCTACTATGGAGTGGTACCCCCTATGGATACTTTAGAGGTCTGGGAGGAAGGGGAAAGACAACAATGATATACAGAAGAAATCTCCCACACGACCTACAATACTTTCACTACGGCTTGAAAAAGCTCTTATCGGCTACCATTTTTTATATAGATCAAAACATGCTACAGTATTTCTTATTTACATTTTATTCAAAATATATATATTTTAAATAATAAAGGCATTATATTTTTACTTCATGATGAACTTTTTGTATACAATTTTAAACATCTTTTTTTAGTGAGAAGATCCATATATTATTAAAACATGACAGACATAAGAGCAGTACTCCTCATTATTTGAAATACAATGCATGTAAGTGAACTTTCAATAACGTTGAAAAAAACTTTTCGTATCCCCATCAAGAGAAAAAAAGGAATTGTCAAATAACACCACACCTCTCATTCCATATCATCCTCACCAGAACCAGACATACATGAACACATTCAAACCTTCATTCACTTCCCAGCTTAAATGGACGTGCTAATAAAACACATGGTATAAATCCTTTTCAGCTATCCATGGTGTTTCCGCCAGCCGGGAATACATTGAGCCAGCGAGACATTTAGTAGGTGAAAAACGGGGTTTTGAAAGCTGACCACACGCTCGTGCGTGTGGTTTTGCTTTTGCCGGTAGCCATTGGTTTTCGCGGTTTAAAAAAAAAAAAAGGCACGCAATTGGGCAAAGGCGGGCGCATGTCCCGCCTTTGCTCCGCCCATTCCTGTCCGTGTCTAGCACGCGCAGCAGCACACGTTCGCCTCGCTGCCGCGCTCCCTCGCTCCCGCTCTTCTGTGGTGCGCGTGCACCACTGGTTTTGTTTTCTGCCCCCGCTCAATGCTTGTCTCCGAACGTTCAAACTGCAAACAAAGGCTTTATGGAGTGATAATGCACTCCAAACCTTAATTAGACGAGCACGGTGATCTTATAAGAGGCGGAGTACGTCGTCCTCTCAAAACAACAGGAAAGCGCGACCACATGTAAAAGTTTCATAACGTTGATTGAGTGCGCTGATTGCGGAGCGCTGGCTTGGCGCAGAGGGATGATTAACAAGGCAAAGCTGGATGGCAGGGCGAGCGGAACATAACTTCTATGAGTGCAGTGCTCTACAAGTGCATCCATCTACATCACACGGCCACATACACACCTCTCGAGGGCCCCCTTCCTGCTGGAATAGTCATGTCGCGCGCATGCTGTTGCAAGCTGGCTTTTCAGCCAAGAGCTTTGAATCAACTTCTCTTGAAAAATGTGCCAATGATTGGGCGAATCACCAATGGGAGCGGAGGAGGATGTTAGCAGTCCAATACGAAAGCAAAACTGCCCCGAAGGTGTGGCTGTAATTGGTGCAACAGGTGTCGGGGCAAGCTGTGCACGGGCGCACTTAAAATCAGTGATTACGACCTTTTATTACACAATCGGGACGAGGGGAGGGCAGGGGAGATATTTTTGAAGTTGTCATGAAGTGCCCTGGCATCCTCAAAACACCGCTGGCTGACACTTGCATCTGTAACAAAGGTGACACTTTAAGCCTGTCCTGGACTTTTAGCCAGACACATATTACATTCTAACTTCTAATCTCACTTTTCCTGTACTAGGTCAGGCCGTACGTTTCCAAAAATGCACAAGGCCTGGGCCAACACAACAAGATTGGCTGAAGGTGTCACACGTGACAACAACAGATTACCTCAAATTTCAAGATCAGCATTCTGTAGATCTAAACTTGCCATAACTTAGGCTGGGAGAGATGGAAATCTGCTCCCCCAACGGCCACATTGGTACGTTTTGGAAACTTTCTTGGGATGTGTGACCGCGTGACAACATGATGAGGCCTATGCGGGCGGTTGGTTCCACTCTGTAACTTGTGATTGTTATTCTACCCACTCCTGTGTGGTTTGTCTAGGGAGGGGGATGCGCAGATCCTGATAACCCTTATACTGTGGAGAGAGATATAAGTAATAAAATGTGTGTAGTGATCTTCCGGGGATAGGCACCGTCCCAAACAACCTATGTACTGCAGAGAGACCTATTCCCACAGGAGTGGCATGCCAGCACACTCACTCCCCAAGGCCCATCCACAGCTCCACCTGTCCAGCTGAGGACAGCTGTTTGACTATGATTGGCTTCCCTAAGGATGTGAACTGCAGATCACAGAACCTTAAATCAAAGTTCAGCCTAACTACTGCATACCGCGACCAATGGCAGATCCTGTGGGAGCGATGGTGACGGGAGACCAAACCTATGCCAAACAGACTTATATCTCACTTATTAGACACTGCATACCTGGCCTCCTAAAGCACCAGTGAGAATCAGTGATATCAACCTTTAATATTTTCTGTACATGCAATAGGTCTCGCATTATTAAAGTTTGAGCTATTGGTGTTGCATTATTTAGCGATGCCAATAGCTCAAACTTTAATAATGCGAGACCTATTGCATTGCAAATGCTTGTTTCTCTTGATGGGGATATGAAAAGGTTTTTCTACGTTATTGAAAGTTCACTTACATGCATTGTATTTCAAATAATGAGTACTGCTCTTATGTCTGTCATGTTTTAATAATATATGTATTTTCTCACTAAAACAAATGTTTAAAATTGTATAAAAAGTTCATCATGAAGTAAAAATATAATGCCTTTATTATTTAAAACAAATATATTTTGAATAAAATGTCAATAACAAATACTGTAGCTTGTTTTGATCTATATAGAAAAGGTAGCCCATTTTCAAGCCGTAGTGAAAGTATTGTAGGTCGTGTGGGAGATTTCTTCTGTATTTCATCCAGTTAGCGACTTCAGTCATGCAAGGGATGAACTTGTTTCTTGCGTTGAGGGTCTTTTCCAAGACGGAGAGTATGAGTTGTGTGTCGTCAGCCTAGGAGAGGATGGTAATGTTGTTTATGTGAATTATGTTGGCCAGAGGAATTGTTTATGCAGTGAAGAGGGTGGCATAAATGGATAAACCTTGAGTCTCTCCGCAGTTGAGTTTGCTGGCTTCTGAGGAGTTAGGTATCAGGTGCCTGATAATGATGGTGTGTGAGACCATGTCAAATGCTGCAAAGAGGTCCGGTAGAATGAGGGCTGTTGTATCTCCTCCGTGAAGGATCATGCAGATGTTGTGTGTAGCGGCAATGAATGCTGTTTCTGTACTATGGTTGGGAACAGAGAAGAGAGAGGTTTATAAAAAACCAGGGAAATGTATTTCCCCATTGGCTTTCGTTGAAGTGGAGAATTTTCTAAGAGAAATCTGAAATAAAGTCATTTTGTCTTTAAAAATCCAGGAGTCTCCAACCTGAATTATGCATTATGGAAATGATGGCCGATTGCTATACTTTTGAAGGGAAGGCATACACACTTGTCAGCAGGTCTTTTATCCTTGTAATGGACAATAGGAGCACTTGTCAATGGTGCTACTATACCACACTTATTATGAACAGCATCTTCTGACACTTCTCATCGAGGTTGCTGTATTCATGGATATCCCAATTTTAACATGCAAGTCTTGATTTTTTTAAGCCAAGTGTGGTTTTATTTCAGATTCCCTTGGTTACAAAATCCTCCTCTTCTGTGCAAATTAATGAGTGAATTTCTTCTCACTTCATTATTTAAAGTTCACTCATTCCTGTTCCTAACTCTTGACATGCAGGTTTTTACAGTGCTACGAACACACTCAGTGGGTTGCGAACAACCAAAGAAAGTATTTATGGGGCAACTTTCTTAAATTCAGAGTCAACAAAGTATTGTTTTCATTTAGTGATGCCACCCTGCTTAGTTGGTTGCACATTGTAAGAAATTGGGTTACTGGTTGAAGGGCGTGAAACCCTTCTCAAGCAGCAATCACAATTCTTGCCAGAATGAAGTCACTAGCAAACCCTAAATTAACCTGTGCTAAACCCTCAGATTGCTTGGCACGGAGCGGCCAGGCTTAACTCAAAGGCAATGTGTAAAGTATTTGCACAATACTTCCAACAGTAATACAGTGAAAACACACCACAAAAGAAGCCCACAATATATTCAGAAAAAAAGTCATTTTTAATAAATAAAACAAGTCCAAAATGACAAAAGTCCAATTAGCAGAACCAAAAATATAACATTTGAAAGGTTTCATAGAAAATAGAGCCAAAAGACATAAAGTGCCAACTGTGGATATCTGGTTGAGCCAGACTAGGACAAAGTCACAACTTCAGGACGACCACGATAGAGCGTGAGCCGGCTACAAGGACCCAGTTAGACCCGCTGAACAGAGTACCTTAAAGCTTGGTTTGCCAAGCGTTGCAAGGATCTGCATTGAAGGTGCGTCACACAACCGACCATGACCGCATCAACGAGCCAGGCAGCGAGATTGCAATCATACAGGAATCCATCCATTGCACCACCACAAATGACAGCATCCCCCCAGCCATGGAACACCTCAACGCCCAACTCTAAACCAGCAGTCTATGTCATCTCCCACTCCATAATCAGACAGCAGACCCTTAGGTATGGGCACTCTTTTCTCAGTGGGCACTGATGAAATGCTGCCACCATCTGTGCTGGATTCAGTCCTCCTGGCTTTCAAGTCTAGTTCTCTTAAGCTCAGCTCCTGAGCAAATACCATCTTTCTCTCCTCAAAGGCCAATTTTTTCTCCTCCAAAGCTTGCTCCTGATTCAGTTTGAGCTCGACAAGCTCCAAATTGAGCTTCTTTTCTTTCCTCCTGTTTCCAGCCCCCCTGGAGACAGACCCTTGGAGGATACACTGCTGCCTGCTGTTTGGGATCTAGCTTTCCTTGCTAGCTTGCCCCTCGTCCCATAAGTAGTCCCTGATTCTCCTCCTCAGAAAAAATCTCATCCTGCTCCTCTGGGATCATAGCCGCTGCATATCTAGCTTCTATCCTGGGCTTCAGCTCTTTGCGAAGCTCTTCCTTTTTCATCAGGCGTTTTAAAGATCTTTAAAATCCTTCGCAATTTGTTTTAGTTGTTTCACTATGTAGGTCTTTAAAGCTTCCTGCTCAAACTCGATTACTACAGATGAGCATGATCTTTGAGAGAATTCACAAAAAAAGCCAATCGGAAAAAAAATAACTTGGTTTTGGTCTCTGTGTGGATAGTAGTGTACACCAAATTACTGTCAGGTATTGCACAACAAAAGTCCTATCCTCACTGCTGATCACCAATGTTAGAAATCAGGGTTCTGGTTGGCAGAGGTAGGCACCCTGTCCAAGTGGGGACTGCAGTTTTGGTCAGGGCAAGTCAGTCACACACATTAGCCTGTGCTTACCATCTGGTAGCTTGGCACAGAGCAGAAAGGCTTAACATAAGAGGTATTGTGTGAAGCACTTTTGCATACGTTGATACTGTAACACAGTGAAAACACCCCAAAAATGACTCGACTATGAGGTATGGAAATAGTATCTGTTTTGCTCTTCAAACAAGATAAAAACGATAAGAATCCAATGAAACCATTTTAATTTACAAATAAGAATGTACAATGCTGAAAGAGTCTCGCGCTTTCAGTAGGATCCGGGGAAATGACAGCAATTCATACCGTGGATCGGGAACAGACCTTCTCTCCGGGTCACCGTGAAGCAATGCTTCCAAAGTTATTACAGTTAAAATGCAAGAGTAAGTTTGCAGGAGACTGATCCTCCCACTGCATTTGGGGCCACCTGTGAGAGTGCTGGTGGGCAGCAGGAACCTTGTAAGTCTCAGAGCTCACAGTACCTTTCTCAAGGGATTGCAGGGGTGCCATCAGCCTCTAGATTAAGACCCGCATTGCTGGAGTCTCCCCTTGCTGGATACAGTGTGGTGAGTGGAGTCATAGAAGGCAGGCACCCGTCTTTCCTTGATGCATGCAGCGTTCGCCGGGTTGTGCCTGACTGCCTTCGAGCGCTGCGGCTTTGGCGAAGTTAACAAACACAATAGTCTGCGTTCGAGCGGGCAGAAACAGGGCTTTTTGATCGGTGCACTGCGATAATGTATGTGGATGCCCAAAAGGCCTAGGACTGGTTGAGAGCAAGTTGGGCAGAGTCAGACTCCAGATTAGCAGAGATTAGCAGCGGTCGTTTGTGTGAAAGAAATCTTTGATGGCTTTGAGATTCCCTGAACAGGGAGCAAACCAACAAGCCCTTGGAGTTACTTAGGTTGCAAAAGGTTGTAGAGAAAAGGCCTAGTCCTTCTCACCACCCAGGTCAGAGGCAGCAAGCCAGTACAGCAAAGCAGGTAGCAAAATGGCAGACCCTCCTGTGCCCAACATTCAGCAGGCAGCAGGCCAACACAGCAAAGCAAATAGCAGAGGCGCAGTCACTCCTGTAGCGCATCCCCCCATCTTGGCAGCGTCTCCTTAGGACCCCACAGTGAGCTAGTGAGAAGGGATCATAGACCCAATACTTATAACCAAATGTGTCCTTGAAGTGGAGGTGACTACAAAGCAAAGCCTTTGTGGTGCCCAGGTCTCCTTTCAGCCCAGCTATGTCTGCCAGCCCATCTGCAGGGAGGTAAATCACTGTTTTGTGTGAGACCAGGCCACTACCTATTCAGGTGTACGTGTCAGCTCCTCCATTCCCTCTTGCCCAGGAAGACCCATCAGTATGCAGATACAGCTGAGTGTCCTGTACTTGTGGCTGTCGAGAGGTAATGCACAAAGTGTAGCTGTCACCACACCCCAGACATGTATTGGAGACAGGCTGTAAGGCACACAAGAGAGGTAAGAGCAAAGAAGTGTCTACTTTGCAAATGTGGCAGTTCTAGATTAGAAATAACTGGTCCAGCTTTACCATTAAAGAGGATTTGTCATTACTAATACAATGGTATAAAACATAGAACAGCTACTCCTCTGCAATCAGAAATTACACTTAAATAGGGTATTTAAGGAATTACCAATGTTAATCTATGAGAGGAGCAGGCCTTGCAGTAGTGAAAACGAAACGTGGGTGGTTGTCACTACGAGGACATGTAAAACAAAAAGGTACATGTCCTGCCTTTTACTTGCACAGCACCCTGCCCTTAGGGTTACCTAGGCCCTACCTTAGAAGTGACAGATATGTATTAAAAGAGGAGTTTAAGACTTGTCAAGTATTCGGAAATGCCAAGTCGAGGTGGCTGTAAACTGCGCCCACAGGTCCTGTAGTGGCAGGCCTGAGTCAGGTTTGAAAGGCTAAGGCTGTGGGTGGCATAATCTGTGTTGTAGGTCCACTAGTAGCATTTGGTTTACAGGCCCTGGGTATAAGGTATACCACTTTACTAGGGACTTATAAAAAAACAAAATATACCAATCATGGATAAACTAATTGTCAGCAAATTTTACGTAGGAGCACATGCACTTTAGCACGGTTTACCAGTGGTAAAGTGCTCCAATTCCTAAAGCTATCAAAAATGAAGTTAAAATCAGAGGAGGAGGAAGGCAGAAGGCTTGAGGTAACCTGAAAATAAGTGCCATTTCCAACAGTTTACGTTAAAAAAGTATTTATATTTCCGAAACAGTACTTCCATCTATTACATTTTGGGAACACAGGAAGAAACTGGGAAGACAGAGGGCCAGGTTCACAAAATCTACTACTGGATGCAATTCAAAATCCAACAGCCAGAGATCTCCACTTCCACCACCTCTATCTCCATCTAGGTCATGGGTACTCACAAACATTTTTGCAGGTACCAAAAAGTTTGGTCTGTGGTGTGACCGAGGATCGCATTGATGCCAGTGTGTTGACAGGGGGGGGGGGTACAGTGTGGGCTTCTTCCAAAACCTTTATAACTTTTCACCAGTGGATGGTGGAGTATTTAATTCATAAGATATCTCATGCAAAATATGTCAGTTCAGTATTTGTGAATGAATGCGCTCTGCCCTTTTGGCGTTGTCTCACTTTGCACTCCTGGTATGTCCCCTAGTGGATTACTCCATTTTAAATAATTTGTTCACAAACACATTTCTGTTGAAACTATGGTTTTAAACCAATTCTTTTTTATTATTGAATTTTAATTCTTCATGTTGAATTAACTGCTTCTTATGAATTCTTAAAATCAAATACCATACTCTTTAATACCAATATGTTGAAACAAAATGTTTATTTATGATACCCACTGCATTTCGGACCATAGGTCCTTCATTAGGAGGTAATATTCCGTATTCCTCGGGTTATCACAACTCGTGATTGTTTGTATCCCAATTCCTCTCTTAAAAGACAGAGGTCAATTTATCAAAGAAGGACTTTTTCCCCACATTGCACTCCAAGTATCAATAAATGTTCAAATTCTCCAATGCATTAAATCACTGGGATGAACAGGCTTGGTCGTAATTATGTTGCCTCTCGTTTCTAGCATGCTCCAACACACAGGGAAAGCCCTGCTTGAGATTTGAAGAATTCCTAACAAGCAGTTAGTTGAATTTTAAGATTTAAATTTCAATAAACCTAGTATTGGTTTCAAACCATAGTTTCAACAGAAATGTATTTGTGAACAAAGGATTTAAAATGTTGCAACCTACCAGGGGACATGACAGGAGTGCAAAGGGAAACACAATTCCAGAAGGGCAGAGTGCATTCATTCGATAGATGCTAAACACCCTGGATCAGATGGCAGTGCTGAGATTTGGGGGCTCTGCGAATAACTGTGTGGTGCACTGAATTAACAAACATTTAGCTCAATATTTGTCACAAAAGGTTTCCTTATACCGTTGTCCTTATCTCACATCATAAAAATCGGTTTCTATGACCTCTCGTGTTACATCCCCATTCAGAAGTAAAATGGTTTTATACTTATTTCAATGTTTCAAATGTTGAGGCATTTCAACATCTAAATTGCTACATCTTGACTTTAAAATGCGAATTTTCTTTATTAGGAGTGATTCAAGTCTTCTCAGTTTCAGCAAACTGAGCATAGAAATTTCAGTGAACTGCTCTTACCTTCATGCTTTTCACTATTTCGTCTTGCTATTGGATACTCAGAAGCCAATGCTTGCCATCCATTTAGAACCACAACCCAATAATTAGAACAACAAACTTTTGCAACTCACCTACACTTAATGGACATAAGGCGGAGCCATTTTTGGAATGTAACTAAAGCATTGTGTGATAGCGCATTGTCATTTACAGACAGCATATTTTCCAATCAAATGGCCCTAAGATACAGTTTTATTGCTAACACTATATAGCACACAAATAATAATGTGTAGAAATTGGGTCTCTGTGAATGTTTATCATTGGTGCATCACCTAGTACAGTGTCTTGATTTGTTTTGATATAATTAAAATTTCTGTTTCCAGCACACTCCAAGATTACAAAAAATTGTGCTTTATTTTTGCTTTCCTAATTGCTGAATGCATACAGTTCATTTACAGGTATTTACATTTTGTTGTTACGAAAAAAACAACATCCTACAGCCTTACCTTTCAAACTCCCTGTACTCCAGCAAGATTGTCACATAATTCACTTTAAAAACTCCTCACACTTTGCTGGCAGAGAAAAAAAAGTGAACACTAATCCTTCAAGTATAATCATTAAAGTGTCTAAAGGCATAGCGTGACATTTGATCTCTGTCTTTCAAGCACCAGCAAACATGACAATATAAACACAGAAGGTCAAGGCATCTTTATTTATTGTTTTGACTATCCCGACCTACCACAAATCGACTCACGGCCCACCAGTGGATCAGGAGCCACACTTTGGGAAACCCTATCAGAATCATTATACTTAATGGCTTAGCGATGTTCCATTATAGCCTTCTTCAATTAATACTTATTGGTTTCTTTGTAAAAGCTAGTTGATAGTGTACACCACATATTCTTTATCATATGATATCTTCTTTTTAATTGTGTATATTTCTTATTTCCATTTTATGCTCTGTCGGGGAACATCCCATGTTTACTTGCCTTGTACAGATTGTTCATATTATTATTATTAGTTTTGTTATTTTAAATGATAAGCATTAAACATTTTGTATTCATTAGTGACCTCTGAAAAATGGTATTTAAATTGCAGACTAGTGTAGCAAAACTGCATGTGACATTCATCCTCTTTTTTTTTTTTATTGCAAAAAATATTTAAGTACATTTTATATTGAAATCAGTCACAAATCTTGCTTTTATTCTTCTGTGTGTATTTGCATATATTAAAGGATCGTTATAAATAGACACACAGTGTTAAAAGTATGTTTTTGTATTTGAATCACTGTCAGTAATGCAAGCTGATCTTACAGCCACTCTATTTCTTCAGAGTTCCCATCCTAATAGTAAAGGCTTAACATAGATGAATCTCATTTACAATTTAAAACATCTTATATATATGGATGTAATGTAAATGTGATTTATTAAGCGCAAACCCATGCCCGAGGGTGTCTTGGCGTTATCAAAGTCTGATTTTGGCTGCAGCAATATCAGTGTCGCATCAAGCAAGTGCCCAAATACCTTCTATTCCTGTGTGAAGAGCCAGATCTTTAAGGCTTTTCTGAAGGTAAGTAGAGAAGGAGCAGCTTTTTGTGTCAATAGGAGACTGTTCCAAAGCACGTCAGTGGTCCTAAAAAAGCTCTTTCCACCCCAAGTAGCCCTCCTAAATGGGGGGACAATCAGGTTTCTAGCAAAGCCTGAACGAAGCATCCTTGCTGGGACATACTATTTAAGTTTCTTCTTAAAATGGTCTGGCCCGAGTCTGTGAAGTGAGTTATAGGCCAGACAAAGAGCCTTGAATCTACAGCGTTGCTTGACTGGCAACCAGTGTTACTTCCTGATGGCTCCTCTAGCCGACTCGTATTTTGGAATTTTAAAAAGGAAACGAGCAGCAGCGTTTTGCCATGGATGCATACCTTGCCTTGGTGGAAGTACACACTGTAAATTGTAAGCCAAAGGTTTTCTGTGCTTTTTTGTCTGTTTGTCCTGTGGATAATATAAACATGAAAACTTGTTGTCTTGACCACAAATAACATGTTATGTTATGTTAATTTAGATTTATTGAGCGCTTAATACCAAAGGTCTCTAAGCGCTGTCGAAGAGTAGCGTAGAATCTTAGCAGTGCACTGATCATTAAGCCCAAGCTTCTAAAAACAAGATGGTTTTTAATTGCTTCCTGAAAGGAAGAAGGCGGTTTTCCGCACGGAGTTGGCTAGGTAGCTTGTTCCAAAGAGTAGGGATGACGGAGGAGAAGGCCCTCCCTCCTTTGGAAACGTAATTGAAACTAGGACAGGAAAGCAGACTCCCTGTGGAGGACCTGAGTAAGCGCCTTGGCACGTATTTTGTGAGTCGTTGTTTGATGTAAGTAGGGGCTTGGCCATAAATGGCTTTATGGGCGATGCACAGGCCCTTGAATTTAGCCCTTTGTTTCACAGGGAGCCAGTGAAGGCGTTGGAGAAGAGCCGGGGCTCGGGAGTGTCTTGGTAGTTTAAAAATGAGCCTGGCCGCATCGTTCATAACTATCTGAAGTCTTCTGACTAAGAAGTCAGGGAGTCCTATGTACAGGGAGTTGGCGTAGTCAAGACAAGCCAAGATGATGGCAGACACAATAGTTCTCATGGTAGAGAATGAGAGAATGGGGGATAGCCTCCTTAATAGTCGGAGAAGTCCCACACAGGTGCCAAAGACCGTGGAGACTTGGTTGGCCATGGTGAGTTTGTCATCGATTTTGATTCCCAGGCTTTTAACCACCGGGATCGGGACTGGAGCATCACCCAGTTCCTGGGGCCAGTACAGGGAGTTCCACGGATTGTGGTCATCTGACATGGCCAAAACTTCGGTTTTGTCAGGGTTGATTTTAAGTGTCTTGGATGCTTGTAAAACAATGTAACATGTATTGCCTATGCTACCCCTTAAAATGTGGTGTTTTAAAGGGTCCAACCTTGTTTTTCATGCTATATCGGGGCCTACGAATGGGTTGCTTAACTAGAAGAACAGATCAGTTATAGGAAACCCTCCTCGTTGTCTTTGAGTCTCTTTGAACAACTTCTGATCTTTATCCTTTTGTCCATATTTATATTCAGTGTCTTTCATTTTCCATAGAAACCTATACTGCTCAAAGGGGTCCAAAAGCTATTTTTACTGGGCTGATAAATAGCTGTCTGAGAGAACTGACGTGTCAGTTAAATACATGGGATGAAAACATTGCTCATTGTTTCTTGGCAGCTTTTCTGATATGTATGAATTCTTGTAAGGCTAAGAGCTATTTCTAGAGAGATGAGGTCTCCGTTTGATTTAATTTGTCTGCTTATATGTGCTGTTGATCTTATGAGGTTTAAAAATACAAAACCAGCAGAATTAATGTTTGTGATACTTGTGCTGTTTATGCAGTTTATTGTAGCTTCATCCCTTTGGCTATCAATCAATCAATCAGGATTTACAAAAGTGCTCAAATCACCTGTGAGTGTCTCAAGGCACTGGAGTTACTAACTGCTTTGTGGTCAGCTGTTCAACCGAACAGCCAGGTCTTGAATCCTTCCCTGAATTTCCTGAGCGATGAAACGGTCCTGAGGTGCAGGGGAAGATGGTTCTAAGCTTTGGCCACCAGGTGTGAGAAGGAGCATCCTCAGCTGTTAAAGAAAAAAAATGTAAGGAGTAGGGATAGGATGAAGAATAAAATAAATGGAGTGTAGAAGGGAAGGAGAGGAGAAGCAGAGGTGATAGTAATTAGGCTACAGAAAGGTAGGGCGGGGACGTAAGAGGCTGACACAAGAATGGGAGGTGTAAGCAGATTGTGCTAAAGGGCAATCACTGGGATTTAACTAAAAGTTTTATCATAAACTGGAATGTATGGCTTTTAAATACACCCTCATTTAAACAAGTCCTCCATTTTTAAAGCTCTGTTATTAACACTGTTCAGTCTAAGAACCTAGGAATGCATCAGGTTTTATCTAATGGCAATACCTTTGAGAAAAAACTTAATGAGCATTGCATGGAGCTCTGTTGGAAAAGTTACATTATCTTCAGAGACCACCATGGCATATAACTTGTATAAATACAAGTTTGTTCTGCATTATTTGTTATGTACAAACTCCTTGTAGTTATTGTGTCCGTGGGGTAATTTTGTGGTGTTTATTTCACCCTCTAGCCCATGTATGTGCCTGTGTGGATGCGATCGCTGTGCCAACATCTTGGCTGCTCACTGGTCAGCAAACGGTTTGTTTCGGGTTTGGCATCAGGTGAAGAATGGAAACGTATTGCCACCACGAATCCACCAGAGCCAAAACGTAGGAAGAAGAAGGGTCAAAAAGTTTCAGCACTTGAAGACCAGAATTCTTCATGGGAAGAGAGGTAAGAACGTGCTTATTATATGTTCAAAGACCACATATAGTGGGAAATATTTCTTTAAAAAAACATAATGATTTATTGGGAACTCTTAATAAAAAGGTTCCCACCACATCACCCTCTAAATTTTGAATTGCCTCGTGGGGTGTTTAAGTAGCAGTCTAACATTGCGGCAGGAAAGAAGATGCTTCTTATTTCTCCTATGGTGATTCTACCCCCATACTCTGGCATCCATTTATTTTCTGCTATTTTTAATAGCTTCCTTATCTTCTCCATTGTAATACTCGAGTCTGAAAGCAGGGAACTGTTAGATTTCTACTGTGTATTCTTTTCTTGCAATGAATCATGTTGTTCCTGAGATTACTTAGCGGTAGCCTCTTTGGGGGCTCTTTGAAGGTATTTTGCTAGAGCATGGTTCAAGCTTTTCATCTCTCATCTGCTTCTGTTTTGGATTCATTATGTAACTCTACAGGTGATGGAGTCCCCACTATGCTAATGTGCCTCTCATAGCCTCTTGTGGGACAACTTGTGCTTGAGGAACCTTGAGGATCTGACCATGTTATGCTATAAATACATATCTGAATTCTGGTAGGTGTACTGCCTAAGGGAGTGGCCAGGAGGAGGGGAGTGTGAGTTTCCACTCCCTTTACATCTGCATCACAGCAAAAGGTCCTTCCAGTGTGCTGTACTGTGCCGACTAAGCCAATCTTCCTATTGTCTGTTCCTGCCCCCCTCTAGCACAGCACCCAGACTTCAGTGCTGCTCCACCCACACTATTTACAAAGCCACCAAAGAAACAGGGTCACATTTTGCCGGTGCTAACATCATCCCTTCAATATTTCTTCTTGCAGTGGGCACACATTTCCCTAGCTAGTTGCACGAAGGCACACTGTCTGTTTTCATCAAGAACACTGGCAAGTTTAGGCATCAGGTTGTGGAAAACGTGTAATATTTTACTTGGCATAAGCGACAGCCATTTTGGCTGTGGGGTCCATTTAAGTTTTCTTTGTAATTCTCCCGTCCTCTGCTGCTCGTCTTTTTCTGCCTGTGCTATCTATTTTAGTTGACTTCCCGACTCAGCTAAAAGCAATGTACGTGCTGAGAGTTTGTAGCTGCCAGAGCACCTGGTCTCAGATGTTAACTTTGAACCATTTACTGCTGCCATAAGCACTCCTGCTCCCCCTCCCACTTTGCTGACCAAGTGGTTATTCACCTGCCTAGTTTGCTGAAAACTATTTCTAAAACTCGTTCTCCTATTTCTGTTCACATGCTTACAGTGCAGAAAAACTATATAAAAGCTCTGTATTCTGTGACTTCAGTGTACTACCTCAGGCAGCACTTGAGTGCTGTGTGGATAGGGTCCCACTGATGAGTGATTAATAAACTTGTTATTTATTTCCGAATCCCGTGCTGATCTCTATTTTGTTGGCTTTGAACCCGTGGACAAAAAGGTGACCCTGCACCAGTGTACCCCTAAAAAGGTACATTTCCACAAGGTGGCACATCAAAGTGGGGTCTTCAAAGGGACCGACGATCTAGTGACTATCTTTAATATCCTTTGTCTCCTTTTCTGCGTCCTCTCTTTCTCTTTTCTCCCTCCTTGTCGCTTGCCCTTTAATTCTCTTCATTCCTTTTCTGCTGCTCTCTTTTCTAGAATCCGTGTCCCTCTGAATGTGGGGATTCTATGCTTGACCTCCGAGTGGAGCTGTTCCTCCTGCTGTGGGTCCTGTTACTTTATGTATTTTAGCAAATATAATTAAATCCTTTCAACAAGATACCTTGCTGACTGCTGTTTCTTCACTCTGCTGCACTATCTTTTGGCTCCATCACTCATGTGTTGTTCTTTGTATCAGGTGGGGTATATTACGTCTATCCACGTATGATTTTTTGTTATTTTTTTAAGGTTTTAAAATAGAGTAGTCATAAGACTGCTAATTATTTAAAAGGGTGGAAATGAAAATGCCCCCAAAAGGAATTCCCGCTGTCCCCACAACCAAGAATATTTCTTGTCAACTCTCCCTCCATTTTAGAACGCTCAGTGATGGCTTCTGAATATGAACAGCCACGCTTATGTGCTATATTTCATTGAAATTAGAATATGTTATTTATAATGTATTTATAATTTTGTTATTGCTCTATGCAACTGGACAGTAGTTTCTGAGCTCGGGGAGAAAAGGGGCAGCAGACATAACAATAAATCAAATTGAGTCTAGTCAAAGGCTTGGCATGGGTGGCGGTCTTGAAGTAAGCATGATATGTCCTGTGATCAATTTCTTGGTCAAGTGGCAAAGGTGGTGTGTTCCAAAGTGTAAAGTCTTGAATCTGCAGGGAACTTACCACTTATAGCTCATTGGAAGCATCTATAGGAATTCCTGGGATGCTGGTTTTGGGTGCCTGGTCTAATGGTGAGGAAGCATGAATCGATGCACCAATTGTAGTAAATATCTGGAATCCTGAGTAGTTTCAGTAAAGATTTATTGTAACAAAAACCCCAGCAGCGGGAGTAGTAGCATTCGGCAACCGGTAATATCTCTAGCTGGTCATAAGATGCCCTGTCTCAACATTCCACAACAATAATACAATTTCTGTTCTACTGTTCTTAGGTAAGGTTTCCATAACAGGACAAACTCAGCACACATATCGATAATACATTACAAAGAACAGTACAACACATCTTCCCATCCAAAATTGGAAAACAATAAACATATTTTTATAACATCAAAATTCAATTGCACACATAGTCATGATATTTCTTGAATTTCATGAGTATGAGTCCTGATCTTTCCCTCCTCACATGACTACTCCAGAAGAGGTGGAAGGAAATTGGTTGCTGCCATCCTCCTTATCATTGTAGTTCTCAACTACATCTTCACTATTACCACTAACTCCATTACCAGTCATTCTGGAAGAATCCTCATCCAACAACTAATCAGATTTTTTTATATTCACCTCAGACGCTGCTTCTGATAGTCTTTTCTCGCCTTTGTATCTATACATTTTACTCAAATGCCACACCTTACCATCACTTAACTGGACCAATTTACACAGAACCTTAACCACCTTCAAAGGTTGAAAGTATCTTCCCCCATTCTTTTTTTATAAACTCCCGGTTTCTTGACCCTTACCAAGTCACCTATATGTACCTCAACCATTTTGCATCTAGTTAACCACGATGGGGCAGGCGTTCCGCAACGGGGTGTTTGTCACTGTCGACGATGCATTAGGCGATGAGCATACAGGGTTGCTGGACAGGTTCACCTACTATCAATTACGAGCAGCGCTACACGCCTTATACGAGTCATTTCCTGTTGCATCACCAACATTCCAGGTGCTGGAGGATTTTCTGAAGAACCCCTATCCGCGAAAGCTTGTAACCCGGCTTTAAGTGGGGATTCAGCGCACCTCCCCGATATGTACTCCCCATGCGCAGCGAGAGTGGGAGAGGGTGCTGCGGTTTCCACTTGAGGATGGCACGTGGGCTTACTGCTGCGCACAGCTAAAGGAACGATCGCTTAACTACAGACTGCTATTAATCCACTTCAAATTTCTTCATAGATTTTACAGAACCCCAGTATGGCTCCGGCCGAGCTGGTCTTAGTGAAGATGCCAGATGTGTGCACTGCCGAGCCCCTTTATTCATCTGGCTTGAAAAAGTCCTGTGGTGGCGAGTTACTGGGAAAGCATCTTTGAGACCCTGACCCTGTTGATCAAAACCCTACTTGAGTGCGCCCCTTTAGTGGCCCTGCTAGGATATGTGCGCAGCGTAGCCGCAGTACATAGAAAACTTGTGGCAATGTTGTTGCTTTTAGCTAAGAGACGGGTGGCTTTTTGCTAGGGCGGCAAACCTAGTCCTAAGATAGAGGATTGGCTTAAGGATGCAGCATTCTGCCACAATCAACTGTCTGACTACTGGAAGTTAATGCCTGCACATTCCCAGCCTAGGGATATCTGGGCACCTCTGCTTAGTTACCTCGAATCTCGTTCCCAGCACAGCGGGGATGAAGCGGAGGTGTTCGACTAGACGCTGCGCACTTGCGGTATGATTTGTTCATGGCTCATTCAGCATCCTGATTACGACCGGACAAATACATCCTTGTCAGAACACGTGGGGTGTCTTTTCTTCTTTCCCTCTACAGTCTCTCTCCTCTGCTCTCTTTCCCTTTCGTGTCTCCAACCTGTCTATTTGGTTCAGGGTTGGGAATCTGTTTTGCCTCTTAGAAGAAGACTGTTTTGAGATACAGACAGCACCTGAAGGAAATGGACACTCTGTACTGACTTATTACTTTGATCTGTGCTTTATTGACTCCCGAGTTTATTCTGTTCTCACTATGCATGCCAAAAAGCAGATGTTGAGCGATACGCTACCAATGTCCATGTTTCTGTATTTGTCTTCTCTCTTAAACTCAATAAAACCATTTTGCATCTATTCTTCTTGTCGTGATAATTCTTGATCTATCCTGCCCCATAGTCACTTATTCCCTAACCCCTGCAGGGGTCCACTCATTCCTCCTGGAACTGTGTATTTATCCCACATTGTCCTTCATACTTTGCATTCTGCCCCTCACAAGCTGTAAATGACTAATTCCTGTGGAACTGCACAATGTAACCCTGTAAGCCCACACAGTGCACCATATTTCTTTAAGCAATGACAAATTGGCTTCTTTAGCTAATTGAATGGTATTTTTCAGCACCCAGTTAAAGCACTCCATGGCACCCTTTCCAGCTGGGTGGTAAATGGAGGTGGTCATATGCACTATGCTATTCCTTTAAAAAAAATGCATTAAATACCTCAGAACAAAATTGATGTCCATTATCTGTTAAAATCACTTTAGACAACCCTTCTCTCAAAAACACTTTGTCCAAACAACACGATAGATTGGGCATCTACCTGGGTACCACCTCAATGTCCGGCCATTTGGCAAAATGATCAAACAAAACAATAACCTACTTCAAATCCTTACCATCTTGAACAGGACCCAATATGTCCAAACCTATCCTTTCCCACGGTATTTCAGGACACCTTATCGGGCACAAAGGTGGTTTGATGGTCACCAGACATTTTTCCGAATTGTTGCACAAAACACAACTTTTCACTTTCTTTTCAAAGGCTTGGTCAATAGCAGGCGACCAGTACATTTGTTCAACCCTGCTCTTAGTTTTTGTAATGCCTTAATGGCCCTCGTGGCATATTTCCAGGATTTTATCCTTTAAAGAATCTGGAGGTACAACCTTCCCTGTGCGTAACATTTTCCCATTCTCAGCTGATAATTCTTGCCTGAACTCCCAAAATACTGTACATTTGTTGCCCAAACCACTCTTTTAAGGCCAACCATCCCTAATCCGCTTACCAATTTTCTGCAAACTCTCATCCTCATCAGTGACTTCTACCCTTTCATTTTCCAAAATGCCATTGTTGATTGCTGCAACACAACAATTATCAAAATCATCCTCAGATTGATGTACATGCAAGCAAACCTGAGAGAAGCATTAAGTAATCCGTTCATAGTAAGCACTTTAGTCAAAGGCTTGTGATCACTTCTGAGGGTGAAATGTGATCCCCAAATATATGCTCTGAAGTGAGCTAGTCCCCACACGCAAGCAAGAGCCTCTTTTTCAATAACAGAATACTTTGCTTCTGTTGGGGTGATTGAGCGTGATGCAAAAGCAAAAATACTTTCATTCCCACTTCCATCGATCTGGGTGAGAACCGCCCTTAAGCCCTTCCAACTGGCATCAGTTATGACGATACTTCTTAAAACAGGATCAGACCCCTGTAAAGCTGTAGAAAGTGTATATGTCGTATTTCATAATTTGAAAGGCTTGCTAACAATCATCAGACCAAACAAATTCACATTTCCCTTTTAAAAGCCTTCTAATTGGATACATTTTGCTAGAAACATTTCTGACATATTTACCATAAAATTCTGCCATACCTAAAAAGGTCCTGCTCTCATATTTGTTGGAAGGAGCAGGGGCTTCCTTAATTGCTTCAACCAAAGATGCTTTAGGTTCAACACCCTTCTCGCTTATTTTTTCATGGCCTAAATATGTAACTGAGTTTTTTGCAAATCTGCATTTAGTGTATTGTGCCGTAAGACCCTTTTCACTCAGAATATTCAGGACCTCCTTGAGTTTGCCATTGTGTTCAATCTTCGTTTTCCCCATGACTAAAATATTTTCTTGAAAGAATACCACTTTTATCACACCTCTGAATAGTTTAAACATTAAATGCTGGAACGTGGCAGCCACAGGTGCTAAACCGAATAATACTCTTGTGAACTGAAAACAACCAAAAGGAGTAATGAAAGCAGTTAACTTACGTCTATCAGGATGCAAAGGAGCCTAATGGTAAGCAGCTGTGAGATTGATAGTATTGAACCATTTAGCACCTTTAGTAATAGATAACATTTAATTAATTTTGGGAAGAAGGAACCGGTCCACAAGTATGTTCTTATTCAAATCTCTAATCTCCACACACAACCTGATCTTGCCGTTAGCATGACAGGCTACCACTAAAGGTGTGACCCATTCCGATGACATCACATACTCAATAATTCCTGCCTCCAGGAGTTTATTTAATTCATTCAAAACATCCTCTCTGACATCCATAGGAATGTTCCTGGCCTTATGTATGCATGGCGCCGCACCCTCTTTTAATATGTTTCTGTATTTGTACCCTTTGAGTTCTTCCAACTTTCCTGAAAACACAGGAGGATATTCCTTCCAAATATTTATACTGTTGTCTAATTCACTTTGTACCCCTAGAACAGGTTCGGACCTACTAGGATCCAATATGATATGATTGGTCCCACTAGCCCAGAATGGATGGACCTGTTTTGGATACATATCATTTGCACTCAGCCTCTCGGTACTTAAATCCAAATTTCAATTTAACTGAAACCTACCATTGGAATGAGTTCACCACTGAAACATTTGGGAGAAATGTTAGTGACTTAAGGCTATCTTCTAAAACCAATCTGAATTTCTCATCGCATAAAGCCTCACTCACTATGGTGTTGGGAGAAGCAGAATCCACAGTGCGCGATGTTTCGCTTGGCTAACGCGAATGTTAATGTCACCCATTCTTTCGCCGCGCAACCCAAATCTGTCGGCTCCCACGCGTTAAGTATGCATCTACGTGGCTCAGGCGGGACATCGATTCCGCAGACCTGAGTCACCGTGGCCGCTACTTCCCCCCAGTAGTGTTGTATGTTCGGACAGTCCCAGATGGTATGATAGAATGTGCCTATAGATCCGCAGCCTCTAAGGCAAAGTGGCGTATCTGTCCTTCCTATGTTGTGAAGTGTCAATCTGGTGAAGTACATTCTGTGCAGAATTTTCAACTGTATAAGTTTTAATCTGGAGAGGGTCGCAACCTCTCGCGGGGACGCGAGCGCCTCTTGCCAGTCTTGCTCGCCCATCTCACCTATCTCCGCCTGCCATCTTTCTCGAAGGGTTTTTGTAGAGTCTTTCTGATGATTGATCAGCTTGCGGTATGTGCATGAGATCGCTTTTTTAGTGAGATAGTCAGTTAGCAAACGGTCCTCCAGAGGTGAGGACGCGGGCAAGTCACTTCCTTAAGGTATTACCTTTGTAAGGGCATGTTTAATTTGTAGGTATCTATAGTGCTCTGTCTCTGCCATCTGGTATGTGGATTGGAGCTGCGCAAATGTGACCACCTTTCCCTTGTTCCACAGATCACCCACCCTGGAGATACCGATCAGGTCCCACTGCCCAAAACCCTTACTCTTTCGTAGCTTACCAAGTCTGGGGGAATCCCATAGTGGTGTCTGTTGGGTTACCACCCCCTCCCACCCCAATGCCCGCTGCGCTTTAAACCACACTTGCACCGTATGGGCCGTAGGGCCAATCAGTCGGCTTAGCTTTGATTTATTATATAGAGCACCCATTATGCCGTCTGCACCTATCATGTGTCTGTCCATGCGTAAAGCCGGTTCATCCTAGGGGGCATGTATCCATTGGTTGACCACTATCAACTGGGAGGCCCAGTAATAGAGATGGATGTTTGGCAATGCAATTCCACCGTCGTACCATTTCCGCATTAACTTACGTACGGCTTTACGATGAGGTTTCCCTGCCCATATCAGGTGACCCACCTCCGTCGCAACGGCTTTAAAGTATGAGTCGGGTATTAGCATGGGTGTATTTTGTATTACGTAAAGAAACTGAGGGAGGGCCATCATTTTAAATAGCGCAGCCCGTCCCAACATTGTAAGCGGGAGGGAGTGCCAGTTCCTCACATCATTCTTTAATCTTTGCAGCGGCGGAAGTAAGTTGTGTTCAGTGAAGTGTGCATCGTTTGGTGTGATGTGAATGCCTAGGTATTTAAAACCATCCGGCGATACCTGTATTGCAGCTCCTTTAGGCAGGCGCGGGTTAGGGCCATTAAGTGTATATATAGTACTGATTTGTTCCAGTTAATGGAATACCCTGAGACCCTACCGTATGAGGCACAGATGTCTAATAAGCTATTGAGGGAGCGCTCTGGCTGTGTTAGGTATAGAAGAATGTCATCCGCATAGAGGGATATACGGTCCTCCCAGTTCTCTGTCCACTTCAGCCCTTTTATCACTGGTCTGTCCGAATCCATGCCGCGAGTTGTTCCAGCACCAACGCAAAGAGCAGTGGGGAGAGGGGGCATCCCTGCCTAGTTCCCCACCCTAGCGGAAAGTCCTCCGACAGTCTCCCATTAACCGCTACCTGCGCCAGTGGTGGCGAATATAGCAGCTGTATCCACGCACAAATTTTGGGTCCAAGCCCCATACGCTGCAGTACTGCAAAAAGAAAAGGCCATTCTACCCGGTCAAAGGCCATACTTGCATCTAGTGATAGGATGACTGCCTCCTCTTGTATGGCGGGTGCGCTGGCAAGTTTCCCGTGTAGGCGTCTAAGGTTCATTGCTGTGTTTCTCCCCGGCATAAACCCAGACTGGTCCGGGTGTACGAGCGTTGTCAAGTATGGTTGTAGTCTGGTCGCGAGCACTGCCAGTATTTTCGCTTCAGGATTTAAGAGGGATTTCGGTCTGTAGGAGGTACACTCCTGAGGGGGTTTTCCGGGCTTAAGTATCGCTATTAGTGTGGCCACCCTTTGGTCTCTCGGGAGGAGCTCTTCTGCCAGACTTGCTTGGTACATATTTAAGAGATGCGGTACCAATGTGTCCGTCTCTCGTTTGTACCATTCCACCGGGATCCCGTTTGGCCCCATCGCTTTCCCGGTTTGGAGGCCCCTGATTGCCGTAGCAATTTCATCAGTGGTGAGGTCTCCGTCTAATACCTGTGCGTCCTGCGGGAGTAATCGAGGGAGCTGGATGTCCTGAAGGAAATCTAGATTTTCCTCCACCGTCGCTGTTGCTATCGGAGTGTATACCGTTTCAAAGTGCTGCGCAAAGGCCATTGTGATAGCATCTGGATCTGCTATCATCTCGCCGGTAGCTAACCGAAGGTACGCCACCCATCGGCTGGCCCTCTCTTTCTTGTCTAGCCATGCCAGTAGCTTACCAGCCTTGTCCCCAGCCTCATATATTGTGTGGCGTGTTTTTGTGATCCGCACCTGGGCTACCTCCCATACGTGTTCTTTATAAGTCTGTCGAGCTAAATGCAGGGCGTGGGTATTAATGTCATTTGGATCCGCTGCATGGTCTCGCTCAGCGCAGTCCACCGCGTGTTCCAATTCAGATATTTGTTGTGCTAAAGCTCGTTTATGTGCGGTGATCGTTGAAACCGCCTGTCCCCGTAGGACTGCCTTATACGCTTCCCAGAGGACGCCCGGGGATTTAACTGTATGCGTGTTTTCCTGGAATTAGTGCTTCGTGGTCGTATGCATGGCTTTTCTGATCTGTGGAACCTTGAGATGTCCCGGGTAAATGGGAAATATACGTCTGCGACCCCTGAGCTGTGAGGAATATGTTAGGAGCAGGGGTGAGTGATCCGAAATAGCTCTAGAGAGATGCTTCACCTCTTGGATGCCCTCTAACCCCGTTTGGGCAGTGAGAAAATAGTCTAAGCGGGAGAGACTGTTGTGTGCTGCTGAGTGGTGTGTGTATTGATTCTCTGCGGGATGGCGCACGCGCCAAACATCTACTAGTCCCATCGCGTCCGCGAAATCTTGTAGGGGCAACGAACCCGCACCGCCGCCTCTGGGGGGGCATCTATTGCGCGCAGCATCCATCATGGTGTTAAGGTCCCCTCCCATTATGAGCTCCCCTGGGGGAAGGTCTATCAAGAATTTGCCAAGGGCTTTGAAAGCCAATGTGTGTAGCGCTGGGGGAATGTACACCGAGACGAAGTTGAAGACCCGCCCTTCCCATTGACAGGAGGCCACTGCGAATCGCCCCTGATCATCAGTCCAGGTTGAAGTGAGAATCCGAGGGCAAGCCTTACGAATCAGGATCCCCACCCCCCTAGAGCCTGATGTGAATTCAGAGTGGGTCACCATTTTGAAGCCCCATCTGTCCAGTGCTTTGACTGCTGTCCCCACCAGATGTGTTTCTTGTATTAAGGTGACAGACGGCGTATGTCTTTTTAGATACTGCAGCACTAGGCCTCTTTTTATCTTATTACCTAGGCCGTTTACATTCCAGGAGATCACTGTCAGAGGCGGTCCCAGCGCACTCACGGTGTTCGCATGTGTCCTAGAGGTAGTGTCTGTCGTGGCCCCCCTGGTTCGATAACACGAATATGAAGGAGAGTCGTAGTCAGCGATATACCCGGCGTGTGGATTGAGTCGTACATGTTTAGTTCAAATAGATGAAAAAAGAAGAAAAAAAAAACATTTTTATTTAAAACTCTTAATGCATAATGCTTGGCAGAAATAAATAGTACTTACTGGTGTACGTATCACCGATAAAAAAACGCACAAATGGCAGTTGTGCGAATCACCGATATGAGCAGTATAACTGCATGTGCTTTATTAAGGGGGGCGTATCGCTGTGAAGTCGATTCGCACAGTAAGTGCTTAACAACAAGAGGGCATGCGTGTTGCCCAGAAATAGATGTGCACTGAACTTGTTTTCCCAACCTAATGCGCGCGTATCGCTGCGAAATAGATGCTCACTGAACTTGCTTCAAAATGCCAAAGGTGTGCATATTGCTGTGTTGATCCGATGTGAAGCGCAACACTTAGTAGGATGAATGCGCGCAAATGCATCCCAAACAACGATGGCCGCTGATGTAGATTAGAGGCGTCGGCATATGACGTGGGTGAGACTCGTCGCAGGGTCCAAGATGGGAAATGAAGGAAGTACACGGAGAAGAAACTTAGAACTCATGTCTGGAACTGCGATGGCCCCCGCAATAGAACGCCAAGTAAGTTTAAAAGACGCAGTACTGCAACGGTGTTGAAGATAATCACCAAACAATTCCTCGACGTCCCAAAAGATCAGGAGTTACTCACTGCGCTGCAATAGCTTCCATGTAAAAGCAGAACCATTCAGCTCTCCATGCGCATCTCGAACAGAGTTTAAAGTTCAAGAATTTAAAATATGGTTTTCAGTAGTAGTAGCCGGCGTAGGTCCTTATGCAGGAGTAACTCGTCACCATAAAATTGTTGTGAATATCCAGTATCCTAAGTAGTTTCATTAAAGATTTATAGTAACAAAAATGCCAGCAGTGGGAGCAGTAGCATCCACCAACCGGTAACATCTCTAGCTGATCATAAGATGCCCTGTCCCAACATTCCACAACAATAATACAATTCCAATTCTACCATTCTTAGGTAAGGGTTCCCTAACAAGACAAACTAAGCACACATATGGATAATACATTACAAAGCACAATACAACACCACTACAGCCAGCACTATGAAGAATCTTCTAAATAAAGGAAAGGTTTTTGCAGACAACCTTCTGTGGAACTGACCCACAATAGAGAACCAGAAGAGTAGGAAAAATGTTGATGGTGCTTTTCCAGAGGCTAGTACCAAATGTGTGTGCTTTGTAAAGCTTGCAGACTTTTTCGGCAGAGATTCCCAGACGGAATTCATTACAATAATTCATGCAAGAAACTGTTATTGTGAGTATGAGGGCAAATCAGTAGTGATTTTGCAATAAAATACTCTTTGATGGAATTATAGGCGATACATCACATTGTGTGTCATGCTATTAACTTGTCCTATGAAGCAGTAGTCAGACTCTGCGATTTCTGACCTTGCTTGGGGAAAATTAGACGAGAACCCATGGCGAAGGATCAATTGTACAGTAGAACTGAAGAGTGTCCTAAGCTTAAAAGCTTGATCTCTGTTTTCACTGGATTAAGGAAAAGCTAGTTTTAGTTTAAGTGAAGAAGGCATATTTGCCCATACCATTGCATGTCCTTTGTTTTGTTTTTCAGACTGTCAGATGCTGTGACTCCATTGTGGAGACTCGGGTATGAAGATCAGTTAAAGGTATGGAGAATTCTTTTGGGTCCACTTTGTCTTCCCATCTTGGAATCTGGTAGGTCTGTTGAGTTGCTTCTTTTAATCTCTGTTAGAAAACATGTTTCCCCTTGGGCAGTCACGTCTTCTATTTCCCTTCTCTAACTATGTGGAAAATTCTACTTTAGCAGTGAATATCGTCTTTCTATGCATTGCGGTTCATGGATTTCATTTCTTACTGATGTAATTCGGGAATAATTTAAATTGGTTTTTAGGTCAAATTTGATGATCAGAAGAAAATTTTGCAGACATTGGTGTCCCGGCTAAAGGAAGTCAGTGGTGAGCAAATTACTGTTCTATCAACAAGAGAAGATAGTTGCCCTCTTCAACCTGTTGTGCCTTCTGTAAGTGCCACAAGCTGCTGCCTGTTTTTGTGTGTCAGATGAGAACTAACGAATACTTTACTTCCTACCCTGTCCCTTAAACACATCTTAGCCTGATAAAAACAAACCAACTTTGCTCACATTCTACCCCTATCTTCAACCGTAGACTGACCTGACATCCAGTTTCACTGTGAAAATCCAGTTCCAGATTGAATTGCCATCTGCACTTCATATATACGTCGCAATATTTGCTTTGCTTGTTTATTTTATTTACAGCCTTAATCCTCATGGTCACAGGTTTGAATCGCAGCGGAACCACTCATTCTTTTCATCTTTCAAAGTCAATAAAATTAGTGCTTTAGGTGACAATAGACATCTGTTATTTCAGCTCCAAGATACCCATCTACTAACTTGTGCTTTACAAATCGGTATGTTATGGATAACTGAATTACTTTATAGTTTAGATTACTGGCAGTAAGGTGCAGAACAAAAAGATTCTTAATGAATGACAAGATGTGCTGAAATAAGAGAAGGGAGGGTTCAGTGTGGAAATAAAGACCATGCAAATGGTCAAATGCTACATGGATAGAAAAGAGAAAATGTGATCAGTCTGAATACAAGTAAAGAAAAGAAGCACTTGTGGGAAATATAACAAGGATACGTTTAAGGGCCTGGGTTGACAGCGTTGGGTGAGTTCAAGATGAGATACCAAATCAGTACTAAAGAATTAGAATTGAAGCAGAGAAAATAGATACTGATAAAAAGTTTAGCAAGATATAGGGGCTCATTAGGATGGTGGACGGACTCAAGTCCGTCCGCCATCCTGTTGTAAACCGGGACCGTCCGCCATGCATGCGGCGGTCCAGCACACCCGATCATGATGCGACCGCCACCATGGCGGTCAGATCTTGATCATTAACATGGTGGCAGGTGCTGCTGAGAGCAGCACCTGCCGCGATGTTAATGTGCCATGTGGCCTATTTCACAGCACTACGTGGCAGGCACCATATAATGCCTGCCACATAGTGCTGTGAAATGTTGGGGGGTACCATGGTACCCCCCAAGTGCACCCTCGCCTCCCCAACACAAGGGGGGCCCGCATCAGGCCCCCAAACTCAATCCCCTGCCATGGAAAGTCTGTCTACAGCAACTTCGTAATTTGGCGAACGGTGCTGCCGCCATTTTACTGATGAAGACCGCTCTGCCAGGCAATGGTAAGGATTGCCTGTGGCGGTTCCGTGGCTGACAGTCTTTGCAACCGCCACGGTCACAGTGGGATTCCCCCCGCCATCCTAATTTGGCGGGGGTAAAATCGCAGTCAGAGAACGGAAGGACCGCCACCGCATGGCTGGCGTTGGTGGTCCTTCTTCCATCCTAATGATCCCCATAGAGTGGTAATGAGTAGGCAACAAAATTAAAGGCCACATGTACAATGATTTGGTCGCAAAAATAAGTTGGCAATTATCTACCAATATTTTTATGACTAGTAAAGAATTTATTGAACCAATGTATGTACTAATAGATCGTTTCGTAAAATTTAGAATCAGAGTGAGATATAATCTGACTTACCTCATGAATATTAATGAGGCAGGTCACAAAGGGCAACTTCCATCGATTGGTAGCTATCACATGAATGATGGCCTGTTAAGGTCAACAGACCACCATTAAAGTACACTTAAAGGAAATGGGGCTACATTTTAAAGAAAAATGATTACTTTTTAGTAACGTTTGTTTGAGAGTTTGCAGTTGTCCCCTTCACTACTGCTTACTCCCAAACATTTTTTTTATGTTTACTATTTACAAAGGTAAAGAGGTCCCAAGAGGATTCCCTCCCTTTTGCAGCTGAGTTACCATAACAACTTGGGAGATAGCAATTTTTAAATATTTTACAACCAGATTACAGTTGCAAAATATTGATGTATTACATACTGAATCAGTATTTGCAATATGCCCCTTCAAACAGCGATTCTGCAAGGGGTGGACTCCTATTTTAGGAGTTGGTAAAAGTTCATCTTAAATTGGATTTGTGAATTTGTACTGTCACAAACTGTGAATTAGAGTGGCTGTGACCATGAAAATGCTTCATACATCTGGGTCAAATTGCTATGGGAATGGCATTCAGTAAAAGTTGAAACAGTGTAAAAGTCTGTTCTGGGTAATCAACGTAAAGTCTTCAAAAATCTATTCAGTAAAAGATAAATTGTTTAATCAGAAGGTTGGTGGGAAAATTTAATGAAAGGACACATCTTGTGGATTATTAATTGCTAATTACATCTTTAAGTGGACATCATTAAGTGGTAAACGATATTTGGAGAGTGGTGGGTTCTTTATATCCTGGTATATTGCTGAGCTAGATAGACTGGTGTTGGGAAAGCCACAGAAGGAGCTTACGCAATGGAAGTAGAGGTAGGGGGGTGTCACTTTTGCTGTACATTCTAAGGAAAATTCAAATGTCAGGTGAAAATATTCATCTAAACCCGATTTCCACACACTATCGTTTGTGTGCTATACATTTTTACCAGTAAAACAGCATGTTTATG
Source organism: Triturus cristatus (assembly GCF_964204655.1). Lineage (NCBI taxonomy): Eukaryota > Metazoa > Chordata > Amphibia > Caudata > Salamandridae > Triturus > Triturus cristatus. The sequence continues at coordinate 620,727,364 of NC_140588.1, read as the reverse complement.
CACATTTAGTGACCATTTCAATGGTAAATGTGTGCTATCACACTTGTGTTGCAAAATGTACCGTCAGCTACATACCACACCCTTTCCACAATCGTGATGAATAGGTGTGACTCATTTGCTAGACTTGTTCTTTGTGTGACTCTTGGATTTTTCACAATCCCTATTACTTCAGTGATACAACATTAATGGCAGAACCCCCACTCTGAAAATTGCTTCAGTATCAATGAAGAGGAGAAGAATACGACACAAGAGGGACGAAAAAAATTGGCTTTTGCTCAAGCTTACCCTCCAGTGAAATTGAAAGTTAAAACATGTGAATGAATAGATTTGGGAGCAAAGAGGCGATGCATGATTTTGGGAACTATTGGCTTTGAAGTGATATTTGACTTCTAAGGTGGATGTTGTGCAATACAACTGGAAAGTGTAGCAATACAAGAGAAGAAGTAGAAACACTCCCTTTAGGAAATGTAAAAGGCAGTGCAGGTGTGTAAAGTGAGGTATACAATTCAAACAGAGCCTTAGAGGCACAATAGTAAAATATGTATTACAGGGGCGGCTTCTCCGCTATGGGGGAGGAGCATCACCTCACTGCTTAAAGGGAGAAAATGAAAAATAAAATAACAAAACATTTTTTTTATAAATATATTTTTCATTGTCTTGGCCGAGTAGGCGGAGTCTGGGGAGGGGTGGGGCCAGGGCTCAGCGTCACCAGCAGGGGGAGGAGGAGTAGTGTGCACTGAAAGTGCGCATGTTGGTTTGGCCGGCCATCCATGGCAAGCCAAACAGACATGCGCACTCTGATATCTCCAGGCTGCTCCTTGGAGATATTTGCAGGGCTCAGGAGCACAGGTTCCCAGTCCCTGCTGGAGCGTGAAACCGGCCCGCTCTGCCCAATCCCAGCGCTTCTCTCATGCTGGTAATAGCATGTGAGAAGCGCTGGGATTGCATGGTGAGCGGGAAACCTGTGCTCATGGGAACTGCAGTGCCAGGAGCAGCAAGCCATTTTGCGGGAACAGAAGGTAAGTGTATATTTATTTTTTATTTATTTTTCCCTGCCCTGCCCCATTATGTAGAATGGGTAGTAGCTGTGACTGGTTTATAATAAGTTAAGATAGCCTACAATGCTGAAAGTATAGGAGAGCTTGTTTAGGGACAGGTAAAGGAGTGTTACTTCCTCATAGCAGTCTGTGTTTAAAGTGAACGGTTGATGGGAGCAAACCAAGTTAAAAATAGGAGGGCACTGGTATAATTAAAGCAGTTTAATGGTCAGTAATTCATTGAAAAGACTGAAACGCTCCATGCAGATTTCCACTCCTAACATGCCACAAATGGAGATCATTAATCTTATCAATGAGACTTTCTGTAATCTGTTTTATTCATTTGAAATGCATTTATTCTCTTTGTTTTGATTATACCAGCCTGTAGTGTATGGTTACCGGAACAAATCTACCTTTTCTGTGAACAGAGGCCCAGATGGGAATCCGAAAACTGTAGGATACTATCTGAGAGACAGAGGTAAGTGAAGGAAAAGGATTTAGAGAAGAACACTCCTTATATGGTGTTTTTAGAATGCCTTATTGCTATGTGGGCTTCCTTGGAATCCAGTGATACTTAAATTATAGATGGGTAACTCTGAGTTATGGGGATGTTTTTTACTGATGGTTTCTGTCTGACATCAGCTAGACAAGATTGAAGATTGATTGGTTTAATCTGTCATGCACAACCTCAGGGAAAACGCACATTACCTATAACTACAGTTTCCCATCTACAAGTTCGTTATTGTGCCCCCAATTCTCTTCCCATGCCCAGATCAACAGCACAGGTGAAGAGCCACAACATGGCTTCTCTTCCCATAGCCCTCTTAATGCATGCTGTATTGTAAATTATTGACTCTAATCATATTATTCTTGCTCTTTCTTGTATGTATCATTTCAATAATAGGATGTTGTTTATTTGTGTTAGTTTGTGCTACTTTTCCCAGCCTAATAGTATTAGGAAGCAGCGTGTATGTTTGGCCTAGTAAATAACCATACACACGAATCTGGAACGTCAACTAGGTCTGGCGTTGGCTGCCAACTTTTGGCTCTGCCAATCTTTGCGGATTTTTTTGGTGAAACTGTACAAAGTGCATATTTGGTAAAACAGAATGTTGTCACTTACCAAGAGGTACACTAATGGCTAAAGTGGGCTGACCCTGTGCCACATACTGTATGATGTGGTGGGTGAAACAAAATTGTGAATTGCACATTGACTGAACAGTGGATCAAGGAAGCTGGCTGAAAGCCCATATAAGTAAGTATATTATATACATAATTGTATTAAAGTCAAAACTGTGGGGATGGAGGGGTGGCCAGGCACCAAACATGGCAGCTGCCCGATTCCATGGCTCCGACCGTGGAATCTTATCCACCCCATCCTACTGCACCGGGTCCCACTGCAAGGAGAAATAAGATCCAGGACACACAGCTGATGGTATCTGGGCGCAGGGGATGAGCTTCGACTGCTGCGAGAAGCAGCATTGAGACGGGGCCTGGGCCGACCCTATCGACATGGCGACCTAGTGCTGTTGAGACAGGCTGATTGTGTGAAACTGCAGTGTCTTGCTGTGAGAGCCAAGCAGAGTTGGAGCGACTCCGACAAGCGGCACTGTTGCGAGCCTGACCCACTTCTGGAAGCGACATTGACCCAGATTATAGTCGGTCAGAGAATGCTGGGCGCAGTGGCAGTGGGGTCCTCTTTTGAGGCAGCGGGGAGACCAGAGTTGAGTGACGCTGGAGGGACCCGTTTAGACGGCATAATATACTGGACTGTGGCGTAAGGGAGATCATCCAACTGGACTGTCACTGAGAGCACAAGCAACGAAGACCCAGTAACCGGCAGATGTAGGCAGTTGAATGCCGGTGGGGTTGCACGGGGTGCTGGCGAGACCTGGAGCTTTGGGGCACCGGCCCCTCCTTCTGGCCCCACAGTGGTCTATTGAGGGCCCCCGGAGCATCAGACTACATGAAGCTGCTGGGCAGCTTGCAGAGACTGGTCTTGAGTGTGTGTGTGTGTGTGTGTGTGCAGCAGACCCCCTAATGGGGGACAGCCTGGCCCGGGAGACCCTGGAACGTGGACACTGACCCTTTTGACTGAGTTGTAGGGTGCCTTACCCTGTGCTTTCCTGAGGCCGAGTAGCCCTGGGGGGAACTGCAGTCGGCGAACATTCTCGCTCTGCGGGGCCCGTTGCACCCCTGAGGGACACTACTGACATGAGCAGGGATCCCAATTGCGCCCAAGGAGAGAGAGCCCCAGAGCACCTAGGCCTCTATTGTTCATTGTGGAAATCCCTGTCTGGGCTGAACTGTAACAGGTGTGTGAAGTAAGAGGGATAACTCTATAAAAACTATGCTTCAGCAGGCCGCGATGAGCAGCCCCCTGCAAGAAGCAACCTGTTGCCCCAACCCCATCGGCGGCACGGACGCCCACGACCCCGGCTCAGTGGAGCAGGGTGTGGCAAGAGACTTCCTCCTCACGGCCTTTCGGAATCTTAAGGAGGAGATCCTCTCTATCAAATCTGACCTATGTGGCAACCTTTAGAAGGTACACATAAAGGTGACGGAGCTGGGATCAAGAGTCGAGAAATGCCTCCATGAGCAGGTAGATGACTGCAACGAACTCCCAACAATGGATGTTTGCCCTGGAACAGCAACATGATCAACTTTAACAGGTGTGGATATCTCAAGAATAGATCAAGATGGAAAAATGTCGGACTCAGTGGGGTCCCCCTAGAGGTCCTCCCTCAGGACTTCACCACCTATGTTCAGGACCTCTTCGTGGTGAGATTGGGGGACCCAAATCGCCCTCGGATCCACCAGATAGAACACACAGCGTCTCAATGGGCAAACCAATGAAGGACGATCCCCCACATGAGTACACTCCTTCGGAGGTGGCGCTTCTTATTAGGAGCTCTATGAAATTTTGCGAGCGTCAGATTCTAGCTGATGAATGGGGCAGATGGCTATTGATGATGGGTGAGTGGCTTAGAACGCCATTGGCAATAGGTTGCTGTAAACTGTCTGAATACCGGTCAGGAGGCATTTTTGTTTTCGATCATCCAAAATTGGCAGGTGCCTCGGGCACTGACATACTGATCAGTGGGGGCCTTAACTGTGCCATGCACACCATGCTAGATTGATCTCAGCAGAGGGTAAGAGGCACTGCAACACTGTTGGCGGAAAGCCAACTGCAACTCAAACACTTAGATCTGGCGTTACCGACACCTGTTGCAGTCAGATTATTCCCACTTCTCAGCAGCACACAATACATATGCTACATTCAACTACCTTGTGGATCAGCGACTGTTTTCTCAGATAGAAGAAGTCTCCCAGGAGCTGATGACAATATCCAATCATTGCCCTGTACAAGCTACTCTGTCGTGGCCTGCCTCACCCCAGTATCACAGGCAGGGTTTGGAGAGCTAATGACTCCATCCAATGGGACCCAGTGGTGCAACACGAGGTGACAACTGCTATACAGGAATATTTTAACTTTCATCACACAGGTGGACTGCCACCTCCAGACGTATAGGACGCACTGAAAGCAGTTATCCGGGGAGTCCCCATCAAGGAGACGAATCGCCTCAAGATGTTGAGGGAGCTGAAACTTCTCTGTTTGTGGGATTATCTCCTCCACCCTGAAAGGGACCACAAAAACCATCCCTCCAGGAAACATTGGTGGTGCTTGATTGTCCTCCGTGGACAACTACGGGCCCAGGAATATGATAAAGCTAACTATACCCTGCCATTTGGGACCTTGTTTTTACAATGGGGGGTTGTAACAAGACCGGCTCCCTCCTGGCCAGCATGCTTCGTGCTCAATGCACCAAGGGTTATATCTGGGAGGGCAAGAATGTAGCCGGGCAACTTTTCACCACAGAGGCTCAGAAAGCTGAGACCTTTCATGAATGCTACAGCACTCTCTATTTAGCAGACACCCCAGAATGGGTTCCCAGCAGCGGGCATTCCTGCAGGAACTCCCTCTCCCACGCCTGTTTCAGGACAATAGTACTGCCCTGGATGAACCAATCACACAAGAAGAGGGCTTGCATTCTATAAAGCATCTCAAAATGGGCAAGGCCCCGGGGCCCTATGGGTTCACTGCACTTTTCTTTAAATATACCGCACACCCGACTAGCCCCACTACTGATTGAGGATTACAACAAACTATAGCATTTTTATGGCCTCTTCCCCGCAATGGCCGAAGCTACTATCTTGCTCATAGCGAAGCCAGACAAAGACCCGATGCAGTGTCAGTCGAAATCGCCTAATTTCATTTTTGAACCTGGGTACCAAAATGATGGCCAAAATTCTAACAACGCGTCTGGAGACTCTTTTGCTCAACTTGGTACATGCCGACCAAACAGGTTTTGTCCCTGCCCAATCCACATTTGATAGCACCAAATGAGCCCTCCATGTCATAGATTTGGCACGGAAACGCAACAGGGAAGGGGTTTTGCTTTCTTTTTTTCATTAAATTTTTTTGGTTTTTATGTGGCACCATGGACTGCATTAATCGTAGTATTATTGATTTGGACCAATTTAGTATCCCTCAAATTTGATGTATTCTCTGAGTAGCACTGCTAGGTTATGTGTGGGGTTTCTGACATATAGGACTATGTATTCCGGGTATAGAAAGATGCCAATCGGTCTCCGGTGGAATCTAAGTGCTGCATTTTTATGCCATTGGTGGATTTTACAGGCTAGGTGTTCCAGGGCGAGGGAAAATAAGATAGGGGACAGTGGGCAACCCTGTCTCGTACCACGGTGTATGAGTAGTTGGTTGGACGTATGTTCGTTGATCCATACCCATGTGACCGGGGCAGTAAACAGTAAACCCATCCATCTCAGAAAGGCCTCCTGAATACCCATGAGCCTAAGAGTGGTAAACATGTAGGGCCATTCTATAGCTGGCCCGTAGGTTATGTGCCGTTAATCTTTCTGGTATAAACCCAGATTGATCACCCTGGGTACCAGTGGTCGCAGCCTATTAGCGAGTATGTGTGCCAATATTTTGGTGTCTGTGTTCATAAGCGAAAGAGGGCGATTTGACTCGCATTTATCGGGCAGTTTGCCAGGCTTCAATAGCGCTATGAGAAGGGTGTCTTGTGGTGTTGGAGGTAGGGTCTGTTTCGTATATGCCTCCGTGTATAGCCCCAGTAGGTGTGGTGCCAACAGATCTGTGAATTCTTTATCAAATTCGCCACTCTGGCAGTTCTGACCTTGCGCTCTTCTGTTAGGTAATGAGCGAATATCTGAGTTAGGTAATGAGCAAATGGCCTCAGTCACCTCTTTCACTTCTACGGGCTGCAGCAGATATTCGCGTTGCCCACCTGGCTGCAACGCTAAGACTATGTCTTCAAGATAGGTATAAATGTCTGTTTCCAAGAGGGACACTTTATGTTTAAATCTTTTTATTATTGACCGAGCATCATCAACGGCATCAGCACCTTGCGCCTACAACCCTGCGGGCCGGCGGGTTACTGCACATGTATATCAGCAGGTCAAAGCACCAGCTAGAGCAATGCGGACAGTTCATACTTAACCACAGCATGCCGCCTACAACCCATCTGGGCCGGCCGCGTCTCAAACTGAAAAGGACGGAAAACAACCCTGTCTATTTGAGGCTGATGTTGGAAGACCATCCTTGAGGCTGAACACATTCTATGAAAATACCATGTAGAAGAACCCTAAGGATACAAGTCAAAAAGGGGCGTCATAACTCGGCGGCCAAGGCCCCGTACTGGGCGGAAGGCTCTACAGCTAAAAACCGTCCATTAAGTTTGTAAACCGTTATGATACTCAGAAAGAAAAAACAAATTCCCCTCCCATAATCACCCTCCCGGAACCCCAACTCTGTGAACCCCCCCTCCCCTGGCCCTCCCCTCGTCCAGTGCGTAATTCTGATCGTTCCCACCCGTCCCCCGTAGTCCCCTCCCAGGGATCCCCGCTTCGAGCTCACTCAAGAGGCCGAGTCCTCAGGCTTGGTGAGCCGCAGGAGTCGAAGATATCTCGGGCAGGTCAGTTCTCTGAATTCTGTGACCAGTAAGGACTGGAACGGCTGCCATATGTCGATGAACTGTTCCGCATCCCCTGCCACTGTCAACGACATTTTCTCCATTCCTAGCACATGCCACAATCTATGGAGCCAGCCCGTAGGGGAGTGTGGTGGAGCGCCAGTGTACAAGAATGTTCTGTATTGCCGACCCCAGCGCAATGGCTATCTGCCTACCTCTGCGAGATTTTAAGGGATACATCAGCTTGTTCGGGAGACCTAATAGTATGTAGGCTGGGAGGCGTGGCAGTTCAGTATCAAAATTGGAGTCTACATTGTCTATCACCTCTTACCAGTAGGCGTCGAGGAGGGGACAGTCCCATAAGACATGCGTCAGCGTACCCACCCGTCCACATCCCCTCCAGCAGGTGTCCTCTTTACTGTGGTCTATGTCGTGTACGCGTTCCGGGGTATAGTACCAGTATGTCGAGACTTTAGTGAGGGTTTCGGTGAGGCCTGTGTGATATGCCGAGTGTCTGGCCCTGTAGGCTACCTGTTCCCATTCTTTATGACTCAGGGACCTACCCAATTCCTTCTCCCAGCGCTCCCTCCCCGGATTATAGAAGTGTCAAGAGGACGTTTGGAGAAACTGATAAAGGTCACTTATGAGCTTTGTATCAGACGTGCGAGATAGAAGCCAGCGCTCATAAGGAAGGAGTCTTCTATCCGCCGTCTCTCGCACCTGAGGGTGCATCGCCCAGTGGCGAACTTGCATGTAACGCAACCTCTCAGTCTCCGGGTGTGTGTATTCTTGTCGGAAGCACGTGAAGGAAATGACCCCTTCCGAATCGTACATATGGCACAAGGCCCTACACCCCGCCGCACGCCAGTGATCAAATGCTCCTCCTTCCAGTCCAGGGGTAAAGTCAGGATTATCCACCAGGGGCGTTAGCGGCGAAGGGAATGTCGTCAGGCCGTGCACGGTATTTGTGGCGTCCCATACCCGCAGAGGCACCCTTGTGATAAAGGAGGCATATAGGTTTGCGGGGCGGTGAGCCCTGCGCAGGAACGGCACCTCCTGTAGAGGCCTGCCCGCCACCGCCTGATCCTGGAAGAGCCAATGTTTGTCAGACTCCCACCTGCTCCATTCCACGAGATAGCGCGGCTGCACCGCTTGAAAATACTTACGGAGATCCGGAATTCCAAGTCCTCCAGCCTCCGGTGCCAACATTGAGAGTGCTCTCTTCATCCTGGGCTTCTTGCCCTGCCATATAAAGCGTGCCAGGTCAGACTGCATCTTCGGAGTCCATCCAACCGGCGGCTGCAGCGGAAGCGCCCTAAACAAATACAGAATCTGAGGTAAGATCGTCATTTTAACGGCCGCTATTCTACCCAACAGCGAAAGGGTGTTACAGTCCCACCGGGCTATTTCCTCCCGGATCTTTCTACCTAAGGCGGTATAGTTAGCCGTCTCCATAGCGGGCAGGGTGGGGGCCAGTTGGATTCCCAGGTAGGGCACCAGGTCCGCAGACCAGACTATCGGAACCAGGTTTTGTAAGTGGGTTCTGGTTGCTGGCATGAGAGACAGATCCAAGGCTACCGACTTTCCCATGTTCATCTTGAAGCCCGCGACCTCCGCAAAGGAGGTCAACTCCTCGATACAGGCCGGAAGGGCATGGAGTGGATCCTCCAATGATAGTATAACGTCATCTGCGTATAAGCTAACGGCATGAATAAAGCCGCCAAACTTCACCCCCCTCAACGCCGAGTTGCGACGTATCCGCTGTGCAAAAGGCTCCATGTAGAGGGCAAAGAGCAGAGGTGACAACGGGCATCCCTGCCTCGTGCCCCTTTCAATATTAAAACTCTTGGAGCTATAGCCATTCACCCGCACTACCGCTGTCGGGGATCAGTAGCAATTGAGAATCATACTGCGGAATTTTTCCCCCATCCCCACCTTCACTGACACCCGTTCCAGATAAGGCCAGTGAACGCGGTCAAACGCCTTTTCTGCGTCCACCGATAGCAACATTCTCTCCCCCGGAATCCGCAATGCCTTTTCTATGAGATGAGTAATCCTTTTGGTGTGGACAACTGTTTGCCGTCCCGGGACGAAGCCTGCCTGATCCGGGTCTATAAGTCCCGGCAGATGGGGGGCTAAGCGAGCTGCCAGGATCCCGGTGTACAGCTTGAGGTCTATATTAAAAAGAGATATCAGTCTGTAAGAGCCGCATTGCGTCCTGTCCTTCCCTGGTTTGGGGATAACCGCGAGAGAAGCTCGCAACAGGTGCCGGCGGAATGGCCCCCGGTTCAGCGAACGTATTGAAAAGGCGCGTGAGGATCGGAGCTAGCGACGCGCAAAACGTCCTATAGAAGAGAGGCGTATAGCCGTCCGGTCCTTGGGATTTGCCATGCTTAAGGTTGGCAATGGCGGATATAACTTCGTCGACCCGGATATCCTTGTCAAGAGCCTCCGCCTGTGAAGGTGTCAAGGAGGGGAGAGAGACCGAATCCAGATACGTCGTCGTTGAGCGTTCATCCGGGGGGTCCCCGGCGTAGAGGTCGGCATAAAACCTGCGAAAGATCTCAGCTATATGGGCATCCTCCGTGGCCATCAAACCCGTGGGGTCGGAGATCGCCCGCACCAGCTGTTTCTGTCGCGCCACCCGGAGCTTATTCGCCAGCAGCCGTCCACATCTGTCCCCCCCCCCGTGTAGTAGGCGTGCCTGAGGCGCAGCGCTGCGTATTCCATGCCGTCAGGAGCTTTCTCGCTGCCTTGAGTTGCCGCCAGATCCGGGGAGCCCCCGTCCTGCAATGCATTTGCTCAAGTTCACGGACCCGCTGGGTAAGTTCCTCTCGCTTACACCGCCGGTCTTTATTGTCCGCTGAGGAGATAGCGATATATTCCCCCCGGAGTAACGCTTTCAGAGCAGCCCATTGGGTCGCCCGGGATGTTTCGGAGTCCTCATTGTGGGACAGATATTCCCGAATCGTGTACGTTACACGCGTGACCACTGCTCGTCTGTGTAGTAAGGTGTCCCGTAGACGCCAGACCCGCGGGGGGCAGGAGATCGGCGGCAAGCAAAGCGCAGCCGTGACTGGGGCGTGATCCGACAGTGAGACCACCCCCATCTCCGCCGCCGTGGCCAGGATGCACACCGGCCCTGTGACCAGAAAGTGGTCCAGCCTCGCGTAAGTTTTGTGTGCGTGGGAGTAATAAGAATATTCCCGATCAGTAGGGTGCAGGCGGCGACAGAGGTCGTGGAGGTCCATATCTGTCAGCTGTGCCTTGTACCCCGCCGAGAACTCCCCGGCCCGCGGCGAGCGATGTGCGGATCTATCGAGAGCTGAGTCAAAGACCATATTGAAATCTCCTCCGAGTATAATGTGCCTGTGCTGTGTAGCCGTGACGTCCCCCAGTGCTGAGCAAAGAAAACGCTCCTGTCGGTCGTTCGGGCTGTAGAGGGACCCTACCGTAAAGGAGAGACCCGCAACTCTGAACCTGTAGACTAGCAGCCTGCACTTCTGTTCCGCTTGTTTGTGGAGGACCTCTCCTTGAAAGTGCCGGGCTACCAGGATTGCGACCCCCGCTGTCTTAGTGTTACATGATGAGAAGAATTGTGTCGGGAATGCGTGTGAGCGCAGTCTAAGGTAGTCCCGGGGTAAAAGGTGCGTCTCCTGGAGGAGACAAATATCCGCTTGGGTGCTTTCTAACAGGGACAGCACAGCGCGCCGCTTAACCGGGTTGTTAAGGCCCCTAACATTAAGCTTCACAATCTTAAGAGTTGTGGGCGGCATGTGGAAGGACAGTGGTAACAGCGCGGGCCTTCTGTAGACCCAGAGTCTGTGTCATAAGTGCCGCTGCCGCGGCCGGAACCCCGATCACGCACTGGATGACTCCCCCTTCCTCCCTAGTTCCCCCCCACCCTCCCACCCTACCCCAGGGCCTCTCTCCCTCCCCTTCCCCCCCCCCCAACACCCCATATAGAACCCCTGAACTACCAACCAACCCGCCCACCGGCAACAGGCCAACAACCCCGGGTCCCCCCTCTCCGTCCCTCCCCTCCCCAACCCCAAACCCCGGCACATCAGAGTCCAAGTCAAGTCCCAAAGGGAACGAGTCTTTGGTAGAGTACTTAAGTGGACGTCCAGCCACCATCCCCGCCCCGCAAATCCCCGCCCTTCCCCAGCCCCCAAACCTGCAATATAAAGTTGGCTGTGGTGATCTCCCCCCGGAGTGTTCTTACACTGTCAGTGCTACGTCCCTGGCCACTCCGAGCACCGCGGTTTCCATGCTGGTTCTGATGGCGGGCGAGTCCGGCCTCATGGAGCGCTCGTGGAAGCCATCCCTCGTAGAGTGCCCCCGTCGCAGCGTAGTTGCGTCGTCCTCCATCGCGGTGATGCCCAGGACCCCGCATGTCTCTTGCAGGGAGCGTAGTTGGTGCATAGTGCCATTCCACCGAAATATACGTTGAAAAGGGTGACCCCAGGCATAGGGCGTTCCATGTTCTCTCAGAAAGTCAGTAGCGATTTTGAATGCTTTGCGTTTCTGAAGCGTGATGGCCGATAAGTCATGGTAGAGGGCGACCGGGTGTCCCCGGAAGGTCAAGGGCTGCTGCTTCCGTGCTTCCGCTAGGATGCGTTCTTTGAGCGGAAAGTCCAGGAGAAAGGCCAGAATATCCGGGGGTGGTGCCGACGCCCTCAGTTGCGGCCCCACTCTGTGCGCTCTATCGATCCGGATGGGGAAGTCCTCCGATTCTCCCAAGACCTCCTGAAACAGGCCCGTAGATAGCTCGCAGTGTCTGTCCCCTCTTCTTTGGACGGAATTCCCCAGACCCGAACGTTGTTTCGCCGGGATCTGTTTTCGAGGTCTTCGGCATGCGCCTGGAGGTCTATCTGTTGGTCCCTGAGGCGCAGCACCTCCTGCTGTAATTGTTCGAACTCTTCATCTCTCCGCTGGCCTGCGTCTTCCACGGTAGCCACACATTCTCCTAGGCCATCTACCTCTCGTCGCATCTCCCGCACTTCACTGGCCACCTCCTTTTTCAATGTTTGAAAGTCTTCCCGTAGGGAGCCAAAGAGGGACTGGTGACCGGAGGCTCCCCTCCTCCAGCCTCCTGCGAGCCCCCGGAGGAGCATGGTGACGGCTGCCCCCTATCCACTCTCTGTTGGTGCCTGCCCAGTAGTTCGGGGAGAGTGCGTTCCCCCTTCTTTCCTCCTTTGTTGCCTGCCATCTTTGTGGGGACGTAAGGCAGCCCGAGCCGTCAGCGTCGCTGGCACCCTGCAATGCCCCCTGCCCTCTTCTGTCGCTCTCAGGCTACTTAGGCGGCCTCCACGTTCACACCCCTCGGCGACTCCTTCCTCAGGTCCCCGGCGGCTCCGTGCGTCAGGCAACAGGATCCTCCCCAGGCTCTAACCACCTGGACCAGCGTCCGCTCACCTACCTCTGCCGATAGGGCCCTGCACTCTGCACCGGTCCGGCCGCGGCCGGCCCCGGGCCCCCGGCAGGCGGGGCAGGTACAGGCCCTATGTCATCGTGAGCTTCAGGCCCTCGCTCACTCTGCCGCTCTTCCTCCGGTGCCAATCTGTCAGGGGAACAGCCGTCGGGGGAAGGGGGGGGGGGGGGGGAGTCCGCGTGGGAAAGGAAAGTAGACGGCAGCAACGGTGGCTACTTCTTTGGTTGGATACTGAGCTACAATAAAGGGAAGGAAGGCGCAAGGGAATGGTGATGGGCGGGAGTTGATCACGGTGGGGTCAACCGTAGAAAGCAAGTTTGTGGCAGGCTTACCTGGGAAATTGGCTCAAATGGGAAGAGGTAAATCAGTGTCAGGAGCGGACGGCAGGCGGCAGCGGCAATGGCTGTCCGTTTGTTGGTACGAGCTAGATGGGGAGGGAGGAGCTCGTTAGAGAAGGGCAGAGGTAGACTAAGAACTACGGTGCTGCTCGGGTGGGAGCTTACCTCAACGGAGTCTCGGAAGGACGGTGAATGGCATCCGTGGTAGCCTGCGATGGGAACTGGGCTGAGAGGCATTGGTGCAGTTTAAGGCAACGCGAGAAAGTAAAGATAGTGGTAGGACTACACGTGGGACTGTGCGAGGGAGTGAAAATAGTAGTAGGACTGTGCCTGAAAGGAGAAATCGGCGCTGGTTGCAGGGGCCATTGTTAAGTGGTGAAAAGTGATGGTGACTGTGTGAAACAATGCAGTGACCCCTAATGTGATGGGCATTAGTTAAATGAACCGGCAATTTGTTGCAGGAAACACATTTACAGAAGGATTAGTCAGTTTGGCTAATTGTGAAGCCTGAGTTAAAACACGATTGATCTGAGAATCAAAATAGAACAACATGAGAAACCATAGAAAGACAATGAAAAACCATTTGAAGGATAAGGGCGGAGTGTCAGGGTTCAGTCTTGGTGTAACTGGAGTATAGATTCTAGGAGAGAAAGTCAATGTTATTTGATAAGTTCTTAAAGCAGCGTTGTCCAATCCTCTGTCCTGTTCAGGCCATTGCGAATTGAGTCATAGGTGATGATTGATTTAAGTTCTTCTCGGTTCAGTAGTTGGGCCATGTTGCCTCCACGCTGTGGTAGTTTCAGGACTTTTAGAACTGTCCAGCGAATTTCGTCTTCATTTTGAATGGCCTCTGCAAAATGGTCGACAAGAGGCGCATTTGGAGTCCTGCACCGGATTCTGCTTCTATGTTGGCAGATTCTTGTTTTTACTCTTTGCGTGGTTTGCCCAATATAGATTTTCTGACATGGGCAATGGATGAGGTAGATTACATTTGCTGTGTTACAATTTGAGAAAGAGTGGCTAAGTGAAGTAATGTTATTGAACGTGAAACTTTTGCCCTCAATGGTAAATGCACAAACATTACAACCATTACATTTGAAATGACCAATGATAGGGGAAAGGCCCCAAGAAACATCAAGAGTGGAAACTTTGACAGGAGAAGGCAAAGAGGCTCGGATCAGATGATCCTTCAAATTTTTGTTCTTTTTAAATGCGAACAAAGGTTTCTCTATTACTAGATTTCCTACATTTAAGATTGGCCAATGGGGGGGAGGAGCCAAGATGGCGACCGGGACGGCAGCGTAGATTCCCGGCTCCGTGAACCTCCGCATCCCGCACGGATATCCTGCATGAGATCCTTATTCTGCGCTACGAGATCGTGTTCGTAAACGAAAGTGGCAACCGATCGTGTGACTCCGAGGTCTCTGACTGCCGTACAACCGGAGAAATCAGCGGTTGAACTTTGCGGCCCGTGCGGTCCCGAAGCCGGGACCTCGAGTGGACGCCTTGGCCGGGTGGCAGTTGAACAACAGCGGCCTGTGGTGACTGGGTGGAGTCGGTCCACCGAAGTGGAGCTCCCCTCGGCCTGCATTTTGCTGCGGCCGCTCCCCCCTGCTGAACGTTGCGGACTGAGGACATGCCCGGGTGTGCAATTCTCGGATTCCGTGGCGTTTGCCCTTGCCTTTGACGGTGAGCTGCCCGGACGCCGTCCCTGGCTCGCCCTGATCCTTGCGGGCTGCTCCCGGCTTTTCGCGGGAGCTGGTCCGTGGCGGAGACGACTGTTGCCCGTGACCGCGCAACGGCTGAATCTGTGCCTGCCCCAGGATCCCTGTCTTCAGCGACGTGGACCTTGAGGAGTTGTTCCCGGGGTCCTGGCCCCGCTACGAGTCGGGCCTTCCCAGTGGCCATTTTGTCGCGATGCAGCCTACCATCCTGTCCGCTGGGACGCAACGAGACTGGGGGTGTGTGCCTTTCGGGAGTGTGGCGGAGCGATCGGAGGGAGCTGCTCTGGGATACGGCGACCTCCTGGAGGCCCTTGGTGCCCTTCATTACTCCTTGGCTCATGGCGCCGGGGTCCTGGAGGGGAAGCAAGATGGTGTGGTAACAGCGTTGGGACAGTGGCGGCATGCTGGTCCACAGGTACACAGTGGCTTTCCACACTGCACACAAGAGGAAGATGTTGCGGCCCCCCCCGCGATTAGTGTACAGCCGGACACTCCGGACAATATGCTACCGTGTGGTCGGCTAACTGTAGACTTGATCTGTTCCGGAGGTATCGGACCTGAGCGGAAAAGGGTGGCCTTGTCCCGTGCGCGGTCTCCGGCGGCCCAGGGACAATTCCAGCAACGTGTGTCTCATTTGGCTGATTCAGCCTGTCTGGACCTTGTGTGCAGTGCAGATCCTGGGGCGGCACTGGAAAAGACGCCCCTCCATGAAGCGGTCTGTGCGGATGCTCAGGGACTTCCACCCCGCCTGTGTGCGGCGCTTCCCGACTGTTTTTGGACACTCCTGTACCTTGGGACATCGGTCATGGTGCTGGGTCGAGGAACAGGCATGGGCAGAATCGCAAAAAGCGGTCAAGGCTGAGGCTGATCCTTCGGGGGTGGTCACCTAGTAGGCAGGCGGACTCATGGTTGCACGCTCTCGTGGTTATTCGCATAGTTGGTGTATAATGCTCCCCATTCCCCCCCCCCCTTTTTTGATATGGTCGACTTGGTGCTGCTAATCGTTTGCTGGGGGGAGACTTCACCGTGCGGGAGGGAGAAGCCGGGGGTATGTTTTTAAGGCCCTCCTCCAGTTTATTATATTCTTTCCGCCCCCCCGTCTGGGGGGGCTCTTTCTCACTCTCTTTTTTCCCTGTCTCTTCTATATTTCGGGTCTAGTTCCAGGGCGACAGGCACACTGCTGGGGGGTGGGGCCATACTCATTCGCAGAGGTGCAGGGTGGGGGGATGGGGGAGGGGACTCTTTAGTCTTTATCTCTTTTTCCATGGCCTCCGTTTTTTTTTCTCTGTTTCTTTTTGCTTTCTTTTTCTGGGATCAGTGCGATACACCACCCTGATTGTGAATCGTTTGCTCTTCATGTGTGCCACAGTTTCCGGGGGGTTCGCTGGGCTTTAGGTACGGGGACCTGTAGGCGCAACTATCTTTGATATTTCTCCTCATCCGTACTTTCCCGCGCCTGCGCCATTGATTTAATATAGTGCTGCTTATTGTTTATGTCTCTTATCCTTGCCCTTTCTCGCTGTTGGGAAATTGTTTGGCACCTGATCCTACTGTTTTGTCTTATCATAAAATGAAAACCCTTTCTCTCCTGGTGTCCTACCTGCGCGGCTCATTGGCCGGACTATATTGGATTGAAGACTTTGCTCTCCGAGGTGCCGCCTGTGTTGACATTTGCTATTATTATCCTGGTTACTTAGCGGCCGGCCCCGGGGGGTTGTAGGCCCATACGTGTAAAGGATTGAAACATCAATAAAGGTTTTTCAAAAAAAAAAAAAAAAAAAAAAAAAAAAAGATTGGCCAATGATGGAGTATCATCTTCCTTAGTTTGTTTGAGACTGGGGAGAATGTTGTCACACATGCTATTCTTTGTGTTTCTTTTTTGGGTTTGGGAGTCAGCAGGATTTCCCTTGGACAATACCATGCACGTTTGGAAGCGTTTTTCACTATTTTCTTAGGGTAACCTCTAGCTTTCAATTTCGCAGAAAGATAGTTCGCCTCTCTGAAATAATCAGTTTTGCAAGAGCAGTTTCTCCTGATTCTTAAGAATTGGGAGTAGGGCAATGAGTCCCTAAGGGCCCTAGGGTGATTGCTAGTGTAGTTCAATAGTGTATTTCGCTCTGTGGGTTTTCGGTATAGACGTGTAAGTAGTTCGCCTTCCAGGTGAAAAATTGTGAGGTCTAAAAAGGCAATTGAATTTTTGTCACTCGTGATAGTAAAAGAGAGGCCTGAACAATTGTTGTTCATCCAATGTACAAATGAGAGTAGGACTTCTGTGTTCTCTTTCCAAACAATGAAAATATCTATGTATCTTCGCCAAAGGCCGATACAGGGAAAGAAAGGATTTGAGTCAGTGAGAATGACATTTGTTTCGAGTTGGTCCATGAACAACACTGCTAGATTGGGGGCAAAAATTGCGCCCATGGAAGTGCCTTTGATTTGCTGGTAGAATGTGTTTTCAAACATGAAGAAGTTGCGTGTGAGACACAGTTCAAGGAGTTGTAAGATGAAGGTACTGGGGACAGCGTGTGGACGAGGTCGTGAGTCAAGCGTCTTTTGTATTGACAAAAGAACCGCTGTCTGTGGTATGTTGGTATACAAGGACTCGACGTCCATGGTGCAGAGGGTTTCAGATGTTGGATTGTATGGGTGATGTTCAATCAGGTTAATCATTTCCATAGAGTCTCTAACATAGCATTGAGTATTTGGGACAAACCCTTTGATGAAAAAATCTACGTATGCTCCTAGCGGTTCTAGAATTGAGCCGCAGGCTGAAACAATTGGACGCCCTGGGGGGTTGGATGTGTTTTTATGGATTTTGGGAAGTGTGTATATGACGGGAATGCGTGGAGACTTAACATTCAAGAAATTGAATTCTTTTTTGGAGAGAAAACCAGCCTGGAGTCCTTCTGTGGTTGTTTTAAGGATCAATTCTTGGATCTCTTTGGTGGGATTTTTTGCCAGTAGCATATAGTGATCTTTATTATCTAACTGACGTTGGATTTCAGCTATGTAAGCTGTTTTTTCTTGAAGGACTATTCCACCTCCTTTGTCTGCACTCTTGATGATTAAGGTGTCATTGCTTTGAGATGACTGATCGCTTGTTTTTCCTTTAATGTAATATTAAAAGGAATTAATTGTTTGTTTTTCTGTATTGTGGAGAGATCCTTCAGAACCATTTTTTCGAAAGTCACTATTTCAGGAGGAATCATTCCTGCAGATGGTAGAAAGATTGAAGGAGGTCGGAAAGGAGTGTTGCAAATTTGTTCCGGTGTGGGGTGTAGCTGAAAAAAGGCTTGTAGGCGAATCCGCCTAAAGAATCTAAGGAGTTCTGTGTGTAATTCCATATAGTTTGGTGCCACAGTGGGGACAAAAGATAAGCCTTTTTTAAGGAGGGAGAGTTCATCTGTGGCTAGTGAGTGAATGGTATTGTCCAAGGGAAATCCTGCTGACTCCCAAACCCAAAAAAGAAACACAAAGAATAGCATGTGTGACAACATTCTCCCCAGTCTCAAACAAACTAAGGAAGATGATACTCCATCATTGGCCAATCTTAAATGTAGGAAATCTAGTAATAGAGAAACCTTTGTTCGCATTTAAAAAGAACAAAAATTTGAAGGATCATCTGATCCGAGCCTCTTTGCCTTCTCCTGTCAAAGTTTCCACTCTTGATGTTTCTTGGGGCCTTTCCCCTATCATTGGTCATTTCAAATGTAATGGTTGTAATGTTTGTGCATGTACCATTGAGGGCAAAAGTTTCACGTTCAATAACATTACTTCACTTAGCCACTCTTTCTCAAATTGTAACACAGCAAATGTAATCTACCTCATCCATTGCCCATGTCAGAAAATCTATATTGGGCAAACCACGCAAAGAGTAAAAACAAGAATCTGCCAACATAGAAGCAGAATCCGGTGCAGGACTCCAAATGCGCCTCTTGTCGACCATTTTGCAGAGGCCAATCACAATGAAGACGAAATTCGCTGGACAGTTCTAAGTCCTGAAACTACCACAGCGTGGAGGCAACATGGCCCAACTACTGAACCGAGAAGAACTTAAATCAATCATCACCTATGACTCAATTCGCAATGGCCTGAACAGGACAGAGGATTGGACAACGCTGCTTTAAGAACTTATCAAATAACATTGACTTTCTCTCCTAGAATCTATACTCCAGTTACACCAAGACTGAACCCTGACACTCCGCCCTTATCCTTCAAATGGTTTTTCATTGTCTTTCTATGGTTTCTCATGTTGTTCTATTTTGATTCTCAGATAAATCGTGTTTTAACTCAGGCTTCACTATTAGCCTAACTGACTAATCCTTCTGTAAATGTGTTTCCTACAACAAATTGCCGGTTCATTTAACTAATGCCCATCACATTTGGGGTCACTGCATTGTTTCACACAGTCACCATCACTTTTCACCACTTAACAATGGCCCCTGCAACCAGCGCCGATTTCTCCTTTCAGGCACAGTCCTACTACTATTTTCACTCCCTCGCACAGTCCCACGTGTAGTCCTACCACTATCTTTACTTTCTCGCGTTGCCTTAAACTGCACCAATGCCTCTCAGCCCAGTTCCCATCGCAGGCTACCACGGATGCCATTCACCGTCCTTCGGAGACTCCGTTGAGGTAAGCTCCAACCCGAGCAGCACCGTAGTTCTTAGTCTACCTCTGCCCGTCTCTAACGAGCTCCTCCCTCCCCATCTAGCTCGTACCAACAAACGGACAGCCATTGCCGCTGCCGCCTGCCGTCCGCTCCTGACACTGATTTACCTCTTCCCATTTGAGCCAATTTCCCAGGTAAGCCTGCCACAAACTTGCTTTCTACGGTTGACCCCACCGTGATCAACTCCCGCCCCTCACCATTCCCTTGCGCCTTCCTTCCCTTTATTGTAGCTCAGTATCCAACCAAAGAAGTAGCCACCGTTGCTGCCGTCTACTTTCCTTTCCCACGCGGACGATCGTGGTTGACCCCCTAATCGGAACACTATTCAAGTTGTTCCAATGGTAAGCCGTCATCCTTTCACTCTCGGCCTCATCCTCCCCCTAAGTACTACATCCCTAATACGCCCCTCTTCTCTCCTACAGTGCTCGGCATGAGCCACTGACCGCTCTGCCTTCCTCAGCCACGCCGCGACTACGCTTAGCTTCTTCCGCCTACACTTAGGTAAATGGTTTTCTTCTGACTGCGTCTTGCTGCGTAATCTAAGGGCACCATCCCGCTTTAGAAAGTTTTAGGCTTCACCTTATGAGCCGAGACCTTGCCATGGACCAGCAACCGCCGTCTCTTAGCCAATTGGTTTCTTCACAAATGCATTCTCCTGAGGCACAATCCAAAAGCACTATTTCACCTTAGAAGCTTCGCGCTTGATCATCATTTCACCACATGAGTTCAACCTGGCCACGCACGCTTTCACTACCGTGACGACCATTCACCAGAGTCACAGCCTCGTACTCCATGCTTCTCAGCGGTTGCGGCCAGTACTCTACAGGGATGTTCCCTCCACACCCACGATCACAACGTTCACCGTTCCAAGAGCGCCAAACCTCACCAAATGCATGAGGCACGTCCTAGGACCTCACAACTGTTGTTGCATTGTACGTCACAAGTTGAAATGCTGAAAAATATTGTTTGTTTTCTTCCCCTTTCTTCCCTTGTTTATGTCAAAAGGCATTGTAATTTATACCAGGCAACTTCTTCCTAATTTTTAGTCCTGATGATGATCCCACTGTACTAGGAGCTAGGGATCGAAACGTCGTCGACTTTCTAGTACAGTACCACATTGTATCCACTGTGAAAATGTTTTGTGGTTTCTGTTAGGCTGAGCTTACTTAAGTTGATTATTGTATTGTAAGCCCCCACGTTTGCTCCCAAAGCCTTTTGCCTGCCATTTCTTTCTACTTTAATCTGACTTTCTTTTCTCTCCTTGAAAACTTGGTACAGGATTGTGCCCTTGTTTCATCGCTTTTCATTATCTTTGTTTTAAACTTTTCTTAAAAATTCAAGAATAAATGTTCCTTTGTCCGGCTGGACATAGGAAGAATACACATAGGTCTCATTGAAGTCTATGTTGCAACATTTTTCCTTAATTTAGATTATGCTAAGGACCATTGTTCTTAAAATGCACATCTGTCTTGTAGCACTGCTTGGGACGAACTATCGTCCAGGGGTCTAGGGTGGTGTTGAGGTCACCCCCCATATCATAGTTGACGGAGGGAGGAGCCACAGCACATTCCAGATTTGGTTAAAAAACCCAGGGTCATCCACATTTGGTCCGTATGTATTGACCAGTGTAACCAGGGTACCCGAGGGCACACCCTGCAGAACTGCATATCTGCCTTGTTCGTCTGTGTTAGTCCGTGTGACCGTGAATAGCATCCCTCTCTTTAACAGGGTGAGTACTCCCCTGGAGTAGGATGAGTACAGTGAGCCCAGTCGGACCCCGGCCCATCGGGCCCCCATTGCACATTCCTATCATTTTATGAGGTCTGTCTCCTGGAGCATCGCGATTTGTATGTTATGTCTGTCGAGGTAGACCAGTACTTGTCACGTTCTGCAGGTATTGTTAAGCCCGCGGACATTCCATGTTATAAAGGATGTCATATTTGGTCCATTAGGTCCTCCCTCTCCTGTCCTGTGGGTGTGTTCTGAGCCCATGTATCTGTGGTGTAGTGGTGATTTTGTCAGCCTTGGTATATTGTGAACAGTCGAGGCAAAAGCATTCAAAAAGGTTTCCCTATCCCCCTCACACTTCAGCATGCCAGTTATGCTAAAGAAAAGCCTACAAGTGACAAACCATGCAAACCTAGATATCTGCTTTCGCCGGCTGCCTTTTGCTGCCAGTGTCGTATTAACTGGAGAACTTGGCTGGGGTGCAGTCACTCGGAGGCCACCAGTATCCCTTTTACCCTCCAGGTCTAGGAGGTGGCGATAAGAGCCTTTGATTACTGGTGCGCTTCAGTTAGTTCAGTCAGTGTATGTGGACAGTAGCACCAGTAGAGGGCGTGACCCCCCGGATCATGCGCCCATTGCACTTTTCATGGTCGCTCCATCCGGGCATCGCACCCAACCACTCAGGGTTATACATATGGGGCATATCACTCAGTTCCTCCGTAAGGTGTGGGAACAGGTGCAGGGCCCAGCGGACCGCCCGACTCTCCTGCAGCAAGGGCATTGCAGGGGTTCTGGTGAATGTTCCAGCGTGCTGTGTGGTATGTTGGGTGCAGTATACATCCACATTCTCACCCTGGGCCCGTTGGTCTTTCTTCTTGGCTGGGAGTTTATTAACATATTCCAATGCTGATTGCGGCATTGTGAAGACCTGTACTTTACCGTAATGGTTGATGCGCAACCTGGCCGGGTAAAGCATTGCGTATGGGATTTCCCATTAATTTCTTTTACTGGCAAATATTTCTTTCTGGCCGATTGAACGTTGGCTGTGAAGTCCAGGAAAAAAAGCACTGCGTTACCTTGATAGGTGATGTTTTGTGTTCTCGCGCCAGCCGAAGAACTGTGTCTCTATCTCTGTAGTTCAACAGTTTGGCAATTATCGGCCTCGGTGTGGCGCCCGGGACTGGTGGTGCCATCAGAGATCAGTGGACACGTTCCACCACCAGCAGGTGCGAAAGGTTGTCAGAGCCAAACACTTCTTTCACCATGCGATCTACATATTCCTCAGTTTTGTTATTTCCGGAATCCATGTAATGCGTAGGCTGCTCCTTCTAGAGCGCACTTCCAAGTCCTCGTTTTTTGCTTTGATCACCGCAAGCACTTTTTCCATATTCAGGCACTTGGTTTTAACAGAGTTCATAGTGTCTTCAGTGGTCAATATTTCCTGTTCTGCTTCTGTCAAGCGCACTGCGTGGTTGTCTAATTTGGTGGCAAGGTGATCCAGTCGGTGATCCAGTCAGAGACTGATATAGTCTATTTTACCATCTATGGAGTGCAAGCTTTGTTGCATTGCCAGTAAAGTACATTCCAGTGTTGACGCACCCGGATTGGGTTTGTCCCCTGTACATCTGTGCGTCATTTCTGGTGCTCCCCTCGTGCTTTTCCTGCTTTCGAATGTCATTTTGGGCTGTGATTTGTCTGTTTCGCCCATGGGCACCAGTGGGTAGTTCAGCAGCGGGTACCATGGCTACCACTACTCGTCGTATGTGCTTGCTGGATTGCGTTGGCTATTGCTCGTTCCACAATATAGGCTCTTGCTATTCTCCCACCAGTATTAGTGCCTCTTTATATATATACTTTTTTAGCTTTGCTGTGGCTTGCTAGGTAAGTTAGTTGACTGTGATTGATGGTGATAGACGGGGTGGAGGGCCCCCGTGTGGCAATGTCCCAGGGCACCGCTTAGGCCTGCAACACGGCAGGGGTTGTGTATGCTGTGGAAGTCATGGCTGGTGTACCACCAACTACGGGCAGGATATGTTGTGCTCTCTGTTAAAACAGCAGTTGATGGACAGAATGCAGAACAATGTCATACATTCACCCCAGTACAGAGATCTGGGCCTAAATCCATCGTTTATTTGCTCACCATGCCATTCCAGTTTGAAACCAGCCATTTGCTAATCAGTCTTGCCCCTGTGCCTCATGGGAACAGTCCAGCTCGAACTGCCAAGCCAGGTCCTCCCTGCACTGGAAACAAGCATCCTAGGACCGGTTTCGGGGTTTCACCCCTCTTCAGCCAGGATAGCTTGATTCCTGTGGCATGGAGAGCACGGGACCCACGTCTGTCCCTGCATATTATATCACCATGGCTGTGGGTTTTCTAGCTTCTCCCTGCTCTCAGTAGCCCTGTGTTATCTGAAAGAAACACGTTAGTTAGATTCCTTACCTTAGAATATCCCCAGACGTCAGGCTGGATCCGGAAAGATTGCGCGTCGCTAGGCGTCGTCTGCGGCTCCACGTCCGTCGTCGGCGTTGTGATCGCTGGGATGACGTCGTCGGAGTACTTAGACACCGCCCTCATGCGCTGACGTCAGTTCTTCTTTTTTCCGCGCCAGTAAGCGCAGATCCGGGAAGAGCATACCCTTTAGTCACTTTTTGACTAAACTTTTTGGACTTTTTTGGTTCATCTTTCAAGTCGACCTCGACTCCTGGTGCCGGTAGGGATGCCCAGTTTCAAGCCGTGCGACGCCTGTCACCGATTGATGTCGGTTACGGATCACCACCGTCGGTGTCTCTACTGCCTTGGGGCCGACCATGATGCCGAGTCGTACCCCGACTGCCGGTCCTTGACCTCGAAGGCTAGGTGGGAGCGGTCCCGCAAGCTCCTCGAGATCCGGCAGCTGGCTCCGCTCAAGGTCCCGGTCGAGGAGGAGGTCGAAGGACCGGTCGCGGAGCTGCAGCCATCACCGCTCGTCGGGTTCGAAGTCCTCGCATTCAGGTAAGTCGAGGCACAGTAAGAAGAAGTCGAAGAAGCGACATCACTCTTCTGACTACCCTCGCCGGTTGCACGACTCGGCTGAGGGTTCGGGTGGCACCACCAGCGCGGCTCCGTCGGAGCTGCAGGAGTCGCATCCGGCCCCATACCCTCCGGTCCCTGGGCCTAATGCGATTCCGGGATAGATTCGGGACTTCCTCATGGCCATGAGGAGTCTCGCTCAGCTTTCGAGGCCTGCCGACGCACCTTTGGGCCCCGCAGGTCCGACTGGGAGACCTAGCGAGCCGGCGGCTCCGGCGCCGTCGTCGACTTCGGTCCCGACGCCGCAGGCCCCTGTAGGATCCAGGCCTGGATCCCGGTCAACGCCGATTGACCTTATGACCCCTCCACCGGCGCCGACCCCTATGGTGCCGCCCTCGCTGCCGTCTTCGGACGTCGTCGTCACCAGTTTCAGCCCCAGTCCAGGTCCGGCGGCGCCGGGTCCGGCGCCGGATGAGCAATTCATCTACTGCCCAGCTCCGACCTTTCAACCTGTCTACCAGGAGTCGGATGACTGGAACGACAGGTAGGGGTCTCTGGCACAGCAGTGCCAGTTTGATCAGGACTGGGCAGCAGAGCTGGGGGATGCCAGTTGTCTCGACACCTCCCCTGACACTGGCTTCATCTCTGCTCCCTCCGTGGCTATGGAGGAGGGTGCTACCTACTCTGTGGTGCTGCGCAGGGCTGCCGAAGCCCTTCATCTGGAGCTCCCTGCAGTGGCCGTGAGGACTAACCTCCTCACTGAAGTGCTTCAACCGCCAGTAAGCTCTTCGGAGCCTCTACTGCAGTTCAATGAAGCACTGACTGACGTTCTGATGGGCACCTGGTCCAAGCCCAAGCCTGGTCCAAGCCCTCCACAGTCACTCCTGTGGACCGGAATGTGGCCCGGCGCCACCGCCCTGCACCGGGCGACCCCACCCCTGAGAGCCTGGTTATCCAGGCCTCTACGTCCCAGACCGCCTTCCCGTTCGCTCCTCCGGATCAGGAATCCAAAAGGTTGGAACAGTTTGGGAAGAAGCTGTTTTCCTCCCTCAGTTTGGGGTTGCGGTCCATTAACACCGCGTGCCTTTTGGGCCGTTACACCCACTCCTTGTGGGATACGGTGGCGGACGTGCTGCCCCAGTGTCCGGAGGAGGCCCGGACACGGCTTGCCCAGGCTCTTGCTGATGGGCGGGATGCAGCACAGTACTCGATTCGATGTGGGCTTGACACCACGGACTCGCTAGGTAAGGTGATTACGACGACGGTGACGATTCGTCCCCACGCCTGGCTGAGATCCACGAATTTCTCCGGGGATGTCCAGAGCACCGTCATGGACATGCCCTTCGATGGCCGTCGCCTTTTTGGCAACAAAGCAGATAGTGCGCTGGAGCACTTTAAGGACTCCAGGGCTACGGCTAAGTCCTTGGGCCTCTCGGCCTCGCGCCCGAAAACTTCTGCTTTTCGCCCCTTTCGTGGCCAAGGAAGGGGCACACGTCCGTCTAGCCACATGCCGCAGAACCAGCCTCAACGAGGACGTGGATTCCGCCGAGGCGGAGCAGGGGGACAGAGAGCTAGTCAGCCCACATCTGCCCCAGCAGCATCTGCCTCAAAGCCTTCCTAGTCCGACCTTTCAGGCCCATTCCACGCCAGTGGGAGGCAGGGTTCGCCATCACCTGCTCCACTGGCGTACCATCACGTCGGACAGATGGGTGCTGCAAATCATCCGAAGGGGCTACTCCCTCCCCTTCGAGGCGACCCCTCCAGCCATGTCACCGCAGTACCACCGCATGTCGGGGGATCACTTGCAACTTCTGCAGGAGGAAGTTACGGCCCTCTTGGCCAAGGGGGCCATCAAGCACGTTCCTGGCCCAGAAGTAGGTCAGGGTTGTTATTCCCACTACTTTCTGGTTCCCAAGAAGGGCAAAGGGGGTCTATGCCCTATCTTGGACCTCAGGAGCGTAAACGCCTTCCTCCGGAAGTAGTTCAAGATGCTCACCTTAGCTCAGGTTCTGGCTGCCCTAGACCCTGGAGACTGGATGGTAGCTTTGGACTTGCAGGAAGCATATTTCCACATCCCCGTCCTGCCGGCCCACCGGCGTTACCTGCGGTTCACGGTAGGCCACGAGCACTTTCAGTTTACCGTGCTCCCCTTCGGCCTCACCAGTGCCCTTCGGGAGTTCACGAAAGTGATGGCGGTGGTCGCAGCTCATCTGCGCAGATTAGGGGTTCCAGTCTTCCCCTATCTCGACGACTGGTTGTTGAAGGCGAGTCCTCTCCCACCTCCAGACTACGGCCGACCTCCTGCATTTGCTGGGGTTCTCCATCAACGTGCCGAAGTCGCATCGGAGTCCCTCCCAGAAGCTCCTTTTCATCGGAGCGGTTCTGGACTCGGCGCAGTTTCGAGTCTATCCTCCGGAACAGCGCTTTCGGGAAATTCAAGCTCCGATTCCGATCTTTCAGCCTTTATCCCGAGTTTCGGTCAGGTTGGTGCTGCGGCTGCTGGGTTTGATGGCCTCCTGCATCCTGCTGGTACATCACGCCAGGTGGCGGATGCGGGCTCTGCAGTGGGACCTGAAGTTCCAGTGGGCTCAACATCGGGGCAACCTGTCCGACCACGTCGTGATCTCGGAGGGCACTGCAAGGCAGTTGCAGTGGTGGCTCACGGACCGCGATTGGGTCAGTGGCAGATCCCTCTCCCTACCCCAACCGGAGCATGTAGTGGTGACGGATGCGTCCCTCCTGAGATGGGAAGGCCACATGGGAGAGGTGGAGATCAGAGGCCTCTGGTCTCCGGCGGAGTCCCGGCTCCATATCAACCTATTGGAGCTGCGGGCGATCCGGCTTGCACTGAAGGCATTCCTTCCCTCTGTTCGGGGAAGTGTAGTGCAGGTGTTCACGGACAACACCACCGCCATGTGGTATTGCAACAAACAGGGCGGGGTGGGGTCGTGGACCCTTTGTCAGGAGGCTCTGCGCCTCTGGACATGGCTGGAACATCAGGGCATCACCCTGGTCGTTCAACACCTGGCGGGTTCTCTGAACGCCAGGGCGGACGAACTCAGCCGCCGGTGCATGATGGATCACGAATGGCGTCTGAACTCGGACGTGGCGCAAGGCCTCTTTCGGCAGTGGGGAGAGCCTTGGTTAGATATATTCGCCACCGAAGAAAACGCGCAATGTCATCAGTTCTTCGCGTTGGAATTTCCAAGGCGGCACTCGCTCGGAGACGCTTTTCGTCGCGAGTGGGGTTGCGGTCTGTTGTACGCCTTTCCGCCTATACCACTTCTGCCCAGAGTGCTGAAGAAGATCAGGCGCAACCGGGCCCAAGTCATCCTTGTGGCCCCGGATTGGGCACGAAGATACTGGTATCCTGAGCTACTCAGTCTATCACTCGATCCCCCCGATTCGACTGCCTCTTCAGGAGGCCCTTCTGTCGCAGCAGCAGGGGACGGTACTCCACCCGAACCTGTCCAGCCTCCACCTCCATGTGTGGAGATTGAGCGGCAACAGTTGATGCCATTTGACTTGCCTCCTGAAGTCTGTGATGTCATTCTGGCAGCCAGGCGTCCCTCCACTAAAACGGTATACACCTGCCGGTGGAACAAATTTGTGGCATGGTGCACAGCAAAGGCTGTGGATCCCCTTTCCGCCCCTTTTTCAGAAGTTCTCCTCTTTCTTCTTTCCCTGGCCCAGCAGGGCTCTGCTCTGGGCACCCTCAAGGGATATCTTTCTGTTGTTTCTGCTTTCTTACGGCTTCCTGATCAGCCTTCTCTTTTCAAGTCCCCTGTTGTTGCTAGATTCTTTAAAGGCATTACTCATATGTTTCCTCCTGTCCCTTTCGTAATGCCTCAGTGGGACTTGAATCTGGTGTTAACCTATCTGATGTGCGCTCCTTTTGAGACACTTCATAATTGTCCTCTTCGTCTGCCCACCTTCTTTCCGCTTCTGCATCCCTCGAAAGAGGAAGAGAGACTCCACCATCTGGACCGCACAAAACAGTTCCAGGTGGACGACCAACTCTTCGTTGGCTACGTGGGCGCTAAGAAGGGGCGGGCAGTGCACAAGCGGACAATCTCTCGGTGGGTCGTTTTGTGCATTAAGGCCTGTTAGTCCTTGGCTAAGAAGGAACCTCCTGTGGGGATGAGGGCCCATTCCACTCGGGCCACAGCGGCTACTACTGCCCTGGGACGGGATGTCCCTCTGCAGGACATTTGTCAGGCAGCAACGTGGGCCTCGCTGCACACGTTTGCCAAGCATTACTGCCTGGACAGCCAAGTCCGGAGAGACGGCTTCTTTGGCCATTCCGTTCTCCAGGACTTTCTGGTGTGATCTTGGTTCGCAGACCCACCACCGGGGTTGGTATTGCTGGGGTTTCTGTTCTAAGGTAAGGAATCTAACGAACGTGTTTCTTTCGGATGAACAAGTTACTTACATTCGGTAACGATATATCTGTAAGAAACATTAGTTAGTTAGATTCCCCACCCATCCTCCCCGTTCTGCGAACTGACATCTAGGGTTAAGGTCATCCCTTTCAGGGCCCTAGATTCATGGCACCAGTGTCGGTTTCTTGCATGGCTCTGCGTTCGTGGCGCAGAAAGCTGTGTACAAGAACTGACGTCAGCGCGCGAGGGCGGCGTCTAAGTACTCCGGCGACGTCATCCCGGCGATCACGACGCCGACGACGGACGCGGAGCCGCAGACGACGCCTAGTGACGCGCAAGGGTATTGCTGACGAAAAATCTTTCCGGATCCAGCCTGACGCCTGGGGATATTCTAAGGTAAGGAATCTAATTAACTAATGTTTCTTACAGATATATCGTTACCAAAGGTAAGTAACTTGTTCTTCAAGCAATTTCCCAGGGCCGATCAAGCATCTCCCTTTGATGCTGGGATAATCCTTCCTTCCCATACCGTCAGTGCTAATTAGCTAATGGCTTATGATCACCCGGATTGTTTCTCCCCCCTCCGCTATTGCTCAGCGTTTCAAGTTTATGTCGCAGGCGGTGTGCCCCTGAGCGGAGCCCCCGGCCAGGCGACCCCGCCACACACCTCTGGGGCCAGCGAAGCCCCGCTGTCCCAGGCCACACCAGCTGCTCTAATCAGTGCAGCTTCCCCACTAGGGGGAAAGCAGCCATACTCAGCCCCAGCGCACACAGCAGGTCGCGGGCCTACCGCTCTAGAGGTCTCTGCTGGAGGTTCACTTCTCTCCCGTCTCTTCCTGGGTCGGCCCGCCTCACAGTCTAACAGGTTCCCTGAGCCGAGCGGTCGCGCTCTTCTGCAGGGGTTGGTGAACGGCTCGCCCACATCCCCTGCAGTAGCAGACTGGCGATCTCCGGTTTATCCGCTGTGCCTGGGGCGATGTCCTCAGCACATATCGTGACTACTGCTTAATAGCTGTCATTTTGTCACCCGTGGTCCGGCGGTGCAGTTTAGCGATAAAGCAGGTTCTGTGTCCCTGCGGGGCTCCAGATCACTCGATTAAGCTCTAGTTCACGCTCTGACCACTTGTATTGTTGCAGGGATTCTGCTTATACACAGAACTATGCGTAGAACCCCAGGACCTCAGTGAGTTGTGGTGTACCAGAAACTCACCTCAGAACCCAGAGCCCAGTATCCAGTATCCGGCTAGCATAAGTGTCCCATTCGTTATCCGAGATTTAGCTCGGCGGTCCCAATGAAAAGACAACCCAGAACAAGCGACTCAGTATACTCTCAGTAATGGTGGGAATCGGAAATACCTGTTCGTATATTATTCTCACATCAGTCCACAACAAGAATCAACAGAGACACGGTGAAAATAAAAAGAGTTTATTTTTATAGACCACGTGTCCTAAGATGCAGTACTTTGGCTAATACAAGCAGACAAATGATTAAAATCAAAACCATCAACATAGTTACAATTCCATAGAATATAAAAGGGGTGATCATGTTATAATGACAGTGGATACTACCACCTTCCCTTTACTAAGAAGCTAATATTATTATTAGACTAACAGAAGGTCTCTTAGGCTTGAATAGGGGACCCCATACCTCAAAGATCAGCTTAGTGAAATCACATCACAGGAGCATCAGGAGTCTTCTCGCAGGAAGGCTCGTCTTCGGTCTGAATAATAAACATGATGTCTGTGATATTAAAAGCACCAACTTTCAGGTATGTGCAGCTGCTCGTGTGTTATGACTAAATAGTGGGTCGATCAACCTAGAGTGGAAAACATGCATTGTCTAAGAACTCAGACTGTTTGTCACATCGTGTGCAGACCAAGGTCGCTGCGCAGAGCTCGGGATGGTAACAACAGATTGCTCTCGTGTGAGGCAAAACTCGAGTCAGCAGTTTGTTTAAGCAATAACATGTGAACGCAGTGTCGTGTGCAAAAGCAGCAAGATGGCTTTCTAACTTCTAACGTGGTTATGCTAACTTAACAATGTATGTACGTATTAAGGGAGTCCTTACTACACGCCCCCTTGATCGAAGCACTACTTAGTATGCAAGAAAAGAGAGAACGCAGAGTTCAAGCGCGACAGAGCAGAACAAGGCGTATCCAATTTAAAAAACACTGGTCAGTACAGGCAAAGTCCGAATAGGAAAAAACCAAAAGTGGAAAGAAAAAACAAAAAACCTCAAACGTGCCGTGGGGGGTGAAAAAATGAAAAAACGCCTCACCGGGCAGAAGTGCAGACGTACAGGGACAGTTCAAGACACGTGAGGAAAACACAGTGGACGATAGTTCACTCAATCCATGAAAGTATATGCAGCATATGTGGCCACTGCTTCCAGCAGAAAATCATTGGCACGGCCACTGAAGGTTTCAGCCATCCAGTTAATCAAAGAAAAGCAACATACATGTTCTTCTATTAGCGGAGCCTCTAGCACCATCAGAGGGCAACCAGCGTGTACCTCCAAATAACTCATATCCAAGAAGTCATATGCCGCTCTCGCGATGTCCCAATTACCCAGGATACCATGCGCCGCACCGCAGGCCATAATCCGAACACCAGAACAGGCGGACTCGTGAGACACTAAGGGCCTCATCAGTCGATCATAATCCGGGTCCGGAGACACCATGTTGGTTAAGCACAAATCCATAGGCCATTCAAAGGGACAATCTAGGCAGTGGAAGACAGGTTGCACGCAGGTGAAGTAGGAATACCGGAAGGATAATCCATATGCCAGGCTCAAAGTCGCCAACGGCAGGACACCATAGTAATCAAGCATCCTGTCACGAAGAAGCTGCAGACGGGACAGGCTGTCGTGTGGCACAGAAAGAGCAGCCATTCCGCAAGATGAAAAGTAAAAGTAGCACACCTGCCACTAGCGCCAGAATTAAAGGGACACCTCCAAAGACGCTCGAGAAAATAGAATGAAAAAATGCCGGAATCACACCAAAAATAGTTTGGAAAGAGGTCACGAGGCCCGAGCCCACAAGTTTAAAAAAATGAGCCAGGCCAGTCGTGGACGAGGCATTGAAAATTGTTTGGATCAAAGCTCCAAAATGCAGGGGGAGGTCAGTATTCAAAAGCGCCTGTACCTCAGTGCGCGTATTTGCTACGTGAAGGACAAATGTTTCCCGGGAGGAAGTCAATGGCACCTCCTTTTGGGACAATAGCGCTCTTATTCTGCTCATCTTGTTGAACTCTGCTTTCAAGGTTGGAATCGAAGGCCAGATGGAAGCATCCAGCCTCCCATGCGGGGGTGGAAACAGAACGTTATTGCAGCAGACAACCCTCTGCGATACAGTTACTATATACGGGATCCCCACTAACATCCCGCAGCAAGCTTCATTGTTTAAAATTAAATAACTACCGTTCGCAAGCAGCGTGAAAGATGGCGTAATCACTGGTACCGGGATACCTTTGAGGACGCAGGCCAAATTCGGGGTGTGTACATTGCAAGCTCCGTGCAACTGAATGTGCCTACATACAACAGAATGATCAGGTGACGTTGTACATTCTTCACCCTTCAGATAAACCTCAGTACCATCCCTTGTACATCTATACGTAAAGGGGAGGGACCAAACTTCATGTATGAAAGCGGTACCCAGCTGTTCATATCTACCCAGAGCATAGTGTTTCATACAAGAGGTAAACTTAAAAAGTGCGAACGGGAGAGTTATCAATCCGTGTAAGAGCCACACTGCGGAATCTACTTCCGCTACAGAGAAAGGTAACGGCTCCAATTTTTCAATATGTAGCAAGGAATATGAAGCATCCTTCATGGACATGAACTGCTGTTTGTCAGTAAGGTTAAAGGGAAGAAATAACGATGTTGTATTCAGATAGTCCCAAGGGACCCTCCCTGCCTTCAATGTTTGTAATGTCCATGCAAACTGCATAACAGAACGCAACTGGTTTTGACCATGATACAACACAGACATATCATCCTGCACAATATCCACAATTGAAGAAACAATATTATCTAATGTATAAATGCGAGAAGAAAGAGTGTTAATGCTGTTATCAATAACTGCTAATACTTTTTCCATATTAGCCTGATCAATAGCTCTCAATCTTGAAGCTGCCTCAATTTGCGACAGTTTCCATACTTCGTTGTAAATAGCATACGCCCATCTCCTGGATCTGCCACCCACAGGACCTTTAACAAAATCATTCAAATCTATTTTGTCATGTAATTTTGATAAATGAACTTTGACAGATGCCAAGGTAGAATGTCGCAGCCAGGACTGACATAATTTCCCTACAGAGTATGTAGTTACTGTATGTGACGACTCAAACCGGGGGTCTACGCGATCTTGAGTATACCCCGGTTTCAGCCCTAGAAAACGACGTTGACAGGTATCAGAACTGCTTTGCCAAATTAACCATCCCTCATTACTAAATTTCGAAATATTGAAAGATGAATTAGAAACCAATAACTGCAAAGCAGGAAGGGACAGATCTGTGTGGTTATTCCAATTTGGGTAAGCACCCAGATCCGGCACAGAAGGCGAATTTAGTTTTTTAGAAGTGGCCAATCCGAAACAGGTGGTTTGGAAGATGGTTGCATTTAAAAACAACATATGATTTGGTACTAGACAGGCACGGTGTAAAGCTTCAGTTCCCTGAACCTGCCACGGTTTGGAACCCCAAACCGACTTAAGATCAATAGTAGCCTTCCATAGATCATAACCTTTGATTGACAACTCATCCATAAAGGACTTAGAATATAGCAATTTGGTGTGTGTCAGTCTAACCTTGGAGGCAGACTCAGGCTTAACTTTAAAATAAAAGGATGCCGGGGCTGAAACACTGAAATCAGTAAAATAAGTAAACTTATCAACTAATGTATGTGAACTGCCAAACGAGGGGGTGGGACAGTGTTCCCACTGGGTAAAATTTACCAAATTTCTAAAAGTATTCGCTTTATGCAGGAAGTGATTGCCATAATGTTGAAAACAATACTGTTCTGCATAATTAGCCGCATTTTCATACAAATCCTCAGCATTAAAGGCGGCATAATATTTCAAATCTGAAAACAGTGCTTCAATGGCGTGTACATCCCAATTATCAGAACGTATGTTCTGTTTAACTACATCACCCATAGAAACACGAAATACATTAGGCACATTAATGACCTCTGTAGGCCCATGAATTTGAAATTTAACTGCATCCCATGCGATTCCATCCATGACGGGCCAGGCAGTAATATTCACAAAAGTCTGGTCCCTTTTCATGATGTGGGATGAGGAGTGGGGGGCCAAAGTTCCATTGATAAGTCTAATTGTCGATCTCTCTTTGAGATAATGGCCATCCACCAAACGGAAGAAAACTACAACAAATCCAATGGACATGAACAAAAAAATACTGAAAAGCAGCAACCAGATGTATGTCCAAGGGGCTATCAAAAAATGTCTCTTAAACCAACTTACAAAAACAGCAATGTTCGATGGGGGAGTTGAGGGCAAAGAGTTAGTGTCAAAGGAAAAACGGGACTGGCCAAGCGCTGTAGATTGCAAAACAGGCGAGGGTCCACGTGTAGGATAAGCATACTCAGTCTCTTCGGGCAAACCACCAGCCGGTGGTATCAGCAAGGGATCAGTAACTGAATGCATCTCGATGGCAACATCAGACAAGGTGTTAGAAGCAGGAACCAACATTGAATTTCTTTGCATTGTCTGGCATGAAACTGCCGGAGTCATACTAAGAAGTATCGGCCACTCGCTGAAGTTTGACATTGTCAATAGAGATGTACCTGTTTTCTTTGCGACCAGGAAGTGGAGGTAAAATGACTGTTCTTGTACCCTGCACTCCAAGCACTGGAACCGGTGCACGATAAGAGGGGCCGAACTCCTTCATGTTCTCCACCTTCTCACGGACCAGATCTCCAACTCGGGGTAGCCAGCCGACTACCGGAATCTGAACCTCAGCTTCAGATGTGGAGGGCAAATGTTCTTTCGAAAGAGAGTCTCTGGCTTCTTGTAGAGTCTGCAAAACAGCACAGTGATCATCTACGTCAAAGGGTGCGGTCGACGCCGCAATGTCTAGACCATCAAGGTCTGGAACAAACATTCTGATTCCGAAGAGCATCATGTACGGAGTCCGCCCACCCAGAGACCTTCTAGGGAGATTATTAAGTGCACGTTGGACGTTATACAAATGGGCTAGCCAGTTCCGGCCTGTGCCTAAAACACGTGCTGTCAATGATTGCTTTAAGTCACGGTTCATTCGCTCCACCACACTATTACCCTCAGGTCGGTAGGGAGACGAAAATTTGACTAGGACCCCCAAATTTCTCATAGCCTCCTTGTAAGCCTTAGAGGCGAACGCAGGGCCCTGATCAGAATGGAAGGTACCACACGCAAAAGTTCCCACAAAGACACGCAAATCCCTGATGACAGTCCGCGAGTCAGCACTCCTTTGTGGCCATACCCATAGAAAACGTGTGCACGAATCCACTGCAACCAAGATGTACTTGTACGCAGTATCAGAAGAAAAAGGACCGCAGTGATCTAAATAAACACAACCAAATGGCTTATTAGAGATGTACAGCTGTGTCTGTGGTGGGCGCGCAACAGTAGAAGGTTTAATCTGTTGGCAAATGTCACAATCAAGAACATATGCGCGCGCTTGTTTATATAAACCAAACCACCAGTAACGTTGTTGTAGCAGAGATATTGTAGCTGACACACCGGCGTGGGCTGACGCCAACCCCTCGTGCGCAGCTAGGATCAGTGCTAGTCTGCAGTCCGCGTTGGGAATAATTCTGTCACCAACGTCGTTAATCCTCACTAATGGGACGTTATCAGGACTTAAATGATAAATATAACGAGAGGGAAAACCCTTCGGGTAATCACCTCCCTTCTCTGTAGCAGCAATAGCTGCCAAGATGTCATCATCAATCTTACTTTTGGATCTTGTAACTGCTGCCACTAAGTATGTAGCCACTGCTGTTTTCGCTGCCTCGTCAGCTAAGCTGTTGCCGACAGCATGGACACCAAGCCGCTGGTGACCAAGAGTGTGAATAACACTCACGAGAGGGAGACGTTCTTTAAAGTCTGCCACTCGAACCCAAAGCGTTTTATGCTTAATTGTGCTACCTTTAGTGTCTCGATAATCATTCTGAGACCAGAAGTGTAAATTGTCATTGTAGGACTGGACACAGTAGAAGGAGTCACTCACTATAAGAGTAGTGACTCGGGGATCAGCAAACTCCAGTGCAAGCACCAGAGCCCGGAGCTCCGCTAATTGCGCGGTACAATCACCCAATGACTGCGTATGCACTGCATCAGATTGGAATTCACCATTTACGAATGTACCTACGACAATTGCGCAAGCCGCTGAATAAGCGTGCTTCGATCCAATTGCGGGTTGCGCAGACCCGTCAGTGTATATGACACAATGGTATTCTTCGAGCGGGCGCAAAGACAGAGGTGCCGGATGAACGAATTCATACTGCAAGTACTCTTGAGTCTGTAATGAGGCATCAAAGATGTAAGTGACATCTGGCGACGTCAGTGTTGTGGCCCATTGTATCCACCGTGGATGCAAAGCTTTAGAATTTGGTACACTTGCTTTAGTCACTGCCTCTAAAGCAGGATATGGTGTTACAACCAGAATCTGCTTCCCATGCGACAGTGCGCGTTCCTTGAGGATCGCCATCTGCACAGCAGTCAGAACTTTTTCGACCGTGGAAAAACGTAATTCAGCAGAGGTGTACAAGTGGGATTTGTACGCAATGGGGACTGTGTCGCCCTCATTAAACGTCAAATACGTGAACCCCACGGCGCCTGGTACTATTCTTATTACCAGGTTAGTGCGGTTATCACGTGTCAGCAAGTATTGTGAAGCAAGAAGGTCAGCCTGTAAAGACTGTAAAATTGCAGAGTGTTCTAGCTGCCAGCTAGACTTCGAAAATGAAGGTTGTACCAAGGCGTAAAGCGGCTTGATACGCTGGGCATAATAAGGAATGTACGTACGGCCGAAATTCAGAAAACCCAGCAGAGATTGTAATTTCTTCAGTGTCGTAGGAGCACTTAAGCGTGCACACTTCTCCAGAAAGTCAGGGGCTAACCCCTTACCTTCATTGTTGAGCTCGTAGCCCAAAAACAACACCGTATATTCTGCGATGTGTGACTTCGCAAAATTGAATTTGCAGCCATAGTCAGCAAAACTCACGATAATATTGTCAACTCGAGACAGATGTGGCATCAGCTCATCATCCGTAAGATAGATATCGTCAACATAGGAGTATGCGTCGGGGTCTATTCTTTCTAAGAGAGAAACCACGCGAGCAGAAAAGACGCCAGGGCTATTTTTGTAACCCATGGCCAATCTTGTAAACTGTTTTTGTTTGCCGCCCGAAGTAAACGCCGTCCACTGGCTACTCAGTGTGGACAGGTTGTGGCTAAAAAAGCCATTGGAAATGTCAAGTGTCGTTTTAAACCTTTTACGCACGAGACTGTCGACCAAAGCCGAGCTATGTGTATTTTGTACCGCGCAGGTCCGGCAATGGGAGTTTAGGTGCCGGTAATCCAAAACTAAACGGTACGAGCCGTCAGGCTTCGTTACAGTGAATAAAGGGTTATTCATAGGGGACACACATGTTTCAATAACACCCTGATATTCCAATTGTTCAAGGATTGCCGCGACGTGGGGTCTCGCTTCACGACGCATAGGATATTGAGGTTGAGGCTGGGGCATAGACCGCAATGGAATCTCATGGCAGGGGGACAATCTGTCCCATCCCACCTGAGTACGATACACCGCCGGCGCAAGCGCAAGCGCCCACTCCCCAGCATACACTTCAGCTCGGTCCTTAGGCACTGTGTGCGCAAAGGACGGGAGGATTACTTCCTCCCCTCTAGGAGCCTCTAAAATGAAAGTTGGGGGCCAATCTGCCTCCGTTAGGAGGATATCATAGGTGGTGGTCAGATTATCCCAAAAAATCCCTTTTATTGTACGTTGTATGTCACCCTCAATTAATAAGACTATTTCATAAAGTCTGTCAGGGGGAGCCACTCTGGTGTCAGCTGTTTCAACAGTAACCGATATATCAGTTGCTGTCACCGCCAGAAATGGACGCAGAGCTTGACGGACTATGGTAATTTCCGCTGCGCTGTCCAGGAGCGTCAGCGCCCATATCCGGTTCCGAAGCTGTGTCCGCACTATCTGAGGCATACCTTGCCGTCAGAGCCGCCACTTTCTTCTTCTGAAACGGGGGTCTTTGTCGTGCAAATTCGTCCTGCTTGCCTTTACCCTCAGTCTGTCGGGGTTGGTCACGCTGTTGTGGAGCACCCCGACCTTTGCCACCGCCTCCGCCACCGGACTGTGTAGCCGATGTTTCCTGTGAAGAACGAGGAGAGCGCTGTTCAGAAACCTGAAATCTATCAGGAGACTTTATAGTAGCACGATCGCGCAGATCATAAGTGCGTTCACTACTTGACTGTACGGGAGAGGCAGGCCGAGAGCCCTGTTTCTGTTGCTGCTGCTTTCCCTGTTGTTTAAACCGCCAATTTTGTTTTGGAAAACTTGGTCGGTCGTCCTTACCAGAGGTTTCTGCCTTACCCTGCTGTTTTAGATCGGGATTCTTTATTACAGGTTTAACTCCTAAAGAGCTACGACCCAAATCCCGATATGCCTCTGCGATTATTTTCGCAAATTCCTGCGGTTTGTCCTCCTCAGCAACTCGCTTCAGTTCATTACGAACCTGGAAATGCAAAGCATCACCCTTAAGGTTTCCTATTATCATGGTGGCCACCAGGTCAAATTGACCGAGGAGCCGCATCCCTAACTCTATCGCAGACTCCGCACCATGGTTCTCTTGAACTCGTTTGATAACGGAGGGCAGCTGCAACATAGACGGAGTGCCAAAGCACTGCGCGTACGTCGCTGCAAAGACCTTGCCCCAATTTACACAATCATCTATGTGGGGGACCAAGTCTTTAGGCAAACTAATGGTGAGGATCCTGTGTTTCTCCACAGGAGAAGTATTCGGGTAAACCGCTTCTATTTGGTCAAATTTTTCAGCAAGCCAAAAGGGGAAATCATCCCTAGTTTGGGGGCACTTGCCCATAACAGAATTAACCATAACAGGACTAATGACCACAGCGTGATGATCAGTAGGCTGCCCCGCAACAGCAGGTGCCCCCGCCTGCACATTGCGCGACACGTACTGCACCAACGCCCTATATACCGTAATTAGGGCAGTGTGCAGTACACGCAACTCAGCCACCGTCACCGTGAGGTAACGGGGATGAGGCGTAAATCCGGCTAGTACCGGCCAAGTGGCCCCTGCAATTGATAAAGGGCCCATTCTTGGCGGTATAACCACATGGGGAAGGGCGCCATTAAACCAAATAAGATGCTGCCAAGCAGATATTGGTATTTCCTGTGTCCTATACGGCGTATAGTTCGCTGGCACGGCAGCGGCAGTGTAAGAATGAAAGGTGTTATCATCCCCTACCGCCGGAATCGTCACCCAAGAGTAGAACAACTCATAGGGATGAGCCGCATCGGCTCCCACCACAAAGATGACGTCCATACCAGTGTCCGGCACCCCATACTGCGTCAAATGACGTTTCAGAGCTGCACGGCTATGCGCCGCAATATCCACCGACATTAGGACAACACACACTTGAAACTATCAGTAGCACAAGGGTTCAATAACCTTTTTAATGATCAAGCTTGAAGGAACCTATATCAATAGACCTAGGTAGGTTTAAATCCGTCAGACTTGTTATCCGGAAACAAGAATGAGGGTGTTGTGGAC
This sequence comes from Triturus cristatus, assembly GCF_964204655.1. NCBI lineage: Eukaryota > Metazoa > Chordata > Amphibia > Caudata > Salamandridae > Triturus > Triturus cristatus. Next base: position 620,688,201 of record NC_140588.1, on the reverse strand, counting down.
AAACGCGAGCACTACTAAGGCGTTTCAACTCATAGACCAAACGTTAGGTGCGCCATGTTGCAGGGATTCTGCTTATACACAGAACTATGCGTAGAACCCCAGGACCTCAGTGAGTTGTGGTGTACCAGAAACTCACCTCAGAACCCAGAACCCAGTATCCAGTATCCGGCTAGCATAAGTGTCCCATTCGTTATCCGAGATTTAGCTCGGCGGTCCCAATGAAAAGACAACCCAGAACAAGCGACTCAGTATACTCTCAGTAATGGTGGGAATCGGAAATACCTGTTCGTATATTATTCTCACATCAGTCCACAACAAGAATCAACAGAGACACAGTGAAAATAAAAAGAGTTTATTTTTATAGACCACGTGTCCTAAGATGCAGTACTTTGGCTAATACAAGCAGACAAATGATTAAAATCAAAACCATCAACATAGTTACAATTCCATAGAATATAAAAGGGGTGATCATGTTATAATGACAGTGGATACTACCACCTTCCCTTTACTAAGAAGCTAATATTATTATTAGACTAACAGAAGGTCTCTTAGGCTTGAATAGGGGACCCCATACCTCAAAGATCAGCTTAGTGAAATCACATCACAGGAGCATCAGGAGTCTTCTCGCAGGAAGGCTCGTCTTCGGTCTGAATAATAAACATGATGTCTGTGATATTAAAAGCACCAACTTTCAGGTATGTGCAGCTGCTCGTGTGTTATGACTAAATAGTGGGTCGATCAACCTAGAGTGGAAAACATGCATTGTCTAAGAACTCAGACTGTTTGTCACATCGTGTGCAGACCAAGGTCGCTGTGCAGAGCTCGGGATGGTAACAACAGATTGCTCTCGTGTGAGGCAAAACTCGAGTCAGCAGTTTGTTTAAGCAATAACATGTGAACGCAGTGTCGTGTGCAAAAGCAGCAAGATGGCTTTCTAACTTCTAACGTGGTTATGCTAACTTAACAATGTATGTACGTATTAAGGGAGTCCTTACTACAGTATCATGTTGCCCGAGCACTATGGTTCGCAGTGCCCACCAAATGGTCGGATTTTGCCAGGATTGTTTCTTATGGCCTGTGGAGCTGCACCAAAGTGCGGCCATGTCGCTACGGGCTCTCTAGCCCCCCCCTCCCCTGGTTTTGCTATCCTTGATGCCGAAAATCCGGTCGACAGGTCCATGCTACGGTCTACACTGCATCGGGTAGGATTTGGCGCAGGATTCCAGGGATGGATTGATGTGCTGTATACCTACCCCAGGCCAGAGTTCATGTTACTGGGATCGAGTCACAGGAGATCTTGATACAAAGGGAAACCAGAATGGGCAGTCCTCTCTCCACTATGCTTTTTGCCCTCTTTTTGGAGCCTATTCTACAGAGAATCTGAGACCATAGGTGGAATCCAAGGAGTCTCATTCTACCAAGACACGTTTAACGTGTTAGCCTTTGCGGAAAATGTTCTGCTTCTTTTGACTGACCCAGTGCACTCTATGGAACATCTACCCTTGCTGGAGGAATATGGAGCTCCTGCCGGCCTTAAATTCAACCTAGGAAAATCAGCGGGACAGGTGATCTCGGGGAAAGAGACACCCCTCCAGAAACCACAGCTGGAGACCCTTTTTCATTGGTGCTTGGACTCCCTGATATATTTGGGGGTGACCCTAACCCCAGACTTGCACACATGTGCGAGGGGGAATTTTCAACATCTTACCCGCACCCTTAAAGCTCTCGCTGCTTCCTGGCAACATCATGCACTTTCCTGGGTAGGGAGAGTCTCCTCTTTCAAAATGACCGCCCTTCTAGCTGGATCTCGGCCAGCTATCTACCATTTGTAAAACCTTCATTTGGGCAGACCGACGCCCATGACTCCAGTACCATGCGGGTGCATTCCATCCGAAGCGATGAGTGATAGGAATCCCCAATCTCCAATTCTGCTACCAGGCAGCGCAGTTGAGGTATGTGGTGTAGTGGCTCAAGGAGGAAACAGACAGGCCGTGGTGTTTTATTGACCAGAATATGACTTCCCACCCATAGCAGAGGTCCTTTGGCTGCCCCATCACAATGCTGTCGTAATCCCTATTTCCCCGGTCACTCGGGCTACCCTTGATGCCTGGGACTACCTTGTTAGACATAAAGGGATCAGTATCGACTCATCCCTGCTTACCCCAGTACATGGGAATAGAAACTTCACCACGGGCATAGAGTGACCTCAATTTTAAGCGTGGATAGATAAAGGCTGTTACCCCCTTTTGTGATATGTTCCATAAAGGTAGCATCTGCTTCTTCGAATATATCAAACTCATGTTTCACATCCCAGAACAAGAGAGATTCAACTATTCGCAAATTAGACACTGGTTTCTGCAACCTCTGCTAAAAACGGTAGCTAAAAGGCCTCTCACATACTTCGAGAAGTTCTTGCAGACCCTCTCCAAACAGCTTACCTAGTCATGCAAGTATACTATACGCTACTCTCCAACATGCATCAGCTGTGCCCCACATACAAGACTAGATGGGAGGAAGACCTAGGCACTTCACTAGACGATGAACAGTGGGAGTCCGTACACACACTCACGACCAACTTCACCAGACATGCCCAGGGTAGGGAATCGCTCTAAAGAATACGTACAGATGGCATTACACTCCAACACACTTGCATTGATGGGATAACACCAGATCTGGGGACTGCTGGAGGGGATGTGAGGGCACGGCAAACCCCATACCATATCATGCGGAGTTGCCCCCGCTTGGACCGGTTCTTGGGAGAGGTACTGGAAATAGTTGCAACCATTGAACGGAAACCCCTGGCCAGAGACCCCCGCCTCCATCCTCTTGGGGTTACCCCGAAAGCACTCCAAACCACTCCATTCCACTAGAGGTAAGATGATATCCCATCTCCTCTTGACAGCAAAACAGACCATCCTGAGCCTCTGTGGGAGGATCTCCACCCCAAACACCTCCACGATGCCTCCCTAGACTATGGTATCTCTTGGCCAATGCAAAAATAGTTTATATGCCTGGTGCCTCCGATAAATTCACCACTATGTGGTACCCTGTCTTAGAGTACCTTATTCAATACAACAGAGATCTCACCTGCCCTGTTTGCCTCAGGGCCCTAGCCTACTATCTCACTACAGCTGGCAAACATGTGATACTGCTTAATTGACCGGGGGAATCAAATACCAAGACTCCTCCAATTTTACTCCTGCACTAACACAGTAGTGGCATCAGGGGTGAGGGGTTTGTTGGGGCTTCATTCCATTCTGCTCATTGCAGATTGTTCGATTTGACAGGTGGGTATGCCCACTCTATTACTGTATATGAAATCTCTAATAAAAATCTAATTAAATTAAAGTCAAAAGGTTTTGGTTAATGCCAGGTCTAATAATAGGGCTCGTATCCCTAACCCCTGGGGTGTCTTAAGAATGTCCTACTTATTTAGCCCTTGTCTGAGTATTTTAGGAGTTGACACTGGAGAAGTGAAAGTTTGGCCATCGGTCTCTCTCCCAGCATCTGATCATACCTCTCCACATTGCTGGTGTGGGCTACTTTTTAGTTGGATTTACCTATATCAACCTTCCTAGATGGGCTCTGGTGATTTTGGTTCTTCCTCTGGTTTCATCAATATTTTGGGCTTGGGGATAATGATTTACGGACCATCGTCACTCCAACTTTGTTCAGTTGCCCTGCCCTCCTCATGGCAGTTATGTCCAGGGCACATTTTTCATACAAGAACTGTCACATCCAACCCTTCTACGTGATCTTACCTTCCTGACACGGTCAAGGCCAGTTCCTGTTTCTTACAAAGCTGCTGCCATCCCACTGACAGCTTCTTGCACTGTCTTCGCCTCTCCCTGTGCATGTATGTGGAGAGTGAGTACTAACACAATTGTGTGGTGGTGGAGTTGTACTGACAGTGGCTGGGTGCCAGATCCCTGTCTAACCGAAAATCTTGCATCCACAACCATTTCAATTCCGAACAGATCATCGGATTTTGCAGTGTTTATTAAGTCTCCTTGAGTCACTTGTCTACGAACAAAGCATCATTCCCTTTCATTGTGTGGTTGAAATTGTTTTGGCCTTCTTAGAAAAGGTCAAGATAGTTTATTAAGGAAGGGATTCAAAGGAGTCAGAGGATGGATTAAAAGGAGTCATAGGATGGATTAAAAGGAGTCAGAGGATGGATTCAAAGGAGTCAGAGGATGGATTAAAAGGAGTCAGAGGATGGATTAAAAGGAGTCAGAGGATGGATTAAAAGGAGTCATAGGATGGATTAAAAGGAGTCAGAGGATGTTCATTTTATATAACAAATGAGTTGTATGTAAGTTAACAAGATATTTTTATTCTTATTATAGAACTACAGCTTGAGGTGATGCATATGGGTCATGATTCATTTGCATATGGGAGTGAAGATTACTTTAGATCTAGGACATTTGCAGCCTTTACCAGTGGCTCCGGGACCACTGCATATCTTCTCTTCTGAATTCATAACTGATCTTCCGCCTTCCGATTAATAATGTTTACAGTAGACATTTTTCCAAAGATGGCACATTTTCCAGTTTGTTTAAGTTACCACAGCAAAAGAAATGGCTTAGCGTTTCTTAACAGACTTTTTTCATTGCCATGGCTTACCTCATTCCATTATTTCGGACATAGGTTCACGTTTTCGTAAGGCATTGGGGATTGAACAAGCTCTTTCTTCTGGTTACCACCCTTGTTACTAACCTCAGTCTAACGCAGAGACAGAATAAACTAATTGAAATCTGGAACAGCATCTTCGGTGATGTTGTAGTGCTACTCAAGACAACTAGGCCTTTTTCTCTACCAGTTGCAGAATTTTCTTTTAACAACTTGACTCATTATTCTACTAAACTTTCACCATTTTTTTTCCTTGCTAGAATTCCATCCCAAAGTTTTCCTTCGTACTGATCCTTTTTTTCCAGACGGTACAGACTTTGAGTCATTTACAGAAACAGCTACTTTCGGAAAGCTTAGGTCATTCAAAAATTAAAATGAAAGAACATGCTGACAAATCAAAATTAAACTCTTCTCCTTTTGAAGTTAAGATTTGGTTATCGTTTTGTAGCCTTTACTTTCACATATTGGCAGTGACATTTTACCCACAAAAAAAAAATATATATATATATAACTGTTGTCAGTTGCCAGACATGTGCCCTGATAATGAATTGCTATTCCTAGATATTGATATAGATGTTTTCTTCTTTAATTGCGCCACAGCGAAGAACATTACCTGCGTGCGAGGAGATCACCTTGAAAACATACCTGAGAAGCATAAACAAGTGTCACAAGTAAGTATAAGGCAATGATATATGAAGATTGAACAATAAATCTGAAATATGTTTGTGAGTCATTGTTGATAGATAATTCCAAGGCAGAACTCGTCCTTCTGAGACTTATAATCAGGGTAACAAGGTGAATACATATCTAACCAGACAACTCAGACACACATTAAAACACAACTGTACTGGGGTGATAATGCTTTCATCGGGACAGCTAGCAGAAACTGAGAATAATAAACTAGAAGCTTTCTGATAATTTGATGCTTCCCGTGGTACACAGGTTTCCCTCCTAGATGCACAACAATTAAAATACTTACAATTCGCCGATCCTACTCGAATCTGCCTTGAACAATGGGAGACCCTTAAGGCCCCTATTTCGGAAGAGGAGGTATTAGTGGCCCTCAAATCAATCAAACTCACCAGGCCCTGATGAGTACATTGCAGATTTCTTCAAAGCATTCTCTGGCAACCGGCACCTGATTCAACCACTTTTTTTAATGGGACCGTAACCCGTCAATATCTGAAGCCCTGTTCTCCAAAATGTAAAAACAGGGGAAATGCTTAACACAGAGAGACTCCTACATGTCATTGCACTACTAAATTTAGATTCCTAACTCAAAAAGACTAAAATATCAGCACTAAGGTTAGAATATTCACTCCTGATAGATATACTCTCTGATCAGTTATTTTTCTCAAGGTAGCATTAAGGGAATAGTCCACTAGGTCGAAAAGGCTAAAAAAAGAAGCTTACTGAAAATTTTACAATATTAAATCTGTATACCAACTTTCATTAAGATGGTGACAGCTAAATATCAATTTCTAGTCTCAAGAATAAATGTGTACGGGGAATACTCGAGGCCATTTAATTTAGGGCAAGGTGCATGGAATGGTTGCACCCTTTCAGAAAACACTACAATGCACTCCCGCATGACCTGTATTGCTTCCTTATAGGCTAACTAGAGGTCTATGACCTGTCCATCATAGGAATTTTTAAGTCATGAACACAATCATTTGTATATTTTTATTATATTCTTTAAAAAAATGTTTTTGTCTAGTTAATATTGATACAAAAGGAAGAAATAATCTGATTATACAAGATTGAAAACATGTTTGTGAGACCACAGGTTATTCATAAATGCAAATATGCTGTTATTCTTCATTGTAATACATCAAATAGTGTTGCATATCATGCTAAGACAGATTTAAACACTATACAAATGCAGTAGGACAATGAACAGTTATAACATTTGATGTGCCCCCTATATATTCAACCACACACAGCCATTCTAACTCTCATACGCAGCAGCATGCTCACACACTCACATCTCACACTGCCTAACCAGGCAGGCATACACCGCTGCAAGTAACGGCGAGAAAGGTTCAAACAATATCCGTAATGATGTTGTCGTTGGGTGTTCAAAGCAACCAGGTCAACGCACGTTTTGGTGGGAATGACAATTAGAATCCACCTTTGTCAGGACCAACATTTGTCTAGTTTTAGGTGAGCAGTAGGGGGTATCGTCAAAAGCCCCTTGCTTATTACTTTCGGTCGCCGCCAGAGGGATCTGGCCTGAATGCCCAGTAGAGGGCTGAATCCAATATGTATAGCCAAAAGTAAGGGTTCAGTTTGTGGCTTTCTTATTTCAGTTAATCCAAAAAATTACAGGAATGTCCACAAATATGAAACTGATGAGGAGCAGTGATTTGCTCACAGCTATCATATCCAGGGTGTCATTTGCTATGGCTGCCCCTCTGCAAGTCTGCCATCGTCTTTGATTTGAATGTTAAATCTGCATTGAAAATCTAAAATGGGAAACCTTCATATGCCCCCTGGACCCTTCGTACTCCCATATGAAAGCTGCCGCATTCTGCAAAGCCCTTCAGGAACGGAAGTAGAAATTTGTGGCACGCACCAGCCATCAATATCATTCACATTCCCTCTGCCCAATAATAAATTATGTCCATTCTCTCACTCATTGGTCCATGATTAAATACGTATGTGATCATGATGTCACTTAACGAAATCAAGAACACTGGCCATTGAGATAAAAGAAAGAGTATTTTCCTATTCCAATAGGCAGTTCTGAAAATGCACCCCAACTCTGCCATAGAGCTTCCTATACTTTCCCAGTATAAGGGGACACACACAGCTGACAATGGGGTACCTCAAACCTGCCCTGCAGCTTCCTATCCTATTCCAGTGGTGGGACCCACTTACAACTCTGTCACCCGGACACCAGAACCAATCTATGGGTGAACAAAGTTTGCTTCGGCATTACTAAAGCTGTTGGTGGGCCTCAGTTTGTGCTGGTGCTGTCTCTCGCAAGTCTGTCACAGGATCTGATTTAGATACAGGCTTAGAAGAACTTCTAACAGGAAACCAAACAAAAGCTGTATGTCACACAGGATGCTTTCCAGGGAGGTTAGCACAGCTGCAGCTTGCTTTCTGAAACTATGGCACTAAATTCAAGTTTAAACATCTGAATTAAGACTTGTTATTGAGGTGTATTTGCAGGGATTTAATGCTACTATTTATAGTAACCCACGGTGAGTAACTCTTGCAAATTAACACGGACCACTTACCACACGATTTACTGTTGAAAATTCCTCTGGAATTGGAAAAGAGAGGTCTAGTTATACAAAACAGACGTTGAGCCACAGGGATCAATGTGTGGATTAACTATATAGGATTAATCCCACCCAGTAAACTACCTAAGAGATTAAAACATTTGCTACAGAAGTTGATGGGTTTCTGCTCTCACGTGTTCGAATACCAGGAAGAAAGCCATTGGGTTATGTAATAATAACACTACTAATTTCTACATTGACTATTTTCAAGGGAGTATTGGCTAAAGGGCCTTGCTCAAACCTAACTCTGCTAATTAACACTTACAATACCGGTGCAGAATTCCGAACGCCTTGCCTGTGCCAATCAAGCCATTACCACCAATCTCTCATGCTTCCCAGTAGTGCACTTTATAGAAATGAAGAAGATGTCATCTGGGAATTAGAATGTTATCAATAAGTGATAGACAAGAGACGATTTATAGTGGAACCCTACATAGTGCTCTCAAAGCAATAATATCCCTGACTCATGTAGTCTTTTGAATTGTGTCTTAGCCTATTTTCTGTTTCTTTGGGCTTTTGTCATTTCAAAGGACTGAACATATTTCAATCTTTGTTCTACAGGTAGTGGGACTTTATGGGACTGTATTTACTGCAAGGCCTGCCTAATGTCCTTGTTCACCCAGTACCTTCGCTTTGAATGAGGACTGAGTATTAGGCAGAGAAAAGAAAGGTTGTGTTTCTGCTCATTGTACTAGCATGGGTGACATCGGGCTTTTGGAAGAATATTGAAAATAGTTTGGTGGAAGATTAAGTATTTGGACAGTTTGGATTTCAGCAATGAACAGAGTAAAGTAGAGGGAAGAACACTGGCAGCTGTTCTTTCAGAATGGACTGTTGCCAACAAGCAGAGTTTCACCATGAAGATTAAGTGCCAGGAAAACCTTTTAAGTTTTTTCACCCTAGTGCTGTGCATTCTGTGTCGGAGTAGTGGAGAAAACACATATGGCATTTAAATCTCCTCTAGTACTGCAGACGGAGGGGAAGAGGTGTAATGTGGGAGGAGTGAGGATGCATATTGACCAGAAACTACCTAATGAGCCAAAAAGCATCAAGACTGAGTAACTGGCAGTGAATGCCCATTGCAGCAGATGTCTGCAGTGGCCTTTCTTCATACATAGTAGTTGCTCGCAGTTTCAAAACATCAGGCTTCTGTGAAATAGGGTGGCGTACAGAGTCTACACCAAGATGCCTTTATGGTCACCGTATTTGTGCCGTGGCCGTAGCTACTGATGCATAGTACACTAGTAATGTCTGTTTTATGCTGCATCTTAAAATCATTAGACTCCATATGAGTGCATAACAGAGTAGTGGCCGTGTTTAGTGTTCAAAGACACATCTGCTTCCCGTGGAATAAGTAAAGGGGGCTTAAAACTGGCTCCTTTTAAATTATGACTGGGATTGCCTACATCTAAAATGACTTTACTGAGTGGCAGCAAGTGTTAGTTCTTCTCTGGGACCAGTTACCCAGGTTTAAACAATGCTATAGCATAGAGACTGCTCCCCTTCAGGTAGTCAACAATAACCTCCTGGTCACCAACAAGAATGACGCATGACTCCTGATCGCACTTGATCTTTTCACAGCCTTCAACATGCTGAACCACCAAGCAGTGGTACACAAACACTTACATTGCCAATCCCAAACAATTCATTCCAATATAAATTCTCCATCTTCTACCGAATATGATATGACTCCATTCAGTCCCTCATCATATTCAGCCTTCACAAGGAACTCTTTGGAACTGTAAATGGAAAAGTCACGCCAGGGTGTCTGCAATGAACCTGGACAGTTTCATCCCTCAGTTGACACCCAACACTAAATTAGTTACATTGTTCCTTAACTCCAGCACAAGAAAAAAAGACTGCATTGTACCAGCACTAACTCTTGAAGAACATACCCTCCACCTTGAATCCAACTTCAAAACAGCTGGTCAAGTCTTAGTCCTCTCACACATTACACTGGCAGTGCCGTGCCTAATGATTTTCCAACCAGTGAAAGTCATCCTACATTCTGAAAGGCCTGAAAAGATTCACCCACAGCATTCTTAACTCTGAAATACCTACTTTGGTACCCAGTCCAAGCATGCATCATCTTCAAAAACAGCTACATCATATACAAGGCCACCAGTAGTGCACACCTACATACATGGCTGAGACAATTACCAGATATTGCTACACTGTAGAACAAAATATCATTGCAAAGTGAAAGTGAGAAGATAGTCTACCTTTTCTATCTGCCTCTAGGTGCTGCAACAACACATCTGACTGCCTTCAATCCAGCTACATTTTAGAAAAGTTATTTAGGTGCCCTTCTTCAATTAAGATAAAATCTCTATGTAATAGGACTTCCCTCGCAACTATTTTGTCGCAATGTAATCAATCCTGTTAGGATGGGAAGTCTTTTGCATGGCTCTGAAGAGTGTTCTTCTTTGCCCTATGTGGATCTCCTGTCAAGCCATTTCAAAGTACTGTAGGTTTTTTGGATCTCTGCCTCAGTGAACATGACAATCATGCATATCCACTGGGGGTCTTCCTGTTTGCATGGATTGAGACCCTAAAGCGTGGCTGTTAGGTCGAGGGGGCATGTAAAGTACACCCATCTTTTATAGAGAGTGGCTACTGTCCTCTCTTCCCAGGCCTTGCTAGACTGACAGTGGTGGCAACATCAATCTATACTTAGGGGTACCTGTACCCCTGTACTCTTTAGGATAGGCTGCCTACCACCCCCTCCTGGTCAATTCTGTGCAGTCTATTTTACCTTTGTTCTTTTTTGCCTGTATGGTATGTGAGCATTGTATTTTGAAAGCCAATGGGTGAGGATGGTGAGCTATTGTGTTTAATGTGAGCAGAGCTGGTATCTGTTCTGCGGGACATTACAGCTCAACTGTGCCCCTACCTATTCTTAGTAGAAGCTTGGTGGGTTTGGGTAGGAACAAGCTCTTATTTGTGTTTAGCTAAGTCTCCCTCTGCTGGGACAGCTCCCATCTCTTTGTGCTGGGTGGTGCTCAGGCCCCCTGGTCTGGAGTTAGTTAAAATTCCTATCTGAGGTATAGGACAAATTGGTACAGAGAGACTGGTAGAACCCTCCTCGTGCAGACTGATCTCACAGTGAACATACACAAAATATGCCCCAGGATTGGAGGGGCATCCAGGATGCAAAATTAGTGGACCCTCTGATTAGATTAGCCTGTTGCTCAGGCAATGATAAAAGCCTGGTCTCATCCGCCATTTGGTTGTTAACTGCTGTTCTCTTTTCTAACAAGCCCTGCACAAGGGGTCGTCGATGAAGCCGCGATCCATGAGTGGCATTCAAAGGTTGGATTGCCAGTCTCCTTTCAGGCCTTGGGACAGGGTTTGAACTTGAAAAGATGTCTCTATGATGGATTATTGGTTAAAGGAATTTACCAGTCTGATGAAAGGAGCTGGGCTGTAGTGTGTCAGGTGGTACCTGAATAAGCAATGAACTTGCTGAGGCTTGTGGAGGCTATTCTGTCCTTCGGACCAAAAGGAGACTTCAGACAGATAAGGAAGTTTGCTGCACATCAACATTTAGGGAGACTGGGGAAGCTCCACGTTGTCAGTGAGGGTGAGACTTCTTCGCCCCTGGCCCCTCCTGTGTGCTGTAGGAGCCTGTGGGTGTTCCAGTTGCCACCAGTAGCTTTGGGAAGAGTGCCGTGTTGAAGAATGTAACCTTTGAACCCTTAGTACTTGCCCCAGGACTTGCATAGTTTCCAGCTTTGTCGTTGCTTGTCCTGCACTAGTAGCAAGTAGCACCGTCCCCATGGGTGCCTTGCCATTAGTAAATCTAGACTGTGACCAGAGGGCTCTGTGGTACAGGCCCCCACCTCTTTTGTGTCCTCTCAGGACATCAGGGTGGACTGGCAGCCACTACCCTCCTTCAACTAGCCCAGTGGCTACTGAACCAGAGGGACCTACAGTAACTGTGCCAAGACACCGGGCACCCCTATCAAACCCCTGACCCCACCAGAGCCGTGTCCTCACCAAGGAAGGGTGGGCACTTGTGTTGCTTTGGGTGTGAGGTCAGTGGGTGGACCAGGAACATTTGACTTTGTCAACTGCTGAAACCTTATCACTGCAATTCAATATTTGGTACCATTGCTCTAGCTTTGAAGAGTAACCCTGTGCAGCGTGGTCTGTACAGTGCATTGTTAACAGTGTTTTTATAGTGCTCAGTGCCCAGGCACTGTAATGCTGTCTGGGGTCAGAACTCTGGCCCAGAGGGTTGTAGAAACTTCTAGTTTTCGCTGTGTATCGTAGTTTTATGTTTACTATATTTTTATGGTGTATTTTAAGTACTTTTACTTTATAAATTAAATCACGGGCTGAATATTGATCTTATTAGCTGGTCAGTGTAAACTGTATTCTGAATGTCTAACCCACCTCACCTCCTTGAGTAAGCCTTGAACTACTCTGTCTCTGAGGGTCAAGTGCTGAAGAGGAGTACTTAGTTATCCAGTTTGAGGTCCAGTAGTACTGAGGCCCCAAGACACCAGCAGTGAACTATTCCAATTGATGGAGGTGGAGCCCAGAAACCCCTAATGCCCCTGGAACCTGGTTGTTACAAATTCTGCATCACATCTCTGGGCCTCCACCTGTGGTTAATGCTATGTTGCCCTCTAGCAAGGCTTGTTATATCTAAATACACAAACATGCATATATAGTGTAGAGTGACAAACTATCTGCATTTAGAATGGTCACTTCCGGTAGTTTGTCAGTATCATTCTATCGATCTTTCTGCTTCAAAGTATATCTGTTGGTTGCTCCCATTGCATTCATGTATTATTCCTTTATCCTGGTCTAGCTCAGTTTGGTGTGTAAATTAACCCTTAACACTACAGCACACTCAGTTTCAACTTGACACACTTCCCATAACACTCACCATCACAACATATGATAACTCAAAACAACATACCATCCCACCCCACGTACACGTCATACACTATGACACCATATTCATCGTGATATACATGCAAATGTCCACATACACAGATTTCTTAACTGCTATAGCTCATGCTGTAGTTATTATATGTGCGAAAGTGTGCACTGCTACTCTACACTTGTACCTGTCATGTGTACGTGAGAAGGTTTGTAATACTGCAACATCTTTGGTAACAATTCTCCATAGGCGAGTGAAGCTTGTACTCTTGCTGGACATATTAACTGTATCATAACCAGATGTTCTGCACAGCATTGATTAGATGTTAAAACTTCCACATTCAAATGTGTTCTTTTATTACAGATTTACTCCCTGGGGTTGGTGTGGCCCATTGATACCACGCTCAGTACTATTAGATCTACCACCTCATTATTTTCCCAAGCTGATGTTTTTCAAGCCAAGCGTTCATTGCCAATAGTAGATTAAGGGCCTAATTTACAGTTTGGCAAACAGGGTATTCCATCACAAACATGGCGGATGTCCTGTCTGCTGTATTACAAGTGCATTATGGTCAATGGCTCCACAGTATGGCAATCAGTACCTCCAACACGTTTTGTGATGGAGTCCCTACCTGCCAGAGTGTAACCAAGGCCCTCCATCTGCGGTAAATGTTATGTAAATGTTTCATTCACTTACCTCTTGTTCTTTTAAAAATCATTGCTATCACACACAACTGGCTAGGTGAATAAAATTAGATATTATTTCCTTCTTAATTACCATCTCTAGTCATTAAACTGTTTCTAGTCCAGAGGGGAGGATACAAGTAGCCAATCTGTTGGGTTGCTAGCTGTTACGCAACCCACTGAGATACGTCTACTGAGATATGTATGCATCCAAAAGAGAAGCCTATGTGAATATGTGATACAACCTGTGAAATGGGAGTTTGCTCCCTATCCTACCAGTCGTGGCTTTGGATGTCCTTGATTGTGAAGGCTGGCAATGCGGTCCAGTGTTTCTTTTTCACTTTTGAGTAGCATTGCTTTTGTGCTACTAAGGGAAAATGTTTTATGGGACAGAGAGGGGCCTTTGGATTTTGGTTACTGAATGCATATGATTGCTGTTTACTATTATTAATGTAAGTGCTTTCTCCCTAAATACTAAACCAGGAGTCATTCATATACACGTGGTCCCCTCTTTCAGGCAAATTATGACAGGTTTTCAATATTTGTTTACCTAGCAGTATTTCTTATAATTACACATCTAGTATTGCTTGGTTAAAAATGGATTTATCATTTTGCTACCAAAATGGGCTGTTATTTTGAGACTTTTGAAAATGTTGGACAGTGTTGAGTGAGGAACAAGCAATTGGAAGGTGGAAACATGTTTGCATCATGTTGAGAGATTGCTGACTTTGGATCCATCATATAAACTCTGGAGTATACTGTTTTCTTTTTATTTGTTGCAGTTATAAAATCCAATTAGTTGCTAAAGGCCTGCCAAGTGCCACGTATCAAGGGTTAGTTTAACGCATTTTAGTACATCTCCCCGCATCATCACACTAAAAGGCAATGCCACACTCCTCTGTGCATTGCTTGATGCGCTTTGCTATCAGTTTGAAAGTACATCCAGTGCTACGAGTGATATGATATAATGTGTGTCCCAGGCTGTCAGAGTGTGAGCCTGGCTCGGGGTCCGTGAGAGATGACTGCAGTTGCCATGGATACCGCAGCCAACAGCTCGGTCCCAGCTTTGGTACATTAATATAACTAAGTTTACACCCCCCTCTTGGTCTCGGAGCCCATGTGCTGTGATTGGGCCTTGCAGTGCGCCGCAGGAAGAAGTCATGGGCATTCTGTTCGCTTTCGTGATGGGGGTGAGTGTCTGAAAAGTTTCAGCGCTCCGTCCATCATCTCCTTGTGTTCGGTCCCTTTCCTGCCTAGACCAGCCGCCTCCATGGTGCTGGAATTGTAGATAAGTTCCCACAGAGCAGATCCCTCTGAACAGCAGCGCTCGGGCATCTCCTTGGGACAAAATGAGTATATCAGGACACCTCTGCGATAGAAGCCAGCCGGACTCGACGAAAAGCAAGGGCATTCAATTTTATTTTAAAAGATCCTCCACCTGGCGGCAGGTAGATAGATGTCTACCCTGGGAGCATGCACCTTGCATTTGGATGGATGGCATTTATATTGGCTCTGTCGGCCAGGGTAGATGACATGATGTGGAGAAAAAAGCTTCATGATGCACTGTATTTATATCCCACTGTGGCTGTTCACTCTGATGTGGCTCCACACTTACCCAGTTCTCTTTATTAACGTTGATTGTGGATGCTTCCTCTGTGTTTAAATATTATCAGGCTACTTGAAAACGTAAACAAGCTGTTTCTTGAAAAATAAGAAATATATTGTACTTAGCAAAGTGGTATGCAGACACTAAATGAGTATTTCACCATGGAAATGTGAATTTCCTTGTCCTGACCTCATCAGCCAGTCCTGGCTCACAATACCGCTTGTGCAACGTTTAGTTTCATATTTACTATTACTCTCAGGTTATATTAGAAATATATATAGTTATCACCTTGGTTATACTGAGGATAGGATTTACCTTTGGGAGCATGAGTTATTAGTCTTTCAGGGAGGAGTGCGAGGGATATCATGGGAGAAGAGACACAGAAGGATGTGCAGAGAAGTGGAGACAGATAACAAAACAGATGAGAAGAGAAAGGGAGGGAGGGAAATTAGGAGGGAAAGAAAAGAAAGGAAGGGAAGTTAGAGAAGCAGTGAGACGGATGGAGATAGGAGTAGAATGGGTAGATCTAAGAGGGAGGTAATGGAGAGGGGAAGGTAGAATGAGAAGAAAAGCAGAGTTAAAGATTGATAAAGGGTTAGAGAAATAAAAGGAAGAAGGGTGGTGTCCGAACCATTTCAAAAGGCCATGGGGCACGCAGGGGCTACTGTGCTCAACTGTGCTGGTTGAGGCCTTTTACTCATAATGTCCCCGGGCCTAGCCTACGATGAATCCTGAGCAACAGGGCCAAGAACCCCTTCTTCAGTTAACTCTCATTGGAAGCTGTGGTCGAGCAGTTAAGGCTCACTCGGGGGGAATGTACATGCCGGTTAGTGAACACAACTCATAACTCAAAGGGCACACAGTACAAACAATACATCAATTTCCAGTCAAATGTTTGGTTTTTCATAAACAAAAAGAAGTATTTTATTTTTAACTCTACACATGCAAAGGTATACGACATTCAGAAGCAACAACAAAATCCTCCTTTAAGTCGGGGATCTCATAGTTATCAGGCAGATCCCTGTCCTACCCTTTTTCGTGTAACTTGTTCGCAGTGATTCCCCATTCACTGTTGGCCGCATCCAGGGGATGTGTACTATTAGGTCTTGCTCAAGAGGTCACCTTTGACTCTAGGATTTGAGTCAAATCTATGGAGTCAACACTGTTAGCAGCAAGTCCCCCAGGGCCAGACTGGCCCAGTTCTCGTTTCCCACTCTCGCAGCACAGAGGACTTCGGCAGAGCAGCAGGAGCCCGCGGAGCAGCACCCGTGTGTCCTGCTCAGTTCAGAGAAGGTGGGCTGCTTTCAGCCCACATGACAGAACTCCGTAACCCAGGCTCTTTCTCCTGAGCAGCACTGCCGGAGTCCTCTGTTGTCGGAGCAGCTCCCATATCGCGAAGATGCTGCATTTTGCCTTTCCCGGGGTGTAGGGACATCCTTTCTTAGCTTCCGACTGGAGCCTGGTTAGGATTCGACTGCATCTTCGACAGCCATCTGGTCAGTCAGGTGCAGTTCCCTCATAGAGTGGGTCCAACCCACGAAACGTACCCTCAGTTTCGCCTTCGGTTATGACCCTAATCCTTTGCCACTTTGGTACCTACAGTTCCTCCTGGCATATGACCTTGCCCCTGTGCTTAGAAAAACACGGGGTGGCTACTTCCTTAGCGCACCTTCCCATGCTGAGATGGTCACGGGTCCCAGCGAAGCAGTGCTAACTTTACCTGTGGCCTCCTCTGACATATGAGGTCACCACAGCATGGCTTTACGGGTTCACCCAGGCCTGGGCGGCAGTTCACCTTTTCTGCTCAGTTTCCAACGGCCCTCTCCTGGCATACGGGTGGTCACAAAGCCAACTCGGCAATGACCCAATTGGTGCTTGGCCTCACACCTTGTTCAGGGAATCCTATCGCAGGGCTTCCCACTGCACCTCGCTCCCTCCAACACGCTGGAACTGGGTACTATACTGGTCTATTGAAAAGCAGGGTTTTCAGTTGCTTACGGAACCGAAGAAGGTTGGGCTCAGAACGAAGGGAGAGGGGAATGGAGTTCCAAAGGATGGCCGCGTTGTAGGAGAAAGAGCGGCCTCCACTCCTGGTTCTTTTTATCCTAGGTACAGTGGCGAGGAAGGAGGAGGTGTCAAGAATTCCTGTCATACGAGGGGAGGAAAACGGTAACCAGCGAAAACGGACTACATCTCCCAGGATGCTTAGCGGTTGAGAGGTTATGTAAACAGGAGAGCTGTTACATAACTCAAGGGAAACACGCCCTTATGTAAACAGGAGAGCTGTTACATAACTCAAGGGAAACACGCCCTTATGTAAACAGGAGAGCTGTTACATAACTCAAGGGAAACACGCCCTTATGTAAACAGGAGAGCTGTTACATAACTCAAGGAAAACACGCCCTTATGCAAACAGGAGAGCTGTTACATAACTCAAGGAAAACACTCCCTATAAAGGGAGGAACCAGGAGGTACAAGGCTGTCGGATATTGTGTTTACACCGACGTACCTGCTTCGTGAAGAGCAGTGTTCCGGAGTGGTGCTCCAGTAAGGCAAGAACGGAGGTAGGTCGAGTCGTTACTCCCTGGGCCGTGTCTTGCCCCATCGTCACCTGTGAAGGACCCGGAAGCTCTACCGGTCAACCATTGAGCTTCGCTTTTTGACTCGGCTGAGTCCAAGCGCAGTGGCGCTTTTGCTGGTTGGAGTCGTAACTCCCAGCCCGACCAGAGACACAGGGACTGCCAGCTGTAACGCACACCAGGAGGTGTTTGCCGCGTTACAGACTCGGAAGTCCACAGGATCGATCGAGCGGCTGCTCTCGGTTCAGTCTTCTTGCTTGTGATTGGGGTATCGGTGACACATCACCAGGAGGTGACTCCGCGTCCCGGTGCAGTCTGAGGAAGAGGTTGAGCGGCTGCTCCCTTCAGGTAGAGACCCCGGCTGGGTGTTTCCCTGACTCCTCGATTCTCCCCAACACTCTTCGTGCCCCTCACAGCCTACCGATTGGCATTGTCGGCCATTTCATTTCTGCCCTCTGTTGGCATACGCCGGGATCGGCGTATATGCAGAGGACGGTTAGGACCATCCGTGCTGTGGGCTGGTAACGTACTTAGCCTGGAGGATTCCAGTGACTATAACTTTTGTTTGTTCTTTGTATTTTATTTGCCTTCATTAAAAGAACTAACCCTTCACAAGTGGTTGCGTCCTCATTGTCGTGTCTGTTAAACGATCCTGAGACGTTCAGGGCGTTACAAAATATCCGACCTTAATAACACTAACTGTCTCCCGGTCGATAACAGACATGGCAACACTTGATGATGTGCTGGCTGCTTTAGCGGCCATGCAAGTTGAAGTGGCTGCCTCTAGGCAAGAAACAGCCGATGTAAAAGCCAGACTGGATGCTATCCAATTGGACCCGCTCACGCCCAGCACCTCCCTCACGAACCAGACCCCTGCGGTAGTAGTGGAAATGCCGGTAGCCATCCCCTTGGCAACACCAGAGAGGTACAGTGGGGATCCTAACACAGTGCAGGTATTCCTCACACAAGTGGCGCTACATTTATCGTGCAAACCAAAGGCGTTCCCCACGAGTCAAGCTCGTGTGGCTTTCCTTATATCCTATTTGGCTGGAAACGCGGCACAATGGGCCGTACCTCTGGTGAGCAGGGACGACCCCCTCTTATGTGATTGGGGTGCTTTTCGCGAGGAATTCCTGAAGGTATTCGACAGAAGGGCTGACTCGTACACGGCGGACCGTGAAATGCTTGAGTTGAGACAGGGATCCAACGACCTGGTGCAGTATCTCAACGCGTTCCGAAGGCTGGTTGCGGAAACCAAGTGGCCTGTTGCTAAACAGACGGCGCTCTTCCATCAAGGGCTGTGCGATGAGCTCAAGGACGCTGTGGCTCATATTGACCCTCAACCCAAGACATGTGAGGGCCTTATCAACCTGGTATTACGGCTGGAACATAGGCTAAGTGAAAGAAAGGGGGATCATGGGAGAAAAGGAAAATCCCTTCCATCCTATGTGACGGTGGGAAGTCCTGAAACTTCCACCGCATCCAAGGGAGAACCCATGGACATCAGCGCAATACGAGCGAGCCTCACAGCCACGGAGAAAGAGTCACGCCGTAAACAAGGATTGTGCCTATATTGTGGCAAAAAAGGCCACTACGTACGTGAATGCCCTGCCAAACCGAAGACGTCACGTTATCGGGCCAACCGGTCGGTAACAGCCGTGGTGGACATACCGGCGGAAAACTAGAGGACTCCAAGACCAGAGAAGGGGCATCTCGGAGTCACTCATCCATCCCTTCACTTTCCAACTCGGTCACTAAGGGACAACGACACCTGTTTATCACGGTGCACGTGGGAGTGCATGACCAGTGGATACCCGTTGTGGCCATGGTGGATTCAGGGGCCACTGGCATGTTTATGGACCACAACGAGGCATGCAGGCTAGGGCTAGTGCTTCTTCCCAAAGCAGTACCCGAAGACGTCTATGCGGTAGACGGAAGGCGATTTGTGACGGGGCCCATCGGACAGCACTCGGGGGTCCTTCCGATGAGATATGGGAGGAACCATTTGGAACAAATCGATTTTAACATCATCCGAGCGCCCCAATATGGCGTCATATTGGGATTGCCGTGGCTACAGAAACACAACCCCTTTGTGGATTGGCCAACACATCGCATCGAAATGACGTCACCGTATTGCATCCTGCATTGTGGAATAAGAACGGAATCCCTTGACGCAGATGAGAGCGGGAGTCAGACGGTGGCTACAGCGGCAGAAAAAGATGTGGCTCTCCCCCAGGCTTATCACAGTTTTGAGGATGTATTTGATCAGGTGAAGGCGGAAGTGCTACCACCACATAGACAGTTTGACTGCCAGATCGACCTGGTGCCAGGGGCCAGCGTTCCCAGCGGCAGGCTGTATGCCCTGACGGAGCCTGAAAACGTGCATCTCCGGGGGTACCTGGATAAACTCCTCAAGCTAGGATTCATCCGCCCGTCCAAGTCTCCGGCCGCCTCGCCACTCTTCTTCATCCCGAAGGCTAATGGGGAGCTGAGAGCCTGTGTGGACTTTAGGGCATTGAATGCGATAACCATAAAAAATCGGTACCCCTTGCCTCTCATCAGTGTACTTCTGGAACAGGTCAAGAAAGCTCGTATCTACACCAAGTTGGATTTGAAAGGGGCATACCATCTGGTGCGCATGAGGGACGGAGACGAGTGGAAGACCGCCTTTAAGACCAGGTTCGGCCTTTTTGAGTACCTCGTCATGCCGTTCGGTCTGTGCAACGCCCCGGCAGCCTTTCAGTACTTTTTGAATGAGGTATTCAGAGAGGAGTTGGATATCTACGTGGTCGTATATATCGACGACATCCTCATCTATTCGTCCAGTGTGGAGGAGCACGTACACCACGTCAAAGCTGTGCTCCAAAAGCTGAGGGAAAACATGCTGTTTTGTAAACTCAGCAAGTGTGACTTCCACGTCACATCCGTGGAATTCCTCGGAGTGATGCTGAGTCCAGAGGGACAGGAGATGGCAGAACGAAAGATCAAGGCGGTGAAAGAATGGCCGGTGCCCCAAAGCGTGAAGGACGTCCAAAGTTTCATTGGCTTCGCCAACTTTTACAGGCGGTTTATAGATGGATTTTCAGGAGTGGTGGCCCCAATCACACAGCTACTGAGGAAGTCCAAGGAGTTTGTCTGGTCCCCTGAAGCGAACAAAGCCTTTGAGGCCCTGAAAAGCGCCTTTGGTAAGGCGCCGGTGTTGGCTCACCCCGATCCGGATCTCCCCTACGTGGTGGAAGCGGACGCGTCGGATGTGGCGCTGGGGGCTATCTTGTCCCAACGCAACCACGACACAGGGGTGCTTCATCCCGTTGCGTACATGTCCCGCAAACTCAACGACGCCGAACGCAACTACCATATTGCGGAGAAGGAGCTTCTCGCAATCAAGGACGCCTTCACCGAATGGAGGCATTGGTTGATGGGGGCAAGACATGTGGTATCGGTGTACACGGACCATCGGAACCTACAGTTCATGACGGCCACTAGACACCTTTCTCCCAGGCAGCTGCGGTGGATGATCTTCTTTGCGGGGTTCAACTTCCGCATCACATATCGGCCGGGGACGGAAAACCGGAAGGCGGACGCCCTGTCCCGTCAATCTGCAGTTAAGGAACCATTGCCTGCAACCGAGCGTTCCATCATTTCCCCGAGGATGGTATTGGGGGTTATCCAACCGGATACTTTCCTGAGGGGAATAAAGAGAGGGATCAGGTCATTCGCATGGCGGAGGTGGCTCCTCAGTCACAGAGAATGGCAGCTGAAGGACGGGATACCCCTGAAGGGCAGGTGCCTATTGATACCCACGCCTAGGCTAAGGAAACAAGCATTCATCTGGTGCCATGACTCTCCATGCGCAGGTCATTTGGGCTTTGAAAAAACGGTGGCTAGCATGGGACGGCATTTCTGGTGGCCAACCATGAGAGTGGATGTCAGGAGGTGGGGACAGGAGTGTCCTACGTGTGCTACCATGAAGGCCGACCATGGCCGAACCCAAGGGCTCTTACATCCACTTCCGACCCCGGATAGACCATGGGATAGCATATCACTGGACTTCGTGGTGGGCCTACCGGTAGACCAGGGGATGACGGCAATACTGGTGGTGGTGGATTACTTGACGAAAATGGGGCACTTCATCCCCTGCAAGAGAGTCCCTACGGCCGGGGAATTGGCGTCACTACTCCTAAAGAATGTGGTACGACTGCATGGATTACCTGGGGTGATCGTGTCGGACCGGGGGTCGCAGTTTACTGCGCAATTCTGGAAGACTTGGTGCACTGCGCTGCATGTTAAGACCGCCCTGTCCACCAGCTACCACCCTCAAACGGACGGCCAAACCGAGCGCCTGAACCAAACGCTCAAACAGTATCTGCGATGTTTTGTGGACCAGGGCAGGGAAGAATGGGTCGACTTGCTATGGGTTGCAGAGATAGCCTATAACAACGCCACTCACAGCTCCACACAGTCATCTCCGTTCTATAGCAACTATGGCCAACATCCCAGGTTCTTGCCATTTCTACATCCGTTCAGAGAGGACAGGATTCCCGCCACAGCGGACAGGGTGGCACACATAAAAGACACGTTGATGCGCTCAAGGGCTGTCCTAATAGAGGCCAAGAGAAGATACAAGGCTGCGGCAGATAGGAAGAGAAGGCCCGGGCCACTGTACCGCACTGGAGACTACGTCTGGATATCCACAAGAAAGATGAGGTTTCGAAAGAACAGTGTGTTCCATCCCAAGTACATGGGCCCCTATCGAATTACCAAGTGTATGGGTCCCGTGAACGTGAAGGTGTGCTTGCCCCAGTCATTGCGGATACACCCTGTCTTTCATGTATCATTGCTCAAACCAGCACCCTCCAAGCCGTCTGGGACACCTAGGCCGGTATGCGTGGAGTCGGAGGTGGAGTATGAAGTGTCGGGCATACGGGCGTCCAAATGGCGCAGGGGGAAGCTGTGGTACCTGGTTGCGTGGAAAGGCTATGGCCCGGAGGAGCATTCATGGGAACCGGCTGAAGGGGTTCATGCTCCGCGCTTGGTCTCCTTGTTCCATCGGCGTTTTCCTGCCAGCGCTGGACCCGTGGGGAGCCGCTGAGAGGGAGGATGTACTGTCAAGAATTCCTGTCATACGAGGGGAGGAAAACGGTAACCAGCGAAAACGGACTACATCTCCCAGGATGCTTAGCGGTTGAGAGGTTATGTAAACAGGAGAGCTGTTACATAACTCAAGGGAAACACGCCCTTATGTAAACAGGAGAGCTGTTACATAACTCAAGGGAAACACGCCCTTATGTAAACAGGAGAGCTGTTACATAACTCAAGGGAAACACGCCCTTATGTAAACAGGAGAGCTGTTACATAACTCAAGGAAAACACGCCCTTATGCAAACAGGAGAGCTGTTACATAACTCAAGGAAAACACTCCCTATAAAGGGAGGAACCAGGAGGTACAAGGCTGTCGGATATTGTGTTTACACCGACGTACCTGCTTCGTGAAGAGCAGTGTTCCGGAGTGGTGCTCCAGTAAGGCAAGAACGGAGGTAGGTCGAGTCGTTACTCCCTGGGCCGTGTCTTGCCCCATCGTCACCTGTGAAGGACCCGGAAGCTCTACCGGTCAACCATTGAGCTTCGCTTTTTGACTCGGCTGAGTCCAAGCGCAGTGGCGCTTTTGCTGGTTGGAGTCGTAACTCCCAGCCCGACCAGAGACACAGGGACTGCCAGCTGTAACGCACACCAGGAGGTGTTTGCCGCGTTACAGACTCGGAAGTCCACAGGATCGATCGAGCGGCTGCTCTCGGTTCAGTCTTCTTGCTTGTGATTGGGGTATCGGTGACACATCACCAGGAGGTGACTCCGCATCCCGGTGCAGTCTGAGGAAGAGGTTGAGCGGCTGCTCCCTTCAGGTAGAGACCCCGGCTGGGTGTTTCCCTGACTCCTCGATTCTCCCCAACACTCTTCGTGCCCCTCACAGCCTACCGATTGGCATTGTCGGCCATTTCATTTCTGCCCTCTGTTGGCATACGCCGGGATCGG
This sequence comes from Triturus cristatus, assembly GCF_964204655.1. Lineage (NCBI taxonomy): Eukaryota > Metazoa > Chordata > Amphibia > Caudata > Salamandridae > Triturus > Triturus cristatus. The sequence continues at coordinate 620,664,487 of NC_140588.1, read as the reverse complement.
CGTATATGCAGAGGACGGTTAGGACCATCCGTGCTGTGGGCTGGTAACGTACTTAGCCTGGAGGATTCCAGTGACTATAACTTTTGTTTGTTCTTTGTATTTTATTTGCCTTCATTAAAAGAACTAACCCTTCACAAGTGGTTGCGTCCTCATTGTCGTGTCTGTTAAACGATCCTGAGACGTTCAGGGCGTTACAGGAGGCTGATCTGAGCGGTCTGGAGGGTTTATAGGGGGTGATAAGAGAGTGGTTGATGGATGCCCCGGTTTTCCAGAAGGCTCGATGGGCAATACATAGGGCCTTGAAGTCGATCCTCTCCCTGACTGGGAGCCAATGGAGGTTCCTTAGGCCGGGTTTAGTGGAAGTCCGCCGGGGTATCAGGAGCAGGGTTCGGGCTGCGCAATTTTGAAGAGTTTGAAGCTTGCGCAGAGTGGCTTGGGGTGCCCCTAGATAGAGATCATTCCCGAAATCCAACCGAGACAGAATGAGACCCTGGACCATTATCTGTCGAGGTTGGGGTGGCAGAAGGGGGAGAATCTTGCGTAGGAGCCGTAGTAGGCCGAAGCAGGTGGCGGACAGTTTGACTGCTTGATCATTAAAGATAAGGGACTTGTCCAGCCAGATGCCAAGGCTCTTTATTTTGTCTTTAGGGGTGGGGGGGGGGCCGATGGAAGTCGGCCAGGATAGGGTGATGGGGAGTGGAGAGGAGTTGCCTAAGAGCATCAATTCTGTTTTGTCCCCGTTGAGTTTGAAGCATGATGAAGTCATCCATTTGGTAACCTCCTCGAGGCAGTCCCTAAGGTTATTTTGTGGGGATGAGGATTGATTGAGAGCCACCACTAGCTGAGTGTCGTCGGCGTAGGTGACGATTTTCATTCCGAAAGGGCGGACAATCTCAGCTAGGGGACTCATGTATATATTGAATAGGGTAGGGCTTAAGGAGGAACCCTGAGGTACTCCACATCTGAGGGCTTTGTCCGGGGAGGTAAAATCTCCCTCAAAGACCTGGAAGTAACGGTCGGAGAGAAAGGATTTGAGCCAATCCAGCGCAATCCCTGAGACTCCTAGGTTGGTGAGCCGATGTAGGAGGATATTATGGCTAACCGTGTCGAAGGCTGCGCTTAGGTCGAGGAGAATGATTGCCGCGCATCCTCCTCGGTCCAGGATGTTTTTCGCTTCCTCCGTTACTGCAACCAGAGCGGTTTCGGTCCCGTGCATGGGTCGGAAACCAGTCTGGGTGGAGTCAAGTAGGTGGTTGGATTCAAGGAATTTGGTCAGAGTGGCATTGGCATATTTTTCCCAAATTTTGCTCAGCCATGGCAGCGAAGAAATTGGGCGGTAATTGGTGGGGTTGTCTGGGTCTAGATTGGGTTTTTTCAAAAGCGCCTTTACCATAGCACGCTTCCAGGGCAGCGGGACAAAGCCGGAGGATAGGGATGCATTGAGTATGGTGGCGAGGATGTTCCCGGTGGCCGTCAGCAAAGTGCGAGGGGGTGCTGGGTCATTGGGGGAGCCAGATTTCACCTGGCTCAGAAATGGTTCTAGCGTGGTGGCAGTAAGAGGGGGAAGGAATCCAGGGTTGCCTGGGGCTGGGATCCTAACTCAACGGGTGAAGGGGGGCGGAGTTGGTAGTGGTGGGGGGGAAGGAAGTGTAGATGGTTTGGATTTTCTGGTAGAAGAACTCAGCCAAGTCATTACAACGGGTTTGTACATTGGTAGTGTTGGGGGGTTTGTCCGGAAGTTTAAGGAGGGTTTTTGCGATGCGGTAGATTTCTTTTGGGCGGGACACAGCTGCGTTGATCTTTTCTTCAAAGAAAATGGATTGGGGGTTTTTTAATTCAGATTTGTAGGTTCGGATCGCTCGTCTGTAGGCGAGCTTCATCTGTCGTCACTTATCGGAAGATATTGAGGACTGCGAAAACCTCTCGTTTGCCATCGAATTCTCTCCCAATGCCTGCTTCACCGGCATTCTCATCTACCGCCCTCCCGGCCCTATAGGACAATTTAATACTTCCTTGCTCTCTGTGACCTCTCAGTCGGTTGTCTCCCCGTCCAACTTCTCCATACTTGGAGATTTTAATATTCACTTTGACAACTCTCTAGACCTGCCGGCACAAGAGACCAAGTCAAGCCTGGCTGCATATCAACTCGAGCAACGAGTTCCATCTGCCACACATGAAAAAGGACATCTGCTGGATCCCATTTTCAGCAACTGTGACCAACTTGAAGTGGGAAATATAACCAGACTCCCCTGGTCAGACCACTTCTTAATAGCCTTCAACTGGACCACAATCAAACCACCCTCCTCTTCATTTATTATTAGGAAAACCCGTAATTGGTCCAAACTCCCCACTGACAACTGGGTACAAGTTCTAGGCACCATGAAACCCTCCCTTTCCCAAGACCCAATTGTTAATAACAAAAAATATGAAGAATGGATAACCACCTCGCTGGACCAGGTCCTCCCAGAATACGCACCCAAATCTAAGAGACATAGTAAAACAGCTCCCTTGTACACAGAAGACCTCAGGAACCACAAACGTCTCTGCAAAAAACAGGAGAGAAAGTGGCGCACCTCATACAACCCTGAAGTAAAGGCCACATACAGGGAAATGATCAGGAACTATAAACTGGCTATTAAATCTTCGCAGGCTGCCTTCTACAACCTTAAAATAACCACGGCAAAATCTAAATCCAAAGAAATCTACTGCATAGTTAACTCCCTGATCAAACCCCCGCCCCCAGTCACAGATAACAATAACTCTCCAACCAAATGCAATGATCTGGCGGAATTCTTTTTCCAAAAAATTAATAACATCTATCTTTCCTTTCCCAATCCCCCCTCCGACTCCCCTGGCCAGAACCTGCACCTGACCTCTAATTCATCCAAGTGCCTAGACTCTTTCCCCTTGATTACTTTGGAAACCGCACAGACATTGGCAAAAAAAATAAAATCTGGCTCCCCGTGCGACCCTCTCCCCCCCAGGCCCACTAAATCTTGCCAGTATTGCTATTCTCCCCACGCTCCTGGAGCTCACGAACTCCTCCATAATCAGTGGGATAGTCCCTCCAACATGGAAGCATGCTATGGTGCGGGCCCTGCTGAAAAAACCTTCTTTAGACCCAGCTAATCCCAGCAATTACCGTCCGATCTCGTTACTCCCCTGGGCATCGAAAATTCTGGAGAAACATGTCAATACCACCCTGACAATGTTTTTTGAAGAAAACCATCTCCTCGACTCCTCCCAAACAGGTTTCCGTACCAAACATGGAACTGAGACGGCGTTACTGGCTGTGACTGAGGAGGCAAGACGGCTCCTGGATCGAGGAGGATCAGTGGCAGTGATCCTCCTCGATCTAAGTGCCGCATTTGACACGGTGCATCACAAAATCTTGCTAACTCGTCTTGCCAACCTAGGAGTGACCGGAGATGCCCTGACATGGTTCAATTCTTTTCTGTCCAACAGAACCTTTCAGGTCTTCGATGGCACATCACGCTCATCCATTCGTCCCTTGGGATGTGGAGTCCCCCAGGGCTCCTCCTTAAGCCCTACGCTCTTTAACGCTTACATGAGGCCACTGGCTGAGGTTGTCCGTCCGCATGGTGTAAAGATCATTTCCTATGCGGACGACACCCAGCTGGTGGTTTCCCTGGCAGAGAAGAGCGGCCTCCAGGCACCACCAGACCTAGCGGCTTGTCTGGAGGACGTAAAGAAGTGGATGATGAGCTCCTGTCTAAAGTTGAATGACGACAAAACTGAGCTGATGATCCTGGGCACAGCCTCCCCCGTCTCCATAGAGCCGAGCTGGCCGTCAAGCATGGGAGTGGCTCCACCCTCCAGAGATAACATCAAAAGCTTAGGGGTCTGGCTCGACAAGTCTCTGAGCTTTAACACACAGGCCACTAAGATCTCAGCCACCTGTTTTGGCCTTCTCAGTGTGATCAAGAAAGTTCTTCCCCTCCTCTGCTTCGAGGCCAAACAGATAATTATACAGGGCCTCATCCAATCCCGCTTGGATTTTAATAACGCCTTATACCTAGGAGCCCCGGATTACACCCTACAGAAGCTCCAACGCACCCAAAACTGTGCTGCCAGAGCACTGCTGGGCATCCCCCGGAGGACCTCAGTGAGAACCAGCTTGAGGACCCTGCACTGGCTACCTATCAGGGACAGAGTAAGATTCAAATCGCTCTGCATTGCCCACCAGACTTTCTGGGAAACGGGCCCAGACATCAATCGACCCCTGATTTCTCCCTATAGGCCGAAGAAATCCCTCCGCTCTTCTACAGCATTTCTGGCTGAGATCCCCAGAACTCGCAGAGTTAGAGCAGGAGGACGCTCCTTCTCGTATAACGTCTCCAAACTCTGGAACTCACTCCCTTTGCAGCTAAGAAACAACCCCAACCTGACCACTTTCCGTAAACAACTAAAAACCCTGCTGTTTAATGCCTAGCTAGTAACCTCAAGAGGGTCCCATCTGTTTCAGCGCCTGGACGCCTCAGGGCAACTGTAGCGCTTTATAAATCTAATTTTCATTTCATTTCATTTCATGGAGAGTAGTCCAGCCGCCACTGCTTTTCCAGTCTCTTGCATTGGCGTTTTAAATCGCGCAATTCGGTGGAGTACCAGGGAGCTGTTTTTGTGGGTCGCTTAGTTTTGGTGCATTTCATGGGGAGCACAGAGTCAAGTGAATTAGAGATCCACTGATTGTAGTCCTCGTTTGCTATGGTCGGGTTGGGATTGGGGGCGGGTTCTGGTGGAGTCAAGGGTTGCCTGCCATTTATCTAATGGAAGGTTAGACCAGTTGCGGACTCTACAGGTGTTAGTTGTGATGGGGGGATGGGAAACGGCGGGTGCCCATAGTAGGGGAATCAGAAAGTGATCTGACCAGGGAAGAGGAGATGGGATTCCGACCGAGAGATTCGCATTGTTGCTGAACACAGGGTCCATCCAGTAAGTGGCCCTTGATGTGGGTGGGTTTGGGAACTAATTGTGTCATTTCTAGAGCAGATAGACTTGAGGAAACTTCTGAGGCAGTGTGGTCCAGAGGGTTGTCGAAATGGATGTTAAGATCGCCTAGAAGTGTAAAGTTGGGTGAATTACATGCTAGGCTGGCGATGATAGGGGGGAGGTTGCTGGTGAATTGTCCTAACATGCCGGGTGGACGGTATATGAGTAGGCCGGAGAATGTATTAGTGGGGGAGAAGTCCAAGGCGAAGGACAGACTTTCGCAGTCAGGTAAGATGTTGGGGGTGCTGCGGCACTTGTAGCAGTCTCTGAAGATGATTGCTAGGGCGCCTCCTTTCCCTGTTTTCCGGTCTTCTCGTGAGATTAAGTAACCCGGGGGGAGAGACTGGGCAAGGTCAGGCTCTGACTCCGAATTGAGCCAGGTCTCTGTGAGGTAAAGAACGTCAGGATGAAGTTCTTCTAGCAGTAGGGAGATTTCCGTCGAGTGTTTTGGCAGTGACCTGCAGTTTAGAAGGAACATGGTTATTTTGGTCTTCACATTTCGGGTGGAACAGGATGGGGATGGAAATCGCAGTGAGGGCATGGTGTATACGGGTCGGCCGGGATCCAGGAGAGGTGGCGGTTGGCGGGGGTTATTCCTCTGAATTTGAGGAGGAAAGAGGAGCTATAGGCTATTCTGTGTGATGGGAGGCAAGCAGGGTTCGTGGCCCCTGGCCTCGTCCGGCCGCGGACGGGCGCAGACGGGCTTGCCTTTGGCGCGCCGCCAGTGCGCCCGCTGCGCGTTCTGCTCTGCATCGGCTTATGTGGGGAGTGGGGAGGAGACTGGACTGCAACCCACCAATCGGAAGCGACTTCCCTCCACACGATCGGGATTAGGACCCGCGGTGGACCGGGGAAAGCAACCTGGGGGTGTGGCAGCGTGCGAAGCCCTCGTGAGTCAAGTATTCTCTTGGGGTCGAGGTTTTGATCTTTTGTTTTAAAAATATATAGTGTAACAAGAATAAAGTGACAGTAAATGGTTTTAAAAGTACAATAAGCGTGATAGTAGCGTCAACAGCTAGCGCCAAGCCACTACCTCAAGTGCGTCCGCTGCGCATTCTGCTCTGCATCGGCTTATGTGGGGAGTGGGGAGGAGACTGGACTGCAACCCACCAATCGGAAGCGACTTCCCTCCACACGATCGGGATTAGGACCCGCGGTGGACCGGGGAAAGCAACCTGGGGGTATGGCAGCGTGAGAAGCCCTCGTGAGTCAGGTATTCTCTTGGGGTCGAGGTATGCATTGTACGGACCAGTTATTACATAGAGTAAATTGCTCTCTGGCAGAAGGTTACCTGAAAGGTTTAATCCTTTGGTTTCAGGGCATCTGGGTAGGTCTGCAAGAGTGAACTACATCTGTATTTTTTAGCAGACAGAATCAGGACTGAACTGAGTTGGGGCACGGGGGGACACCAGTGCGAACATTTGTAAAACATAAACAAGCCCTCCCCTCTCTAACTCTGACCTGAAGGAAGGATGGTCAAGTGGTGCAGTGCTCAGGCCAACCAAACAGACTTGCAGTGCATTGCACCAGCACTGGTGAGACACAACCGACATGGCCTGCTGCCACATCGCCTCCTGCCCCTAGCTGAATCCTTTGCCACAAGGCATGTCAGAGGCTCCTTGAACTGTACCTCACAGTGCATACTGCTGCTGTTATTCACTTTAGGGAGGATAGCATGCAGCATTAGGCCTGGAGGCCAGGACTGGGGCACTGGCTGCATGAACTAATGAATCTCCAAATGCACAGCACGTGCGACGCACTCCCGGAAGCAGGAAGCACTTCTCATCTGTGCTTCTGCTGAGGTTTTACTTACTGTTGGTTGGATTTTAAAAGGGAGTGGAGAGGAGTCTGTGAGTCCATCTGCATGATGGAGTCCTCCCCAGCCTCCCACAAATTCCAACCAACAGTGAGCAGCATGTAGAAATGTAGCCGAAGCACAGGAATCCAGGTTGCACCACCCACTCAAATTTTTGACTGTGGTAACTGGTCATGCCCCTATCTTTTAAAGCTATGGTGCTGATTTGGCCCTGCCCAGGGCCACACAAAAATTGCCCTAAGGCCGAGCATACCCCTGGCACTCAATAGGACGTGCCCCTTTCATGATCCAAGCACTTTCACTTGTGCCTCAGGGATGAGTGTGAACCTCTACCTGCACAAGCACAGTTGCAAGTCCTGCAAAAAAAGAAAAACATTATCTCCGCCCTGGTGAAGCAGCCAGTATTGATGCTGCGCTGCTTGTGTACTCCATCCTATTCTTTCTCCGAGTGGCGGAGCTCTTCTCCTTTCACCTACAAGCACCAGCCGCAGGTGCTTATAGTCCATTTCCAGACACAGAAATGTAATCTGTGTGTTGTGAGTATTTGAAGTTTTATGCTGGGGTTCTCCTTCTTTTGAAGTGGACTCTTCTCTTCTTTGCTCATGAAAGCCTGTCTGTCACAGCAGGCACGACTCTGAAGCGGATTGTCCCACAACACAATTCATGGGAGTGACTAGAGTTCATAGCTGGATGGCAGCCACAGTGATATGTGCATCAAAAGGTTAATCCCAGCCCTACTCTTTATGATACCTTTATCAGCCCCCATCTTCCTTCCTGAGATGTGTCTAGGCCCTGCCCTTGTGGTCTATCACTGCATGAAAGTGTAAATGGAGTCTCTTTCTTTTTCCCTCCTGAATGTGCCCCATCTAGCTCACAAGAATGCAGCAATAAATAAATCTGTCTGGGTTGATTCCTCTCCTTCTCATGTCTTCATCAGGCAGGCCTGGGCTTCCCAAAATGGAACCCAAGATCCTCCATGTAGCATACCATTTCAGGCACATTTACTAAATGTACTTTCGCAAGCTCACTTACTATTCAGCTCTAATACCTCTAAGCATTGTACCCTTACATGTACACATCCATTCAGCACATACACTCAGTCTGCACGCACTGTTCAGCTCTGAAGCTTTTCTATATCCAACCAAGGTGTGCTATTTACAAACACAAACCCTGCCAACACACAGACTTACCATGTGCATGCTGCACAACACTTCACTCCTCATGTATTGTACTTAACGCAACCGCACATACACCCAGCACATGCTCTTATTGTGCACGCGCTGCACAGCACTACATCTCTTATGTAAAGTATTACTGTTGGGCAGACATGCACCCAGTAGGTGCATGCACTAACTGCACATGCACTGCACAGAACTGCTAAATCCCTGTACTGTACCCTTCCCAGGCACACATACATCCAGCACAGAGTCACTACTCCTGTGCTGCGCAGCACTCCACATCTACCTGATGTATGCCAATGGAGAGTTAGGCACACAGCAGCGGAACTTTTAAAAAGGTGAGTGAGCCTATGGGCCTCACTCCAGTGATACTTGGTAAAAAGGTCCTGTTCACCCTACTGATTACTACATGGTAGGCTGCCGCCACTGGGCTTGTGCTGCTTAACTCCTGGTGAAGGCAGTAGCCTTCCACCACTATGAGAGTAGCACTTTGGGTACCACTCCCGGTCCAACAGACCACTGGCTTAACGAAAATTGAGGGGTATGTGGAGAGGCCCCCTCCAGGCTCAATCATGAGCTCTCCGGCCCGAGTGCTGTGCTGTGGGGGCCCCCTGGAGCTTGGGGGCCCCCCCACACAGCGGGGGTTTGTGTTACGCTCCTGCAACAGACTGCAATCCGTGAGACAGGCCTATGTCATGGAACACACGCATGATCCATGTTCGCCTATGACAAAAAAAATCAGCATTAGGGTTACAGACAACAGTTCAGCTGGGCACTCAGGGTAGGGGGTGCACCCTCTTACCATGCAGATAACATTTCCATCCCAACACGTGGGAAACAAAATGGAGAGAAGGGAGGCAACAAATAGAAAAGAATAAGTGGCAAACCGAAGGTCTGTGACAGCAAACAAATGTGGCTATTCTGTGAAAGGTACCATCTCTGTTCCCTTGTGGTCCAATGTCGTTTACAGGTGGGTGATGTGAGACTCTCCTGAGACTTCTGGGGGAAGTTCGAACACTGTAAGAAAATCCACCAGCGGCGTCTCCTTCACTGTAGGAATAGTATGGCAAAAGTAATGCCACTGACAGAGTCTCATCCGGTTTTAGCACTAAGTGCAGAAATGGGAGTTTTTTTATTACATTCCACGGAAAGAGTCATTTCATATATTTATTTAATGACTTTTCTGCTTTCTCCTACTTTCTATAACATGTCACTCAAAGTGTCACACATAAGGTACTGAAATGTCATGCATAAGTGTATTAAAACTATGAAAATCTCACACATACGTAACCTGAAAACTTGACCGCTATGCTGCTGTTAAATGCATTTGAAACACCAGTAAATGCAGTAAACGAATGCTGATTGGGCAGGATTTTCAACGCCCAAGGCAGCGTCCCCTTTTTGTTGGTCATCTTAGAAAGCGTGAAGCAATGTTTGTAAAGAAGCTCGGTAGATACAAGGCATATGCAGCTGTAGCCGTTCAAATAAACGGAACGGATTTTAGGTCCCCGGTGAGGTATAGAAACACCTACTTGGCAATAGTTTTGTTCCAAACGGGCCGCTCTAGGCTGCAGCCTCAGATCCGTGACCATCGACTGGTGTTCTGGCTGATGGGTGCTTGGCAGGGCGTCAATGAGCTAGGTGTTACAAGCAGAAATACTCTGAGGTAACTGCAGCTGCTGAGTGAAATGTACATTGGCAGATGACTCCCGTATTTGTATTTGATTGTGGTTGAAGTGTGCGGCGTTGCGAGTAGTGTCAAGGGAGAGCGCTGTAATTCAGGCATGGCATTCATCGCGTGATACCTGCGTGAAGAGGAATCTAACGCTGCAGAAGGTGAAGACCGGGAAAACAGGGTAAAGATGCCAACTGCGCGTCATGATCCACGCTACAGATGCCATGCAGTCCGTGCACTCTCACAGTCTGCGTGCACACTGCCCTGACAGAGTCGCAGTGTTTGCAGAGATGCTATTGATCCATGTAAGATACAGCTGTGGACCTACTAAACATCTGTATGGTAGACAGGGTCTCACTGGACTCTTGCTTTTCACCCTTGCTTTGCTTTCTTTCTGGTGTTTCATACAAGCCGGATTTGTCCAGCTTGGAAAGTTCTGTTGAAACAGTACAGTACCTCGAGGGTCCTGAATACTGCACGGGTTTCCATGAGAATAGCCTGTGTGAGGGTTGTATGCTCGACAGTGTACTATGTATGTCTGATGAAAAGCAAGTCCTGAAGAATTCATATCTGATGAATCCAAATTCACGAAACCTGTATTTGTAGAAATACTACTGCTTTGAAACAAGAAAAAATAATGAAAAATTGCACAGACCCAGTATTTTAAGCTGTGGTTTGATGTCATAACGAAGTTAATTTCGAGGAAACTCAGAATGTATACAGTTTCTAAAATTGAACGAATAAAAATATAAATGTAATTAAAATAGTTTTACTGCAACAAATGGCTCAGGAGAAGAGACAGTGAGCCCAGAGCAGAGAGAGGCAGACACGGCTTGGAACGAGAAGTCTCACAGAAGGATAAATATAGGAAAGAAGGACAGCCCTAAGAGGGGAAAAGAGATGTGGTGGATGCCAGGCCATGCAAGGAAGGCTTTGATGAGGGGGGCAGGATTGGGCACTCTTGTACAGATAAAAAAGATACGAGCAGGGTTTAAAGAGATGAGGAGGTTCAGCAAAAGAGAGGAGGGCTTCAGCAGCTTCCACCAAAAAGGTCAAATAGAGCAGAGGATGAAAGAGTTCCAGGGAACAATCAAAGTTGATAAACAATTTTCCCCTTGAAAGGTTTTCGGCAGGTGGGATTTTTCTGTTTTGTAAATATAATTTATTAGAGTAATTTACACAAAAAAGGTTTTGTCAGATAGGACTGTTCAAGGCAGGATTTTTCAGATCTTCTTTTCACCAGGACCTCACAGATCTGTTCAATAATCATCAAATTATGAGATAACACTTATACAATCAGAAGTATCCAAGTGTGAGTTCTTGATAAAATGAAGAAAGTGATAACATTGGTAGTGCCCAAAGCCATTCTCCTAAAGAATAGCGAAGGGGACATTCAAGCCTCACTGTCAACTCCATTATATGAGGATAAAAAGCAATTTGCTTTATAAATGTTTAGCATTACTTCCATAGGTTTTTATTGCTTTAGCACCCCCAAATCAGCCTGTGACATCAGCGTGCGTCTTCTGAATACACAGGATCGCCTGTTCCATTTAACATTAAACGTTTCAATAAGGAAAACCAATATAACAACATTGAAACCCTGAGGTTGACTCAACCTTTCTATCCTTGAAGTGCTTGCTCCTGCAGCTCCAAGGGACAGAGGAGCTCTTTTCAGGAGAGAGAGTAAAAGAGAGAGAGACCTAAATACCGGCAGAAAAAGAGGAAGAGAGAGAGAAAGACGGAGACAGAACAAAGAAAACAACATCCTTTTATCAGAGCGATCAGGGGCGCGCCTTGCTGTCCAGTCATGTTTGTTTTGCAGTATTCTTTCAGCAGCTCGGCTGCAACAATTGGTTTTTCATCCCCCTCTGATCTGTGTTTTGAATTGAGAGAGTTGGCCTTTCAAAGGTGTAATAATGAGGGATGAGATGATGGCTCCTGATCTTTTATTAAACTGCTTCCGCAGAGCTGTCTGTCCATGAGCTCGGGGAGCATCCATGCAGTAGATGAACAATTCTCAAGCTGCTGCCAACAAGTACCTTGTCTGCTTGTTTAATATGAGCGTGACATAAGGATAGAGAGTTGTACAGACCTCTGACTGTAGGGGGTGTTTTGAATAGAAGTACAGAAAAACAATTGTAGGCAGAACATGGTCTTTCTTACGCTCTAACAGCAGAGAATGTGGCTTGAAGTCTCCCTCGGTTTAATGCCTGTGCTCATCTTTTTTCCCCTCACAGTTATACGAGGAGTATATCAAGCTCTCGCCTCTGGATCCTTGCTTACTGTTTCATCAGGGTGGGCACTGGCGCGAACTCACCGTGCGCACAAACCGCACTGGAGACACCATGGCTATAGTGACTTTCCATCCCCAGGATCTGAGCCAGGTAGGAACATTGCCCTGTCAAGGGATCACATGCATAGTCAGTGGCAGCAGAAAGAGACAGCCATGTCTGCTTTGCCTCGCCCGCCCTTCATCCCCACCACAGACACCAGTGTCAGCCTCCTCCAGACTGGATATCCCCTCTCCTCTAAAATGATTTTGCTATTCCGCTACCACCCCTTCCGTTCTCTGCCTTCCTTTCTCACTTACCTCCTTCTTTACTTCTGAACCATCTATTACTATCTCGTTTACACAAAGCCATCTACCTCAGCACGTATGCCCAGTTTACATACATTCTCTTTTTTATATCTCAATGGAATGTGGTCTGCCCAAATGGCTTCTTTCGTGCAATGCAAACATGTTGCTTTGAAGCTATAGAATGATTGTTTTTTTCTTGGGAATCATGCTTTCTTTCAGATGTTTTTCCACAGACATGCGTATTATGCTTACAATGAACAGCCTAATCTCTGGACATCAATATGGTACTGGGGCCAGACACCAAGTTCCGGCAATGATTTGTACATTCCAGGAGCTGTGGTGATCACTCATACAGTGTTGTGTCCTCTCGTTGACAGGAGGAGCTCTGTGCTCAAAAGGAGTCTTTGAAGGAGTTTTTCACCCGTGGACCTGGCGCAGTTTGCAATTTAACCTCCCTCTATTTCCAGGAGAGGTAAGTACACCTCTTATAGTACAGGGTGTGTAAATCAGACTGTATGTGCTTTGTATCAGTGGTTATGCCGTCGAGTTAAACTGAACAGCACGTTTTAGCTCACAAATTCTTACCCTGAGGATCTGAAAGTTCCATTTTATGGTGAGGTTTTCACACAGTCGATTGTTATGCAGAGGTACAAAGCAGAGACCGATGTGGGTAGGGGAACGGCGCACCCATGCTCTATTACTTTGATCATAACAGTTCCCATACTTCTTATTTAAAAAAGCATTCCTGAATGGCTGAGAAGAAGGGTCTCCTCTACAGTGAAGTGAGCGAAGGCAGAGGCAGCTGCAGAATTAAGAAGCCTTCTCTTCAGGGTGCCCACTGCCTGGAAGAAATGTACATGTGTGCAATTGCTTAATTGATGGAATCTGAAATGTGTCCTTTTTATGGAAACCTATAAAGAAAAGCCTCACACTAAAACACAACTTTTGAAAGCACTGTAAACATGTAAACAATCTTTGTGCGCATTTCGCCACAGCGTGTTGATACTGTGTGCAACCTTATATCGGATGTAATATATGTTTTAAACTAAGGACACATATTCACAGCGCTTTTCTGACCGACACATTCGAATCAGTGGCCATCCCCTTACACCCACCTGAAGTGATTGCATTAACCAACTGAGCTTTCCTACCAAAAAATGTATTTCCCACTGATAAATTCAAGTTGCATTTATTTTTCATTGATGGTGTGTGCATTATATTTAATAAGCTGTTAGCTGTAAGTGAAAGGTCAACAAAATAGAGAATATTTTTTTCTTTTGCCCACGTGTCTGATCCCGCCTCCTACTCTTGCTGTCCCCGCCCCCAGTGTACTCAGGATCACAGATCCCATACTTTCCTTTCTTCACTTCGATCTCTGGTACAAGGTTATGCTTTTTTGTTTAAAAGGCTAAAATAATGTATTTTCTTTCTTTGCAACAGTATGTGTTATCATCCCTAATTTCTGATCCTTGCCCTCTGTTGGCTGATGTGGATGTAGGCCTTCAAAACTGCTGCTAAAAATAGGTACTTGTTCCTTCCTAATCCACTTTTTTATAACTCACATTAAAACCAAATTGGGTAATATCAAAATGATATTTTTGACTACAAAACACCTTTTGGTCGCTTCTTATGAGTACAGTACATTAAAGTACATATAAGCAGTTACTCGGTTATTAAGCATAGATGCATAATAGGTGATTCAGATGCTGGAAAAAGTGATATTATTTTTGATAACGTTTACATGATCTGGAAGAATCTTAGTCCATAGAAAGATAAAACAACATGGGCAAACATACCACAGCGTCTCTATATTTTGCAGATATTAATGAGAAACATCTGAGTTTCAAATTACCCACTTGAATATAATAATGTATATAACAATGAAGATAAATTGTAGGACATAGTGGAGAAGACCACCCTGATACATAGACTGCTTCCAGCTCCACTGAAGACACACGCAATCTCCCAGAAATGCAAGACGCGTATAGCGCACTCTGACCTCCCCCTGGTGGCACTGAAGGAGAGATGGCAAAAGGATCTTAGAAGAGGGGAGCAGGGATGTCGATACCCCAGAGATGTGGCCATTAGGGCTGGGTTCTTCCTGGTCCAGTTCAAGATTCTCCACAGGGCATATTTTACCAGAACTAGGTTGCTTCGCATGAGCAAGGTAAACAGTGACAGATGTCTGAGGAGCTGCGGTCAAGTGGGTACTCTGCTTCACACAATTTGGGATTGTCCGAAAGATATGATCATACTGGGCGCAAGTGGAGGAAGTGTTCACGTGGGTGGTGGGAGAAAACATTGCCCTGACCCCTGACTCCCTGGGACTGTGCTGGTGAGATGACGCTGTCAAGATATACACTGCTATTCTGCAATGTGGCCCTGATTGTGGCCAAAAGAGACATAATAAGGCTGTGGGGCAGCCCAGAACTGCCCAGCGCGAAGGACTGGATACAAAACATGGGCTGTTGCATGAAGATGGAATAAACAGTCTCCACATGCTGAGGGTGGAGGTGTCTGGAAGGCTTTGGAAAGTTAATACAATTGTTGAGGTATGATGGGCCAGTGTTATGTAGTGCCTTGAAAATGTGAGTGAGGAATTTCAATTGTGCTAGTTTCTGAATAGGGAGCCAGTGGAGCTCCTTCAGGTGGTGTTATGAAAGTGTGGTCTGGGTGTGTAATACCTGGCATCTTTTGGCGTGTTTCCCCAGTCTTTTTGCTTTCTGACATCCCAGTCTTGACTCTGTTTTTGCTGGTTTAGTGTCTCTGCACACTTTCTCTCTCCTGTTTAGTCAGTGTTAAAGTGATAGTGCTTGTATAGTAAATTGGATTATGGATTGGTGTTTCCATGATTGGCATTTTTGATTTACTGGTAAGTCCCTAGTAAAGTGCACTGAGAGTGCCAGGGCCTGTAAATCAAATGCTGCTAGTGGGCCTGCAGCACTGTTTGTGCCACCCACACGAGCAGCCTTTCAAAGGGTTCTCAGACCTGCCACTGCAGTGTCTGCGTGCAGGTTTTACTGCCATGTCGACTTGGCAAGTGCAACCACTTGTCAAGCCCTAACCATCCCTTTTTGTACATGTGTGCCACCCATAAGGTAGGCCCAAGGTACCCCAATGGGCTGGTGGATCAGTGTATTTGAAAGGAAGGACATGCACTGGTGTGTGTGAAATGTCCTGAAAGTGAAATACAGTATATTTCCTTTTTCTCTGCTGAAAGGCTATCTGTCCCATTAGATAGAATGGGAAATACTCTGTAACATTTTGCAAGTATATCTTCCTATTGGGACAAGATAGAAAAAAGAAGTTTAGTAAGCCTAAACTCTGAATGTAGAAATGCATCTTTTAGTAAAGATGATTTTTATAATCTGTGTTAGAAATTAGCACTTTCAGAAAGTAGGTATTTTCTTGCTTAGCCATCCTGTGTTCCTCTGCAGAGTTGTGGATTGACTGTCTGGCTTTGGAGTGACCGGGGCTGAGGATGTGCATTCTCTTCAGACAGCCATTGGAGGGGGTGGGGAGTTCAGGGGCGAGGAGTGGAGGGGGGGTGGGTCGAGGTGTGTCCTTCCTTTCCTGAATGAGTGGCCTGGGCTGCATTTAGAGTTGTGGGAGAAGATTTCCTTGCACATTAAAGGGCCTGGTCTGCCTTGAACAATGCTGTCTCCATCTCCTGCTGGGAAGCTGGGCCACAGAGGACCAAACTGGTTTGGACTAAAAACAGACACTCTCTGCTCAAGAGAACAAAGAGAAATGCATTATAAACATTGGTGCCCAGAACCTTGGAACTCACTTGAATCAAGGAACCTGCCAAGAAGAAGAGCTGGAAGAACTGCTAGGAGGAGTATTTCCCCTTTACTGTGTTCTTGCTTTACTGTGCTGGCCTGCAGTTGCTGCTTCTGCCTTGGACAGTGAAAGGACTGGACTGAACTTTCTCTACTTGTTGCTGTGGGCTTGAACTACAGCTTGCCTCCTGTTCACAAAGTCTGAGTGACAGCAAAGACTTCACTTACTCTGGGTACCGCCTCTGGAACCGTGGGTTTTAGTTGACACAGAGGAGGAAAGCAGCCGACACCATCATGGACACCGCTGCAGGCTCTGTGTCCTGAAGGCACCGCAAAGGGCACCACCGCACTTCGCACCGCAAACCTGATTACAACGACGGCCCCCGTCGCCACCGAGCCGCTGCTTGCACCATTACCTGTGGGCACCGCGCTCTGACCCGCCTTGCTTCACTCCACTGTCCTGGTCTCATCGACGATGTCCCTGACCACGAAACCTGTGACCGCACCATGGTTTGGGGGCACTGCTCATAAGTTAAGCGACGCACCGCCCCGTCCCACACCACAGTCTGGGCCGACAGATGCAAGGTCCCATCAACCGGCACAGTTGCTTGCACCGTGACCTGTCAGCACCACCTCACTCTGCACCGCAGCCCTGGTGTCAACAACGCCACTGGACGAATGTCACCGAGCCACTGCCTGCACCACGACTTGAAGGCACCGCTACACGTCACATCGCAACCGCAAGGGTTGCCATGACCGGCCCGCACCGACGCGGTCACTGGAACCATAGGTACTGTTTACGAGTCTGCTGACACTAAAGCTGGTCCACACCGACGAGGTAGGCCTGAACTGTTGGATTCTGTTGTTTTCAGCACTGCGGTAGCTCCAGAAGGAGCTACCGGCTTCAAGGAACTGCATTTCTAAGTCATACTTGCAAAATCCATATTTTTGATTACTGTATATTGGTCTTTTATCGTTTTGGTCTTGTTTGCACAAATAAATTTTGGTTATTTTTCTAAAGCTGGTCTGCTGTCCTTTTGTAGTGTTTTCACTGTGTTACTGTTGGTTATGTGCAAATGCTTTACACACTGCCTCTGAAATAAGCCTGACTGCTTGTGCCAAGCTACCAAGGTGGGGAGCAGGGGTTATTTTAGGAGTGTATCTCCCTTATCCTGACTAGAAGGAAGGGCCCCTATTTGGACAAAGGTGCAAACCATTGCCAACTAGTGACCCCCATTTCTAACGGAGGTTGATATTGATTATTGCTGCCGAGTTCTGAATTGTCAGCAGCCTTCTGGTGAGTGTTTTGTTGATCCCGGCATAGAGGTTTTTCCCGTAGTCCAGCTTGCTTGTGACTAAGGTGTGGGTGACGGTTTTCAGGGTGCTGATCGGGAGCCATTTGAAAATCTTCTTCAGCATCTTCAAGGTATGGAAGCATGAGGCGGTGACGGCATTGACTGACTTGGGAGGTCATTGGGAGTTTACGGTCGATGATGATCCCAAGGGTGTGTGTTGGTCCTAGCTCTGTTGGTTATTAGGTGGAGTCCAACGGTGATGTGCCCTTGCTGAAGTTCATGATTTCGGTCTTGTCAGTGTTCAGCTTTAGACAGTTGGTCTTTATCCAGCAGGCAATTTCAATCATGCAGGCGTTAAACTTGACCCAGGTCCTGGACGTCTTGTCCACAAGGGAGAGATTGAGTTGCGTGACGTCGACGTACGAGAGGATGTTGATATTATGAGAGTGACTGATTATGTCTACAGGAATCATGGAAGGGAAGGTCTCTTTTTGTGTGGTCACCTCCTTTTCGATTGATGCAGCTGGTTTTTTGACTGTGAGAATGCACTGAGGCCTGCTAACCAGACCTCAGTGCCAGTGCCCCTACCCTAATATGCTTGTCGGATTGGCTTTACCAA
The DNA here is from genome assembly GCF_964204655.1 of Triturus cristatus. Classification (NCBI taxonomy): domain Eukaryota; kingdom Metazoa; phylum Chordata; class Amphibia; order Caudata; family Salamandridae; genus Triturus; species Triturus cristatus. Next base: position 620,646,534 of record NC_140588.1, on the reverse strand, counting down.
ATTGGAAATGGCTAACTTACCTGTAAGTCCCTAGTATATTGTTGCCAGGACATATAAGTTAGAGGGGTACCTCAGGTATTGCAGCACTGGTTGTGCCACCCTGGAGGTCCCCCAAATAAAACGAGTTTCCAAGTCTACCATTTCGAGTTGGTACAGCAGTCATGTAGTGCTGGCCCGACTTTGCCATTGAAAGCAGTGGCAAGGCATCCCCTTCCCCTGTGCATCTGTGTAAGTCATCCCTCTTGCAAGCCTACCGAGTCCTAAGGTTGGGTACAACATATGACACTGGCAGGACATGTAATTGACATGTCCTGACAGTAAAAATGCGAGACTGTCATTTTTACTGTGGAAGGGCATGGTCACCCGATTGGCGAGTGCAGGTTTACACGCTGACCTCTCAGCCATGCTTACTCCTGAACGGTGCAGCCAAAGTGTGCACTCTAAGTTATTAAACAACTCAGTATATTAAGATTGACTTAAATTTCAAATCTAGATTAATGTAACTTGCTGCAGTGTGCAGCTTTTACAAAGCTGCCACTTTGCCGCCCTTAAAACTGCTGCGCTTTCCCAGGCAACCATGGAGCCTGTTCCACGAGACAGCTTTCTGCCCTCTTGTGGAGATGTGCCAACAACTCTCTGGAAGGGGACCAATGAGAGAATGCAGGCCAGGGAGGTGTTACCTCCCTACTGCAGGAAACCACTTGGGTGTTAGCCCCAAAAGGCAGACTTCAAAGCGAAGCAGCCTTTGAAAGGGGAAATGTGTAACACTAGGATGGTGGACTTCCCCATTGTTTAGGTAGACAGGCTGTCATGGGGAGCAGAGAGGGGAAACCAGTTACCAAACCAGTTTCCCCAGGGGGCTGTGACCCTGAGGTAGGCACGCCCCTGGGTGGGCTAGTGAGATCCATACAACGAGGGAGGTGTCACAGAATCTTGAGAGTGGGTGGAATTGTACATCCTAAGATGGGCTGGTGACACACTCCACAGGAAGTGGTCACCAGATGGGAGCGAACCTGGTAGCCTATTGGCCACCAACTGCATCCTGCCCTGGGGGAATTTTCCGAGCATAAAGTGGGTACCCCTGGCACCCCGAACTCATATCTCAACTGAACTGGAAGGCGACCCAAAGAAGGACGGCCCTACTGCGCGAAGAGACCAGCAAAGAAAGGCGGCACCATTGAAAGCTACACCTCATGGCTAGCGAAAAGAGGAACTGTGCTTGCAGTATCCTGTTCAAGCAGAAGTCTCCAGAGCCCATCAAAACCTAGAGACTCTATGGTCCAGCTAACTGGCCTCCTGTTCACAGCACAGGGGGCACCAAAGCTGAAGAAGCCAGCTGGAGCAAGTTGGTAGCACCAATCTTCACACCGCTATCACTAATGCGGTGCAGCACCTGGTACCAAGACCCGACGCACAGAGTTGCACCTGAGTTCGCTGAACCCGGAAGTGCTGTTGTAGAGCTACTGGGACCCTCGGAGTACGTGCTATCGACTCAGGAAAGATTGGTCTGTGACCACTACTCCGGGGGACTGGTAGCCCAGTGGCTACTGTACTTCTGCCATCCTGCAGAGGACTTCGTGGGATGTCGACTCTGTGACCAGGACCGTCTCACCCAGCTCAGAGACCAAGGAGTAGTGACAACAAGACCCCCTTCGACCCCATTGCACCCACAGCATCATCGGAGCATCTTCAACATTCTTCATCCCTTGCATCAGGACCACTCCAGATGAATCCATCGCAGCCTGAATAAAGTGCCTGGAACTGTTTGAAGATTGCTTCTTTTATGGTGGTAATTGTTTCTGAGGGCCTTGCTGGTCCCCCTGACTAGCTCTCTACCAGAGTTGGTCTCCCCCCGCATTGACACTTGCCCACATTTTCCTTGAAAACGCTCCAAGTGTCAAATTCATTTTATTTGCCAATGCTAGTTCATAGTTGAATGAAATGCTTTGATTTATTATTTCTTGTAAATTCCATATCTCCCGAAACCTCCGGTGGACCTTTTTAGTTTTTTTGTCTAAAGTCTTATAAAAATACAGTCAATTCTGATATATTGGTGTCGGATTTCTTGTGTTGATTTTCTTCAATTGTTTTGGTGCTGTTTAAGTGCTTTACACCTGTTCCTTTGTGTAAGCCTTGCTGTTCAGAGCCACAGCTACCCAGGGTTAGGCTGAAGGTTAAAGAAACGAAAACTAGGGGTTGGAAAGTGTATTACACAGTTATGTCACACAACCACAAAATATAATACACCCCGTTTTTTCACAGATCATGTATGCGTTGAAGAGGGCCGGGCTCTGGAAGGATCCTTGCAGAACTCTGCCGATGAGGTCACAGGAGTCCAAGGTGTATGGTGCCAGGCTGATTAGTTGGGTCATCCAAGTCAGAAAAGAGCAGATCCATTGGAGTGCATGTCCGGGGATTCCGATGTTGTGTAGTCGTTTGATGAGGATGGGGTGGGAGACTATGTCAAATGCTGCAGAGATGTCTAGGAGGATGAGGGCTGATGTGTCTCCTCTGTACATAGTCATATGGATCCCATCCGTGGCAGCGATGAGGTCAGTTTCCATGCTGTGGTTGGGTCTGAAACCACCCTAAGTGGTGTTGAGGAGTTGTTGGTCGTTGAAGTATTCGGTTAGGTGTCTGATGATAATTTTCTCAAGGAGCTTAGTTGCGAATGGTAGCAGTGAGATCGTTCTGTAGTTGGCGAGCACTGAAGGGTCCACAGAGGGTTTCTTGAGTAATGCAATAATAGTTGTGTGTTTCGAAAAATCTGGGAAGGTCGCAGAAGAGGTGGAGGCATACAGAATGGCTGTGAACATGGCACTATTGGCTAGCAGTCTTCTTGAGTAGGCATGGTGGGGTCGGGGGGTCCATTAGGCCCCTGAGTGGATGGACTTCATGATGGTAGCAGTCTTTTCCATGGTGATGACAGGCAATGTGGTTAGCATTGGTTCTTTGGATAAGAATGGAGGCGGTTGGCGAAATCTGTTCGTCCGTTTGTTGGCTGAAGTTGCTGCAAATGGTGGTGATTTTGCAGCTGAAGAATTGAGAGAGATTGTTGCCGAGGTCCTGCGCGGGATTGATTGGGATTGACCGAGTTAGCGGCGGACGATGGGGATGTGAAATCTTTCATAATGGCGAAGATTTCTTTGCCTCTGTTGGTGCTGGCATCGATGCGGCCCGCCGGAGCTGCACGTTTGGTGGTCCGAATAATTTGGTGGTAGCGTCTCAGGGCGGATTTGGATGCGATCCTATCTGCTTTGTCCTGGCTCTTCTACATTTGTACTCCAGTTGTTTTCAGCGGTGTTCCATCAGTCTGAGTTCCTTTATGTCACAACTGGCCTGAGACCTGGATCTTGTTGTATTTTTGTGTTTTAGGGGGGCCCGGGAGTTTGTGCACAAGGTGATCCAATTGTTGAAACTCTTGATGGCTTTGAGGAGGCTGTTGCTGTGTTTGGGTTGGTGGGTGTTGAGAGAAGTGTTCCAGTCTTTGTCAGTAATGCTTTCCCAGTTTTGTCTGGCAGTGCTGCATGTGCGTTGGACCGGGACAGGGTTGCTGAACTTGACGAGGGCGAGGTCTGTCTAGTGGTGTGGGCTCATCAACTGGGATGTTGCCGAAATTGGTGAAAATAGGGTCCAGGAGGTGTCTGGTGACATGGGTCAGAGAGTGGGGTGTTGTCGGTGCAGTGAATGTTGGATGTGCATAAGTGCATGTAAGCTTACAGAAAGCGTAGAATGCTCTCTCAGTGTTGTGTAGTGCGGTGAGGCAGCAGCATGTAGAGCAGCAGCCAGGGTTGGTGGCATGGAGAGTTGCAGCATGGTAGTGGCGGGAGGGAGAAGCAAAAGGGCTCCTGGTGCTGTGCACGGTCCAGACGCAGACGGGCTTGCCTTTGGCATGCCAGCTATACGTCTGCTGTGAGTCCACTCTGTGGCAGCCATTAAGTAGGTCCTGAGAGGGGAGAGGAATTGTGTCACTTCCCTATGCAGATGAATGAGGAGAAATCCAGTGATGTCACTTCCTGAGCAGATAGATGTTGGGCATAATCAAGCCAATAGATCATCATTGTGCCACAGATCCAAAGGCATTCATTGCACAAATATTTTGAAAGTTGCTCTACTCACATTTTGGTAGCGCAACCCAAAATAAACACTTGTTTTGTCAGAGTTATGTAGTTGTCTAGGAAGTACCAACAATATCTGTAATACATTAAAAAGATAAAAAGATTTTAAAAAGTATGGAATACAAAATTAAAAATTAAAAGATAAAACTAAGTTGAATATTGTCCACTAAATTCTAGGGTGCCAACCATTAACACAATAAGTATCAGGCCTAATATTAGTCTATGCAGGAAGGTAAAACCTAAGAAAAATGACTGCACTGTAGTGAATCTTTAAGCTTGAGAAGGGATCAATGAAGTCCAAACTTTGAGTGAATCTGGTCGTTGTGAGTGAAGTGGCAATGTCGAGGAAAGAAGTTTATATTTTTTAACATAGAACATTTAGTCCATAAGGACTGGGTTGAAGGCAATGTCCTAATAGATGTACTCAGCTCCAGCTATAAATGGCAGGTCCTAGTGCTGAAGAACAATACTCAAGGCAAAAATCTTCAGATGGGACAAGGTGTCTTCTGGATGCTAATGCTCTGTGCATGATTTTGGGTCGGGTTGAAACCTCCAAGTGGTTGTTTCTTCTTTTGCAAGCTCTGTGGAGCTCAGAGAGGTCCAATGGGTGCTGCTAATGGGATGAAGTGGAACTGAGCTACACAGACCCAGACTTAAGTTTCCAAAGCTAGCTCTAGACTGTCTTTCACGCTTTCATTTTCTCTGAGTGGTTTAGATACTTCTTCAGGCCAGGCTGGCTGTAGGCTATGTTTCCCTCAGATCCTCCTGGGTGGTTCTGGTCCCTCGATGGTGCTTGAAACTTTAAAAGAATCTTTGTGGCAAATTGTACCACGCACATAATGTTAGGTGTAATAGCATACCCTGAAATTAAGTTTCATTAAATTAGTCATCATTAGTGCAGCTTGTTTCCAAGCTCATTAGTCATCATTAGTGCAGCTTGTTGCCAAGCTCCATAGAATGTGATTTCAGATCAGTTATGCTTCTTAATGCAGCCTCTGGTCTGGGCAGAGGCACGCAGATCTTGGCTTCGGGGAGCTGATGCGCACTTTTGGCTCCTCTAGCTCCTGGACAAGATATCTACCAGCAAGGCACAAAGAACTTCAGTCACTCAGCATTCAACAGCAAGTAACCATGATACCAAAGCAGACCTGGAATTGTTCTAGGCATGGGAGCCATGGCACGGCACTGGTAAGAAGTTTTGACATGAGCAAAGGTACCAGGTAAGGGTAAGCATTCTTCTTTTTTTCTGAATGGTAAAGTTGGGAATCTTCTTTCTCTAAGGCTTGTATGAGGCTATTCTTGTAGTCTGAAAAGGGACAGCTTGGCAAAGGAACTAGGCAGGGCACCTGTGGGGTTTAAGAGTTCTTCATCTCTCTTGTGGAAAGTGCTGCAGATTCTACAGAACTCTATGAACATCAGTCATCAACTACAGTGCAAACGTCGGCAGCAAACCTGTACTCCAAAAGAAATGGAACAGCTATTAAACCTTCTGGGAAAGACTGTGAGGTAGTGAACTGCTAGGAGTAAAAAATCTTCAGCACTGTTGTGGATAATATTGTATACTATACATGAATGACACAACAGGCAGTATGTTTGGTAGTCATCAACTACAGTCAAAACATCTATTATCAATACCAAGCTCATATTGTTATATCGGTTTGATAAATGGAGTTCTGACAGATACTTCTATCTGCAGATTCCTCACATGTAGAATAATCCCGGGCAGCAGAATGGATCCGGAAACTTCAAAGCTCTCACATCGCTGCCAGGAGAGTGCAGGCTTAATACCAACACATGAAGTTGCGTCATGTGACATCAATGAAGCCTTTTAGCGCCCACCCTGGCCCAACAATGTCAGTTCCCCTTTTTTCACACCATAGACGCAGATCCGGAACAAAGTAATGAGTTTTTCCTTACATGAAAATCTGTTACTGCAGTACCATGTCACCTCCTAAACAGTGGTGATTCAAGCCCTGTAGGGATTGAGGAACAGATAATCCATCACTGACCCACACACCATATACTTGTGGTCCTTGGGCTCTGACCACGATTCCCTTTCTTGCGTCTCCTGTCTGAGATACACCTTAAGGCCATCAACAAGCGCAACGCCAAGCTGTTTATGGCACAGGTCCACAATGGCATGCGGAGTCGTCATCATTCCAAATCACAGTCAATAACTCCATTCTCGCATTCACCTGACTTCAAATCGAAGAAGGACAGGAAGCACAAGACACATGGCAGAGAGAAATCCCCTTGATGACCCTGGTCTCCCACAAGATCTTCAGCCTTGGAGCCAGAGTTGATCATAGTGGAGCCATCCAACCCCATTCCAGCCGGTTCCAAGCCTGTTCCACAGCCGGACCCTACTTACGAGCCAACTCCATCGGTAACAGCTCTATCAAGCCTGGACCTCCAAGCGCCACATCCCTCCTTCTCAGAGTTTCTGGCGCTGCACCCCTCCTTCCACGAGTTCCTGACACTGGGCACGAGTTCCCGACACATCAGTGTTCCTCAATGCCATGTTCAGCATTTTGTCCAAGGCCTCTGACCCATTCTGGTATGCCCTGTAGTGTAGTTCCCTTTATGCAGGACCTACGCATTTGCGGAGAACATAAACTGTGGGCCTGGTGGCAGACTGACTCTGTACACCCCCACCGAATATGTTAGCCTGTTTTCGCATTAGCTAGCTCGTAGTGCTACTAGAATCTCCTGTTATCAGAGAGATTAGTTTTTGCAACCTCAGAACACAATAATCTCAGACTCATGGAAACAATATACTACTTTTCATCCAGTCACTCGTGCTTGCTTGTTTTGCTCTCAGAGAGATACAGAGAAGAAACAGTCGAGCATTTTTATAATAAGAATTTATTGTACCGTAGTTCTTCTCATGTAGAATAAGTGCGCTGTTACAACTGTAACACAGTAGCAGAGACATAGAACCAGCAGTACAGTGAATAAAAAGGGATAGTATTGTTCTACCATTTTGCAATAGTCACGAACATATACATGAATATGAAATGCATTTATAAAAATAAAGTGTGTACTCCTAAGATCCCGGACTAGATGTACCTAGCATGTGAGTAGGTGCTACAGAGCCTAAGCCTAAGAGCCTATGAGCCAAGAATCCCGCTACGATTGAGTCGAACCCCTATACCTGAATAGTGAGAGTGTGGGACTTCGTCCTGGACTTGAGCTGGACACCCCGCAAGGGATCGTCAGACCACTGTCAGCTGGAGCGATGTCATGCCAGAGCTGCAGCGTCTCTGGTCAGTGTGTCAGTCTTGAAGTGTCGGTTCCCTCCTGCCTTCTGATAGCAAGAGGTGCTGTATTTATACAGTCTATACACGTGTGTTACCCATTGTTCAGTATGAGGATGACGCTTGGGGGTTAAACCTAGTGCGTCGAAGGGCGAGGTGAAGTATGCCTCCAGGAGAGGGTACTCATCAATTATTCATATTTGCTAAGGATGACGTCTTAGCAATATCGATTGGGGAAAAACCCACCCTCGGCATGGAACTAGGTGAAAGGTTTAGTCCATAAAAGGCAGCAGTCCTTATAAGGCGTGATGTCCATATAAGGCATTCTGTCCTGATTTGGAGTTATGTCCTTAAAAGGCTCATTCATATGAAATAACGGGAGCTGATGTAGGGGAAAGTGTACGATGTTTCCTGGACCTATATTAGGGTACCGATATGAAATATAACAGCCCTTGAGTTCTGGACCACCATTCGCCCTACCCATATTCATGTCCATAGTGCTATTTGGCGCCTGCCCAATTTGTCACTATACTCAAGCTTTATGGGACAGCTGATTGCACTTCATGTCCCAGAAAAAAGGAGTGCACTTTTACAGGAAGGGTTGCAGGAGCGGCAGAATGCTTCTAGGCACAAAATCAAGTCAAACCTTGATACAGCAGAATTGGTGGGAAGATCAATGGGTACTTCATTCTCCATCAGACACCATACCTGACGTAGGACTTCAGGCTTTTCGAGCGATTTACAGGCCATTCTCATAGACTTACCCTTCAATGGTTCCTGTCTTATAAGAGAAAAAGAGGATACAGCTCTAGAAAGCTTCAAATACTGTAAAGCAACTGACCCACTCCCTGGGTCTTTAAAAGCTGCAGCCCTAAATAGACTACTGACAGTTTCATCATTTTCAGGAGTTTTCCACGGGCTTTTCCTTTTAGCAAAGACAACCGAACCAGCAGCAAGCTCAACAACCTCAGAATCATTTGGTCCATCAATAAAACCGTAGAGGCAGGGGTAATGGGCACAACTCCCTCCAGCCAGTCACCTCCTCCTTTTCCTCCCCTGTCCCTCCCAGTTATACAATCAAAGTTCTCTTCCCCTAACACACTTGGAGCCTGTAGACTGTGGGAGGGCGCGTTTCCTCCTTTCTGCTGACCTGGAATGAACTTGGATCAGTGGTTCCTCAAAATAGTTGAAAGAGGCTACATCATTCTCTTCCTTTGGGGCCCATCACACACCACCCCGATTTTCTCTCCCACTCTGGATCACCTTATCATCCCGCAGCAGGAGGTGGTAGCCGTCCTGCAGAAAGGAGCTGTGGAGTTAGTACCGGAGCTGGAAAGGGGTCAAGGGTGATTCTTCTGCTATTTCCTTGTGCTTAAGAAGGATGGCGGTTTACATCCCACCCTGAACCTCACAGAGTCGAACTTTTTCTCAGGAAAGGAAAAGTACATACTGGCTCAAGTTTTGCTGGCACTGGTAGCTGGAGATTGGATGGTGTCTCTCGACCTGCAGGGTGCATCAAGGGTTTTTGTACGTTTGTAGTTTTTTCTATGTGCAACCAATTTGCTGTGCTCCCATTTGGTTTGAAATCAGCACCTTGATTGAGTCTTTATGAAGATGATGGCAGTGGTCGCGGTCTATCTCAGAAGTTTGGGTTCCTGGACAAAGCCAGGTCGCCAGAGGTGGTTGCGCACTATTTGCAGTCGACAGTCTCGCTTCTGTTCGACCCAAGTTTTTCAGTCAACAAGCTGAAATCTCAAATGGGGTCCCCCCAGCGACTCTAGTTCATAGAGTCAGTACAAGGTGACTAACTTCAAGTCCTGAAGACCATGAGATTCCTAGGCCTGCCGGCTTCCTTCTTCCTCCTAGTCACACACACACACGCTGGAACATGAAGGCCCTACAGTGGTGCTTTCGCAGGTAGTGGCTGCAGTGTGAGAGACACCTGGTAAACCTGGCACTTCCCCAGCGATGCGGTACAAGTGGTTTGGTGGGGAACGAGGCCTGCCTGACCTGTGGGTAATGGCCTTTACTCTCCCCCAGACATGACTACAATAGTGACGGATGCCTCCACTCTAGCATAGGGAGCTCATCTGGAGGATCTAGAGATCAGAGGCTTCTGGTCTCCGGGTAGACAAGTTCTTAGTATCAGCCTGTTGGCGCTGCGGGCAATTTGGCTGGCGCTCACGGCCTTTCTTCCCTCCATCCAAGATTGGTCCATCTAGATCTTGACGAACAACACAACAGCAAGTGGGAGTAGGATACTACCTCCTTTACCTGGCAGTGTTGGGCACACCACCAAGGAATCTGGCTCACTGCCAATCACCTAGTGAGGTCTCTGAATATCAGAGCCAACAGCCTGAGACACCTTGAACTTGATGGTCTTGAGTGGCGTCTTGTGCCAGAGAGTAGTCTCCGCCTGCTAGAGCACTCCTCGGGTGAACTTATTTGCCTCCTCGGAAAATGCTCAATGCCAGCAGTTTTATGGCCTCCAGTATCCATTGAGGGGGAGCCTTGGGGAATGCTTTTCAGTTGCGCTGGAACATTCAGCTGCATTATGCGTTTCCCCCATGCCCTTGATTCGTTGGTTTCTAAAGGAAGAATCGCCGTAAGTAACAGTTGCCAAAACCAGGCCCAAGTCATTTTCATCACCCCGGATTGGTCAAGAAGGTTGTGGTATTTGGACCTTCTGCACTTCTTCATAAGCCCTCCGTTCAAGCTGCCTTTCAGACCAGACCTCTTCCAGTCTGAGGGGATGGTGCCGCACCCCAGTGTCTGAGGCCTCCACCTGCATGCCTGGAGATTGAGTTGCAATATCTGAGGGGGTTGATGCTATGCTCTCAGTGTGCCGCCCTTCCACAAAGTCATCTTGCTCTGGCAACTGGAGCAACTTTGAGGTGGGGTGCGCGGGCAACAACAAAGACCCCTCGCAAGCCAAGTTGTCTTAGGTCCTGCCATTCGCACTTTCTCGTAGCCACAGGAGGTGTGTGTTTGGTACTGTTAAGAAGTACCTAGCTGCAGTGTCTGTTTTTCTCTGTCTGCCAGAACTGCCGTCCCTGTTTGAATCCTCAATTGTGATGTGTTTTCTGAAGGGGTTGTCTAATATGTATTCCTCACCCCTCTTTATTGTTCCACAGTTGGACTTTAATTTGTTTTTAATCCTTCTGATAGGGACTCTGTTTGAGCTCTTACATAGTTATCCCTTAAGGATATTGACCTGAAAACAGTTTTTGTTGTGACAATAACTTCAGCCAGACAGGAGAGCGCGTTACAGGCTCTTAGTTTCCCTCCTCCATTCACATCTTTTTTCCTGGACAAGTTGATGTTGAAAACCAGGCTGCTTTCCTGCCTAAGGAGATGACTCCTTTCCATTTAATTGCAACCAATCAATGAGAGAGGGGACTAGGAGCGAATGAAAAAGGTCCTGTACCAGTGCTCCTGAAAGTCATATAATTATTCCATGGAAGGTTTACAGTTCCTATATAAAGAAAAGGATAGCAATAGCCCATGTATCGGCTATAGAGAGTCAGGTGTGTCTCCAAGGTCAAAGTGAGTGTGTAGAGTGGGGAGAGGGTACTCCTTTTTGTGATACTGAGTGCCCTCACACACCCTTGCGGATGTTTAGCATCATCATTGGGCACAATTGCTCCTCGTGGGGGTGGCGCTGCAGTCCCTCACGGGCCCTTGGTTAGGGGCTCTCTGTTGGAGTTCTTTTAGGAGTTGCCGCATTTGTGAGTGTGGGTGTGTGGGTCAGGGTGTGTTAGTGAGTGCAGGTATTAAAATTGAGACAGGGTCCAAAAATAGTTTAATTGGGAGGTCCCTGGTTCAAATTAAAAAATTGACGGGGATGGAGATGCACGGTAGTGCTTATTATGAGAGGGGAAACTAAACAAAATAATGTCCCACTTCTCTCAACCCGTATGGTGTAATAACAAAAAGTGCTATAAGAAAAGTTAGGTCAACATGTTTCGCGCTTTTAGGTGGTCCCTATTGGATCCAGGAGCGCTTCGTCAGGACCAAAAGAAGAAAGTTACAAGGGTGGGTTCGGGAAGAGACAACCCGTAATCCCATCCGTTACCTAGGTCTGGTACGCTTGACAAATCGTGTTCAGAATCCGTTATTATACGAAATTCATGTTCTCAGCCCCCTCCTATTCAGTGGTGGGCTCCGTCAGCGTGAGCCGCGTGGTAAGGATAGTCGTTAGCCTTACGGAGCGGGAAGACCTACCCGTGCGGTGGTTCAGCCGGTCCTTTCCATTTAATTCAGTCCATCACTCTTCTGACTTCCTATCCTCCGCCCCATCCCATGAAGGAAGAGGAGCGGCTGCATAGGTAGGATCCTAAACAGGTAGTCAACTACTGCCTGGACCGCACCAAAGATACACAACTAGGTGACCAGTTCTTCGTTTGATGGATCGTTGTAGGGAAAGTTAATAAGATTCAAAAATATGTTTTGGGATTGCACTACGCTATGGATGTCAGTCCGTCCGGCTCTGAGGCTTGAAAAAAATGGATGGAAATTAACGTTGTTGCACCAGGGTGGGCCCTATATGGCTTCAGTGACATCTTCTGACACAACTTCCGATGTGACCACAGGACCCTCTACCGGTGACGGGAGAGCTTTGAAGTTTGTGGATTCAGTCTTAGAACCTGGGATTATTCTACACATGACTAATCTACAGGTAGATAAGAGTATCCACCAGACCGATTATTACAGCAGGAAAGGAACTTTTTTTTCTTGCAGATATTTTGTGATCTGAACTGGAAGAGGTAAACACAGTTTGATTTCCTGATTCCTACCACTATCCAACAATCGTTGTCTATTACAGTATCTCCATGCAGTTAGAGGCCCAGTAATTCCGTGCATCTATTGCTTGAGTGCGTAGTTGTCTTTCATATTAAGCCAGTATAATCTTGCTGAAGTCTGAGCTGTAGGCCGACTTCTACGCTGACGATTTTCGATGGTCAGAATGGGACTATGATAAATGTAAACCCCAATTTCTCTTATGGGTAATAATCTTGGACTCATTTGTTTTATATTTTCAAATCTACTGCTATGTAAGTAGCCGTACAGTGTCCAGACTTCGCACTAGCCGAGACATCAGCACCCAGTCATAGTCATAGTTGTAATTTCAACTGTAAATCATATAACCATTTGTCCAGATAGTGGTACCCTCAGCTAGGATTTGTCTTATCTGTGCTAGTAACAATTGTCAGGCTATCCCAGGTTATGTGTGTTGTTACTCGATAGGCTTTAATTACAACCTCCGAGCACTATTTTCTCAAATAGCTACGTCCTGCTTGCTGTTGCAGGCAGGACGCGCTCTCTTTTAACGCTTAAAAAAAAAAATCTTTATAGCACGGGAGCCGAATGCATTTGCAATGCAATAGGTCTCGCATCTATGAGAGTTTGAGCTATTGGCATTGTAAATGACAACGCAACACCTAAATAAAAGGCATTTTCATTTACAATGCCAATAGCTCAAACTCTCATAAATGCGAGACCTATTGCATTGCAAATGCTTATTTTATATTTGTTTGAGCTAAATAAAATATTTCATAAATTGTGTAAATACTTCGATGAGTATTTGTTGTATGTTGTTTTGTAGTTAAAATCGAAGTTGCTTAAGTCAGGGTTTCTGGCTTCCATTAATTATTCGGTGGGAGTCCCTGGATTCTAGTAACGATTCAGTAGGTGTCCCCAGATTCCAATAACGACCAATTGGGGGTCTACAAAATTCAAAAGATTAAGAACCGGTGGTTTAAAAGGTAGGAATTCTTACCAGAGCCACTGCACATTTACCAACAGTTTTGAGCAAGGTTGTTGTGCTTTTAGTGGTGCATTACTGGTTCAGCGTATATTTTTCATAGAGCAATACAGGCTCTTCTCAACATGTCTGTAAAACCTTCTAATCACAGTGCCAGCATTTCTAAATTTGACTGCCTTACTTTTACCGAAAAGTGTTGCACTTTTCAAGACGGCTGCTGTACATTTACTGGACTGATAAAGGATTATAAATCAGTGGCAGCACATCTCTAAGGACTTGATATGTAATGGGATATTACAGGCCTTTCTTGCAAGGTATGACACACTTTGAATTGGGGTGCAGTGACACATCTCAGCAGAACTGATTTGCTCCACCTAACAGGAGCAAGCTCCAACTCTTCCCTGAGACCTAATTTGAAGTTGCACCATCACCTCTCAGAAGGGGATGTCATGCTTTTAATAGGAGAGCGTTTCCACTTCTGCCTCTGGCTTGCCTGCTTGTGATGAAGCCACACAACACTTCTCAGCATAGTGCCCTTATTATAATAAATATATACTTCAGAGTTAGATGTGTCCCTGCAGAGCCAACTCTTGCATAAATAGCACTTCCTATAGATAAATAGATATTCTGTACATGTATGTATGTGGACTACTGTAGTGTGAACATAGCTGCAAATGGCAAGGCGTCTGGGGTGTCTGGACATCTGGATTCCACTCTGGCGATGCTCCTTCAGCACATGTTGCTATGACCTCTGGACATCTTGATACTTGGTGATATTGTTCACTGCCTCATAGACAATGCTGTAGAAGGAAATGTGGTATTATATTATTATTGTTGTTCTTATCATGTATACCAATCTCATCGGCATTATTATTAATACTACTAGATCAGTGGCAATTATGAAAGCAGAAATACATATATTATTTCTTATTATAAGTATTTTGTATCATTTTCATACTTTTTTAATCATTCATACTCCAGCCATCCTGAGTAACAAGTAAATAAAAATGTCAATCATCCCAAATATTTTTTACCAGTTCATAAAAAGAACATAAATCTCTCCATTTGTTGAATTATGCACATGCATGGTGTGTGTAAAACGTTTTACTTGATTCTAAAATGCGGATAGCCTATAATAGAAATGTACACTTTTCTTAATTTTCCTGACATACTTGGTGAACTACTCACTTTGCCTGTAGTCACTGTAAAAAAGGAAGCGTGTCTTGCAGTTGCCTACTATCCCTCCACTGCTTAACAATGATCTGTTTAGGTGTACGTTTAGAAGTCTAGAGAAGTGTAGGAAAGGCATTCACTTTATTTGCATGGATAACTCCTCTGACACTTCCCTGGTAACACCTACTGGGTGTCACATGTGAAAATATCAGCATTCATTATATGCACAGGACATCACTGCAGTGACTGCACATAGAAATATACAGATCCAGTTTTAATGAATCAGCTCAGGTTTTGTGTAGGATGTTCCCTGTTTATGTCTGTATTGTGTGCAGGAACTGCTTAGTAAATTAGCCCAATTATATTTACATGTACTCGGAAGAAAGAGTAGCATTTAAGATCATTCGCTATTGGAAACATATTCTGGTGCACACCATAGTGCATGAATAAGCCTGCCACATATGTACAAGGGTGCCTCCTACAGTCATAGAAGAACACTTTCTCAAGTCAGTGTTTGGCTGCTGAAGCAACCTTGGAAAAAGGAAAGCGAATGTCTTTACATAATTATATTTTTTGTGGTTAGCATGATTGACATTAAATAACTATATCTATGTAAAAGATTTTGCAAATGTGTTAAAAGGAATATACTGCTATGTACATATTTGTGAAGATTACATATAAAGAAGTCATTTACTGTTTACAATAAGAAGGTATGTGTCAACTGAGCAAAAATCGGAGTCGGATTCACAAAGGTCTGCTTTTACATGTCAGAAAAGTACTCCTGTAGGTTTCCTCTTATGCTGAAAATACATTTTCGATTTTTTGGGGAGTCACAAATCGGAAATCTACAGCAGCCACATGGGTAACTTTATCTTTTTACTTTTTTTCACAAGAAAGATATGTTTTCCTCTAGAAAAAGCTCTTCTCCTAAATTAACTTGAAAATTGGGTGTGTCCCTTTCCCAGTCCCAGCTAAGAAGCAAAGTTATGTCAACCTTTTTATAAGTAACGTAACAGATGGTAATGGCCATGCAAGAACTTTCTGAATACCAAAAGCCCAGGAGCCTGTGCTTGTTCCATGCTTTTAGCATGGCCACTCAGTTGACTTTCCCCATTCCAACCTAGAACCTAGAATTTGCAACAGTGGACTTTCCACCATCTTAGTGCACCTTTCAGTTAGAAAAGTCGACTTCACCTGACTACAAATATTTGTCAGAAGGATAGAATCACAAATTATTTTTATGCTTAAACCTAGGTACTAAAAACCCATTTTTAAATTAACTAACTCAAGAGGCGGACAACATTGTGACTGTATTCAACTATTATGGTTTTAAGCCTTTTTTCAAGCAATGAACATCCAAGATTCACTCTGCTTTGTGTTTCCATTCCAGTACG
Source organism: Triturus cristatus (assembly GCF_964204655.1). Classification (NCBI taxonomy): domain Eukaryota; kingdom Metazoa; phylum Chordata; class Amphibia; order Caudata; family Salamandridae; genus Triturus; species Triturus cristatus. Next base: position 620,630,828 of record NC_140588.1, on the reverse strand, counting down.
ATGACCCGCTGCACCCATGAGCAATCACCTTATCAACTCCTTCATGGAGAGCCGCACATCTTCGAGGAAGTACTAGGACTGAAGTTCCGTATATCTCCTGATGCGTTTTTTCAAGTCAATACAGCAGGAGCTGAAGTTCTGTATAAGACCATTGCAGAACTGAGCCATATCAGCAGAGATACAGCTTTCCTTGATGTCTGCTGTGGAACTGGTGAGGAAATAATCCCACATATCCTTTATACTACTAGAAAGTGTACTACTATGTTTTCTCTGTCACCGGGCTCTCTCCTATACACCAAAGTCTCCCTCATAAAAGCAAGTTTGCAAAGCCATAGGCACTCCTTGCAAGCCATCAGACAAGTACTCACATTATCCTGGATGCATACATGCCACTCCCTGCTCCTCTTCTTACACTTGCTTAGTAGACAGGATCCATTCAAGGTTCCTTTAACTGTTTAGCTTGGGCCAAGTATTTCGTGCTGCGTTTCCTTTACAAATTTGTTCAACTATTTTCATTGATTATCTCAAATTTAAAAAAACAGGTTCACAGATGTGTAATTTGTTTTTCCATCATAAAAATAAAATCAATCTAAAGTGCTTCTTTTTGGAGCAGCTATGATATAATTGATATGATAGAATTCAGTTTTTATATATGAAACCTGAACAATATATTGTGTTTTGTGTTATCAGGTGCTATTGGCCTATCAATGGCTAGCCAGGTGTCAGAGGTGCTGGGGATTGAACTGATAGAACATGCAGTTGAGGATGCCAAGTGGAATGCATCGTTCAATGGTAAGTAATGTAAATGTAAATGTCCAGTATTTGTACAGCGCGAACAATTACCCGAAGGTGTCAAGGCGCTGGGGGCCCTCGGGAAGATTAAGCGAGCTATTGCCCAGAGTCACATGGTGCTGGCCTGATCTGCCGCCGGTGCCGGGGATCGAACCGTGAGCCCCCGGGTTCCGGCGTCAGTTGCCCTAGCCGCTGCGCCACACCTCTTCCACTAAGTAATACATCAGGAACTGCCTGTCTTTGAGTGCATTAACTTTGCACAAGTTTGAAACGTATCTGAAAGTCACTGTTTAAAATGCCAGCAAAATCAAGCTTTCCATTCTTTCATTACTGGTAAAATGAGTACCATTTATTTGTGATATGGCCTGTAGACGTTTTTCTGAAGTAATCTTGAGTGTTATTTTAGGATCATTCGCACTACTTAGAATATGTCAGAGGGCCGCCGCCATCCTTCTGTGGCTGGCGCAGGGTTTTGCTTGACTCAAATATTGAGTCTAAAGACCACATCCACTTGGTTAAGACCAATGACCAGACCCCAAAGAGCTTGATTGTAAGGTAACTATCTGCTTCACTTAGCACTTTCACTGCACATGCCTTTCCACAGCCCTACCTCCTCTGGGCCTCCCTAATCTATATTTTCACATGGTGGTGACTTCTCTCTCAGTTCCCAGTATGGTGCAATTTCTCCACTACTGCAAGAATTACCTTCACAGGCCAGTGTTTGTATTGCTCTGTTACCCTGCATTTCACATGGTTTCTCCACCACTACACTGCGCATCAAAATCTGCCTGCCACCACTGTGTATATCCGGGGGATCAACCTCCTGAAAGAGAGAGAGAGAATCTGTCTTCCATTTCCTTCCCAGGCATTTGTCAGTACACACCCCGCGATATCCAAATGTTGCCTACAGCACACAAGTTACCATTTCATTTTTGTGTTAAATCTCCACAATTGAAGTTCTCACGTTTCAGATCACCTCAAGTTTTTTTTAATGGAATTGTTCTTTAGCTGGGGCACACTTGGTTAGACTTCGCACATTTTTTCTTTTTGTAAGTGAACTGCAATGAAAGAGAACAGAGTCAAACCCTAAGGGTATTCTGATTCTCCTCATTGGCTCTCGACCACCTCCTGGACCTTTTATTGCAGTGCACTTCTACCACCCGTGCAGCTCCTGAACGGCATTGAAGCAACAACTGGGCAAAGGGGTTCACAGGTGTGCCTCTGTCTCAGGGAAGCTTCTACAGGTGTATCCACACCACGCTTCCTGAATTGTCCATTTCTTCTCCTCAGTTCATTGTGATCACCTCCTTTGCAGCAGTGGTCCGTCAGGTGGCTCCTTGCCTTTCCATCATAATGATGGTATGTCGACAACTGAGTGCAGTCTTTACAGTTGACCATCTTGGTGTTTCACACACACCTTTTCACCTTGTAGATTGATCTTTTCTATCAATTTGTCTTCAAAAGTAATATCTCCTTGTTTCTTTACCGCACACTTTTTTCTGCTGCTGGCTGTCAAAACTTGCGTTGTTACTGCCCTACAGAAAATCAAAAATGGCTTATTGGTGTGCACTTTGGCAGTAATAGCCGTCCTCGACCCACCTCCATGCATTGGGGTCCTCTTAGATGTTCATTTGGTATTGCATTTTTTAATACTGGTCTTCATCGCAACTGTACTTATGTCTACTGAGCACTCATCATAAAAATGTAGCAAACCCAGTAACTAATCAGATAGCATGCCCATTTGAAATATATTACCTACTGGCGGTCGCCAGTAGGTAGTTATAGTTAGGACCACGTTTCCATAGGAAAACCTCAACATTCTATTTTGAATAACTTTGGCGCCGGTCGACGAATCCTCGCGAATTTCTCAAAATAGGTGGGGCGCTACGCTCCGCTCCTACCCTGAAAGTCTCGGGGGGATTCGTCAAGCGGGGGCTGAGATAAAAAGGGGGTCCCAAAACGCGTTTTTCCCATGCATTTTTCCATAGGACCTTTAGAACGAGCTACAGCCCGAACGGCTGAACAGAATTACTAGAAATTTGGCAGAGAGGTAGTCCCTAGGTCAAGGAAGTGCCTTTTGTAGGTTTGGTGTAAATCTGTTCAGTAGATTCTGAGAAAATAGCCTTTAAATCAATATATATATCTGAGCCCGCTTACGGTACGCTTACGGTACGCTTACCGTACGCTTACCGTAAGCTTACGGTGGCGTGCGCGAGCGCGATTCTGATTGGCTCTTAGATCTTAGTAAACATTCGAATCGGCCGAAACCAGGAAGCGGCGTCCGCCATTTTGTCTCTCGCACTGAGTGTTGTTTATCAAACATGATGGCCAAAAACATGTTACGGGGCTGTTTTGACAACTCCCTCCCACATAGTCATGTTGAGGGAGTCCCCAAACATCCCCCAAGAGCAAAAACGGTTTTATTTTTTTTTCGGCAATTTCGCGGGGTACGCTTACCGTACGCTTACCGTACGCTTACCGTAAGCTTACCGTACGCTTACGGTAAAAAAATAAAAATAAAAAAAACACTATCCACACTTACCCCACCCCCTGTGCTTTTGGTGGCCGCAGGCCACCAAATGTGCAGGGCTTATTAATAGAGAAAAAAAAACGTAATTTTGGCAACACGGAACGAACTGCGTTAAGTGGGCGCGCACGCCACAAATGGCGTAAAGTAACTTAGCATTTAAAAAAACGTACAAATTCACTGAAAAAACCATAGGTTTCACACACGTTATAGTTAGGAAATAGCATTTAAAAAACCTTGCTAATTCACTGAAAAAACCATAGGTTTCACACATGTTATAGTTAGCTGGACATTTTACTGATAAAAAACCAATGAAATTCCCCCGTTATAGTTACTGTAGGCAACTATAACTCACGCGACCGTAATCCTCTGCTGATGACATATGTGTCTTTATGAAAAAAAAATATTTGTAATATATGTATAGCTAAAATTTAATGGAAGAAGATATGGGCAAATAAGTGTCTAAATACAGTATTAGCATCAGCAGAGGATTACGGTCGCGTGAGTTATAGTTGCCTACAGTAACTATAACGGGGGAATTTCATTGGTTTTTTATCAGTAAAATGTCCAGCTAACTATAACATGTGTGAAACCTATGTTTTTTTCAGTGAATATATATATATATATATCACGTTCTTCCGTACATGGCAGGGTTGTCTCCAAAGACGGACACGGACCCAAACTTGGTGCTTTTTTTTTTTTTTTTTTTTTTTTTTTTATTATTCATGACAGTACATTAAAATTCGTACATCACATACAGATTTTGGCAGTGGAAAAGTATCATTAATTAATTGAAAGAATACAAAAAAAAGAAAAGAACATTATTCCTTAATAAATAAATCTCGTATCTCCGACTTCAATCATTCTCTAAAAAATTTGTTAACGATCCCCAAATTAATAAACCAATGCGTTTTTTCCTAGCTCCCCTCAATGCATATAAATTCCACTCAATTTCATAAATACGATAGAGCTTTGATCTCCAAATACCAAAAGTAGGAGCGTCTGGAGATAACCATTCTGAAGCAATACATAACCGTGCCACAGTCATTGCGAGAAATAAAAAATACTTATAATCTAGCAAATAGCTATCCATTTTATCCTCTGTACCCAGTAGCATAAGTGTAGGTGAGATTTTAAAAGGACATGCTAATAGCAACGATATAAATGATTCAATTCCCTTAAAAAAATCAGAGAGTTTTATACAATAAAAAAAAATATGCGCAATATCAGCGTCCGGATCCCCACAACGAAAACATTTTCCATCATATTTGTTTCCCCAACTTGCCATGCGTTTGGGAGTATAATATAACCTAAACAGAGTCTTATAAACTTGAGCTTTTAAATTAGCGGCAAGACAAATTTCTTTTGACAATTTTAAAGATTCAGATATATCAATTTGAGGATCTCCCAACTGTTCTATCCAATACTGATTATATTTGTGTAAATCATCGTTTCTGTATTCCATCAAAGCTTGATAAAGTGAAGCAATCCTCTTTTGAAGACGAATCCCTTCTAGTATATTATTGGGAGATGCCGCTATCTGATTTTTAAAGCAGAAGTCTCGAAGTTGGAGATATTTAAAAAATGAGGATTGGGAAAGCTGATACTTCTCTAACAGCTTGGCATATGTTAAAAATATTGCTTTAGTGTCATATAAATCACCAATTTTGGAGATCCCCTTTTTGACCCATATTTTCGCATTGTTGTCCCAAAAAACTGAGGGGAGTATTTTATCCGCATCGAAAGGTGTGTAATATGAAATTTTACCAAAATTAATCAATTTCTTAATATTTCTCCACACTCTAAACGCTGAAACCAATACCTTAAAGCGAGTATGCTTATAGTAATGACCTTCCAGTTCCTTTAATAAACAGCCTTTAGCATGCTCTCCCACCAACAAAAAGAAAATAGAAGGAGCTTCCGCCTCATTTTTTGGGGGATCGCCAGTCAAAATATAGCTCATTTTCTGCAGAAAGCAAACATAATAATAATATAAAAAGTCAGGCAGATTTCGTCCACCTCTTTCTTCTCGAAGAGTTAACCATTTCATACCTCTTCGGATCTTACCAGGAGCCCAGAAGAATTTTCCACAGCTAGTTTGTAATTGCTGTATCTGTTTATGAGAAAATTCAAGTGGAATACTACGAAATAGATATAATATCTTGGCAAGAACACTCATCTTAATAATATTTCCTCTGCCAACTATTGATAGTTGAAGTCGGCTCCATCTGTCTAATGATTGCTTGATTTGGAGTGTAATTTCTTTCCAGTTACTATCTGTTATCTCTGACATTTGAGTTCTAATCTTAATACCTAAATACGTAACCTCTTCTATTACACGCGGTTCGTTAAACTGTATACTTTTTGTACATAGTATTTGGGTCTTAGCAGAGTTTAGTTTATACCCTGATATAGCTCCAAAAATTCTAGCTAAAGATTCAATCTCCACTATTGATTCCCTGGGATCGGTTGTCGTTATTGCAATGTCATCTGCATATGCAAATACTGAATGAGGAATACCTGAAGCTACAAACGGTTTGATATGAAGCGAGTTTTGTAAACTAATAATAAAGGGATGGATATACAATGCAAAAAGTAAAGGTGAACAAGGGCACCCTTGTCGTGTCCCTCTAGTAATATTGATCTTATCAGATTTAAGACCCATAGCAGCAATTCTCGCATTAGGAGTTTTATACAGGGCTTGAATTGCAGTTAAAATAGCTTTCCCAAATCCCATTCTTCTCATCACTTCCCATAAATAATCCCATTCTACACGGTCAAAAGCTTTTTCTGCATCGAGCAGTATCAATGCCAAGTCTCTCTTTTCGGTTTCTGCAATATCAAATAGGGTAATAACCTTATTAATATGAGAAACCGTTCCTCTTTTAGGTATAAAACCGTGTTGGGAAGTTGTAACTAATGACGAGATAACTTTGGATAAGCGATTCGATATCATCTTTGAGTACAGCTTACTGTCGCAGTTAAGTAGGGATATTGGTCGATACGAGCCAGGCAGCTCTGGTGGTTTCCCCTTTTTACTAAACACCACTATGGATGCTTCATTCCAAGTTTTTGGGGCCATTCCCTTTTGTGCCATCCTAAATGTTTCGAGCATCACAGGCTTCATTGACTCAAAAAAACATTTATAAACTTCCCCCGGGATGCAGTCTGGACCGGCAGCTTTGCTATTTGGAATGTTCTTAACTGCAATCTCTAATTCTGCCATAGTAAAAGGGCTATCCAGGGCTTCTGCATCTATTTCAGTTAATTGATTTATTATACCCACATCCGGGATTTGAATTATATTAGGCTTTGATTGTTGAGTATAGAGGTCAGAGTAAAATTGATGAAAAATATCTAGTATAGCCGTTGGTGATTCTTGTACTATCCCGAATTGATCTTGTAATTTGGGAATCAGTCGGGAACTTGTTTTCATTTTTAATCTTAACGCTAATGAGCGACCTATAGCTTCACCATATTCATGAATATGTCTTTTATTTATTAAGTATTTCCGAGCATTTTCTTCCGCCCAAACCCCAGTTATCTTCGCCTTGCATTGTGCAATTTTTGCTTCGGCTATAGAAACCTGTGATATGTTGTCAAATCTTTTTATTGCTTTAGCCAGCTCTACTTCTGCAACCTTTAATGATTCATAAAGCTCCCCCATGTGAGATCGTAATTTATTTTGGTTGTATAAACCAAAACTTATAGTTTCTCCTCTAAAACAAGCCTTAAAAGTGTCCCAAAGTATTGAAATATGAACGGTATCTAGATTAATTTTAAAAAATTCTGTCATCCATCCCCTCATATAGATTCTATATTGTTCGTCTAAGCAGAGCTTCCTATCGAATGAAAAACTCCTTATACCTCTATAGTCCCCTAAAACAGAGCATTCCAATAATAAGGGGGAATGATCCGAAGTGACTCTAGGAAAGATTTGTATCTTAGTTTGATGTTGTATAGTTAAGGACGTAAAAAAGTAATCTAACCGAACTAATTTCTTGTGAGGTGCGGAATAAAAAGTATATCCCGGGAAAGTAAAATGCCATTTACTCCATACGTCAATCAACCCATGATCAATTACTAAATCGTATAGAGCCTTAAATACGCGTGGTTTACGTCCATTATAATGTTCTAAACCAGCCATTAGCTCACCAGTATTCAGATTAATATTAAGATCTCCACATAAAATTAACGGAGTTTTCCAATCAGCAAGTTCAATATTTAATTGTTGCAAAACTTCAGCCTCATCTAAATTGGAGCCATAAATTGTACAGATGGTAAGAGCCATTCCAGAGACTATAATTTCTAATAAAGCCCATCTGCCCCATTTATCCGCTAATTTACGAATCACCGTACAATATCCAATTCTAGAAAGAATCATAACCCCTCTGGTATTATTAGTTTGTTGAGAAGCAACCATCAACGTATAACCCAAATCTGTTACCAATGTCCTTCTGTCCCAAGATAAATGTGTTTCTTGTAGGCATACAATATCGGGACAAATATATCGTATTTCTGCAGCTATTCTACGTCTTTTATTGCTACAGTTAAGCCCTGAAACATTAAATGAGCAAATCTTAATACTACGTTTCATGCTAACTTTTTATTATTTTGTTTTTTAATTTTCCACCACATCAAAGGATAGCCAATAACATTACTTAACCAGTAATTGAACAATTTTATACCTTGGCTATTAATAAGTAAAACAAACATAGCCTTTTCAACGCCATCACTCTCCCTTGTTACTGTCATGAATTTTTTTTTTCCATTACTCCCCCACCCTACCCAAACCCTACACCTTACCCAGTGACCCTTGCCCCTCCCAGACCCCAAACCATCCCACAGCCTCTGCAAGGGCCAACCCTCCCATCCCTCCCAAACTTGGTGCTTAAAGTGAAAATGTTATGTTCCTCACAAGTCGCCATTACGCGTTTCGGCTCTCTTGAGCCTTGATCACATATCTTTTAATTGACTCACTCTTTATACTCATATAAGCAGATATCACCAGACTCCTCGCCCTTCACTATCTTGTTTATTATTTTGCAACATTTGAAAACATAAGCATGGAGTTTACCTGTCAGTGTCAGTGAGACCGAGTGGCCAGTCCAGCAACTACTTCTGTAGTAGATTTAAAACAGAGGTTTATGCTCCCATTACCACATACACATGGAAATGTCATATACGTGTCCGCGTCATCCCTCGCCTGTTCATTTTTTCTACTAAACAGCACTGCTTAAACCTGCTTTTCTCATGCCGAGTGAATTTACTATATTAGCGCTCGCCCTTATACTTTCTGTCTTTTTGAACTATTTTTCACTTCTTTCCCTCCATCTCCTTCCTTTTGATCAGATAGCTAATGCTGCAGTGCTCTGGCTTCAGTCCGAGTGTGCTGTGCCTGCAAACGTTTGCAGCACTTGACCCACCTAATCTCTGTGTCTCTCTTGTGTGTAGTTAACATTCTTCCAATGTGTTTCTCTGCTCTTTTTGCTACATTTTATATCTGGTCCCTCCAAAACCATCTGGCTTGCTAGCTGAGCATCGGTGCACCACTTTGTACAGAGTAAAGTACAGTATTTTGGCCACTGGATGTAGTGCACAGTACCCTTTGAACCAGTGAGCTAGTGAGGTACTTCCTGCCTACAGGCCATGCCTGTGCAAGAGGCCTCATGGAAGCAGCCTTCACAAGCTGGCAGAAGCTGTTAGAAAGACTGTAGGAAGCTGGCTTTTTATGTGGTAGTGCAAATGTAAAGGAACACCATGCAAAAAGTACAGACGACGCTTATGGGTTTATAGGGCTTACATTACTAATCCCAAATGCTCAATTTGTGGTAATGTGGTCAAGCAGTTTAGGCTTATTAGATGTAGTGTTAAGCATTTGTTGTACACACAGTCAATAAATGAAATACACACTCAAGAAGAAACTCAAGACCAATTTACAAAAATAATACAGAATTTTATTTAATTTTAGACACCAAGATTATCGGAATCAGGTAAGTACTTTAGATGTTATAGATTTTTACATGTAAACAGCAGAAAATCACAGGTGTCAGATTTGAGACATGAGCCTCGAACGCTGTAATGTTATCCTATGGAAGGAAAAGGCATGCACTGCATAAGTATACTTGCAAACGGTTGTAGAAGGTATCCTTTGGGGTTTACGGTGCTTAGGGTCCAGGATCCAAGACACCTCTAGCAGTTCGGGTCGCACTGCCCTGGTGTGTGAGGGTGCAGAGGTGCTAGTTGCATTGGTAGCATCGAGCGCTACGATGTAAAGTTTAAAGGGACCTGTCAAAACAAAAGTCTGCAAGGGGGGACTAGGGGACAAGTCCGTCAGAACCCAAAGGAGGGCTCGGCTCGGCTCTTGAGGGTCTCTTGAGCACAGGGATACAATCTATTTCCACAAACCCAGCCTGGGGGGCTCGGGTGCAGAGGTGTTTTGGTCTGCGGGTCGATGCGGTTAGAGGCTCTCACTAGGCTTTGGTGACCTGGAGAGAGAGAGAAAACAGAACAGCAAAGGCACTCGCAGTGTTGGCCTTGGTGATCCTGAAGTCCCTCATCGGTAGGTTGGCTTCAGCATCAGTGGTGTCCAGACTGGATAAAGAACAAGCCTTGGTTGTCACAAATGCTCCTACCCCTGGGGTGACTACACCCTCTATATGACAACTTCCTATGGAGAGTGGGCGTAAGCCTGACCTGGAGTTCCTAGTTTCACCAAAAACAAGATGGTGAAACCCTTCTTTGGGTCTTCACTTCAGGTGGTCCGCCTTAGGGGTGTGTCTTGCCTGATAGTGCGGCACGCCTACTGACTAGCTAATTTTGCCTTTTGCTCAGCTGTCAAATGGGCCCAAGTGCAGGGTGTGGCATTCCACAGGTCTCGAGAAAGCTGGGGTCGCATATCAACGGCAGCAGAGGTTTTGAAGCCTCTGGCCTTTGTGCTAATTCACTGGCCGTCCTGCTGGAGGAGGTATGATCACCTTCCTTGAGCAAGAACTGTTCCTGACCTCTGAGAGTGTTGACTCTCCCAAGCAGGGGATCAGAAACTCCTCTGCAGTGGCAGGCTGGAAGGGTCCAGTCAGCCAGCACACTAGAAGCCTGCTAGGTTTCAGGGGGTACCTCTAAAGCGCCCTGTGGGTGCATGCCATAATAAATGCAACACTGGCATCAGTGTGGATTTATTAAGAAGAGATGTTTGATACCAATCACCATTATTTTCAGTGAGGCTATTATGTCGCTGGGTAACTCATAATGACCAGTGCCCAGTGCATATGGTTAAGATGGCTTCCTGATCACTTGCAATGTCGTGTCAATGGAACCAGACATCACAGGGGCATATCTGCTCATGCAGATATGCCCTCACATATAAGATAATAGACCCTGCCTTAGGGCTCTAAGACCTGCTGTAGGGGTGACTTACATATGGTATATGCAGTTTGCATAGACATGGCACACAGGGAGTGTAACATGTCTGTTTTAAAACTGGCTTGCACAATTTTGCGCATCCTGAAATGGCTGGCTGCATGCTGCCTTTATGTTGGTCCCTTTGGGTGGCACAATACATGCTGTAGCCCATAGAGACCCTCTTTGGTACTCATGCCCTGGGTTCCAGGGGTACCATTTACTAGGGACTTACAGGGGTGCTAAAGTCCTTGCCAGTTGGGTTACAATTAAACATTTACCTTATTTCAGGTAAAGAGCACTGGCACTGAGGGCCTGGTTAGCAGGGACCCAGTGCACTTTCAGTCGAAAAAGAATCAGTATTAGGGCAAAATGTGGAGGTTACCATGTCAAAAAGGGGCACTTTCCTACAAAGACCATCTCTCCTTCAGTACCTGAGGTTTTGTTCCAGGTGGACCATGTTGTCATGGTTCAGAGTAAGGGTGTGAAGTGCAAGGGAGCAAAGGATCCTTTGGCATCTAGATCAGAAACTCAATTAAGCCTTTGAGCAAAGCTCAGCTCCACATCTTGGCTCAGAAGTGCCAAGCAACCATTGCATCAGTGGGTCAAGTTTGCTTTTCCTTTTAGGTGTGGCGCTGAAGAACAAGTTACTCACCTTCGGTAATGCCTCATCTGGTAGACACTCTAACTAGTCGCAGATTCCTTACCTTAGCGTTTTCCCCAGGCGTCCGACTGGATCTGGAAATATTTTGGGACCAGTATCCCTACGCGCCGGTAGTTGGCGTCATTCCGCTCCACGTGGTGTAATCTGTGCCAATAGTAACATGTGCGGTGCCTATATAGGCGTCACCCCAGCACGCTCACATCAGTTTCTTTTCGTCACTTTCCACACCAGGAGCGCAGAGCCACTAAGAACACTTGACCATTGATGTGCAAAAACTAGTGCCCTGAAAGGGAAACAGCCTTGACCCTAGAAATCTGTTTGTGGGGAGGATGTATGTGTATGTAAGGAATCTGAGACTAGAGTCTGTACTAGATAAGGCTTCACCAAAGGTAAGTAAACCTACCCTCTCTCAAATTTGTTCATCGGATAGGGACATCTAGCTGCAGATTTCTTACCTTAGAATAGATACCCAAACAATACCTTCCCGGATGTGGGTCTACAAACATGATTTAAACCAGAAAGTCCTACAGGACCGAACGGGCAAAGTGCCCAACCCACAAAACCTGGCTGTCTAGGCAGTAGTATTTGGTGAATGTGTGCATGGAAACCCACGTTGCTGCCTGGCAGATGTCTAGGACCAGAACCCCATGTGCTAACGTCAAGGTTGCAGCATTTGCTCTGGTGGAATTAGCATGCAAACCCATTATGGCTGAATTCTCGGCCAATGAGTAACAGATCTTGATGCAGAGCAAAATCCAACTAGAGATGGTTCGCTTCTGTACGGCGCTTCCCTTTCTTGGCCCGACATACCCCATGAAGATTTGATCATCTACCCAGAATGGTTTTGTGGGGTCACGGTAGAACCACAATGCTCTTCTTTAGAGGGAGGTGGCGGGCATGAAAGGTAGGCAAAGTGATGGGCTGGCCTACGTGGAACAGGATGACAACTTTCAGCAAAAAGGACGCTCAAGTCCTAAGGACCAGCTTGTCTGTAAAGAAAGACACATATAGCGGCTGCAATGACAGTGCCTGCAGTACACTGACCCTCCAGGCAGATGAAACTGCCACTAGGAAGGCCATCTTGATAGTGAGAAGCCTAAGAGGACAGGTATGAAGCGTCTCAAAGGGAGTGCACATCGGGAAAAGTAAGAACACAATGAAGGTCCCATTGAGGCATTACAAATGTAATCGATGGAAACGTGTTAGAGGCCTTTAAGGAACTATTTACATCAGGGGACTTGAAGAGGGAAGGTTGATCTGGTAGCCGCAGGAAAGCAGTGATGGTAGATAAGTAACCCTTTAAGGTGCCCAATGTAGAGCCCTGCTTGGCAAGGGTACGGATAAACAAGACCTGAGAAAGGGGGGCTGTTGAGGCATCAATCTGATGCTCAGCACACCATGCCACAAATTTATTCCACCGGCGGGCATATACCTTCTTGGTGGAGGAACGCTGGGCTGCCAAAAGAACATTGCTGACTTTGGGCGGAAGGTCGAAAGCTGTCAACTGTATCCGCTCAATCTTCACACATGAAGGCTGAGCGTTGACAGGTTTGGTTGAAGAACCCTGCCCTGCTGCTGTGACGGCAGATCCTCTCGAAGGGGCAGACTGATCGAAAGACCAATGGCCATGTTCAACAACTCGGGGTAACAAACTCTCCGAGCCCAGTCTAGCGCCACAAGGATGACTTGGGCCCGGTCATTCCTGATTTTCTTGAGAACTCTGGGCAGGAGTGGTATGGGCGAAAAGGCATACAGGAGGTATCAGCTCAACTCTAGCTCCAAGTGAGAACTGCCTTGGAAACTCCAGCACTCCATACCAGTGACATTGTGCGTTCTCTGTGGTGGCGAACAGATCTAACCAAGGCTCTCCCCACTGTTGAAAGAGACACTGCAGCACCTGCGGATGGAGACCCATTCTTGATCCGTTAGGCATCTGCAGCTAAGTTTGTCCGCATTAGCGTTCAGAGAGCCTGCCAGGTGCCCTGATGTTCCAGCCATGTTCAGAGGCACAGGGCCTCTTGACAAAGGGTCCATGACCCCACCTGACATGTTTTTTGCAATAACACATGGCGGTGGTGTTGTGCGTGAACACCTGTACCAGCCTTCCCTTGATGGAGAGGTAAAAGGCTTTCCATGACAGCCAGACCACTTGGAGCTCCAACAGGTTGATGTGGAGTCCTGCTTCTGCCAGAGACTAGAGGCCTTTGATCTCCACCTCTACCACATGGTTGCACCCATCCCAGGAATTACGTTTGTCACTAATGTCAGATCGGGTTTAGGAAGAGAGAGGGGTCTGCCGCTGACCAAATCACGGTTCATTAACCACCACTGCAGATCTCTTGCAGTGTCCTCTGAGATCTGGAGCATGTCGGAGAGATTCCCCTGATGCTGGGCCCACTGGAGCTTCAGGTCCCACTGTGAAGCCCGCATATGCCAATGGGCATGAATCACAAGCAGGAGGCCATGAGGCCCAGCAGCCTCAATGTCTGTCTCACCGAAACCCAAGATAGAGGCTAAAACATCAGTATCATAGCCTGAATATCACAACTCACTGTTCGAGAGGATAAGCTTGAAACTGCACTGTGTGCAGAACAGCCCAAATGAAGGGGAGCGTCTGAGAAGGGATCAGGTGGGACTTCGGCACATTGATAGTGAACCCCAGCAAGTGCAGGTGATCCGCCATTGTCTGGAGGTGGAAGACGACTACCCCACCTTCAATAACCAGTCGTCGAAATAGAGGAAGACTGGCCCCCTTGATCTCTGCAGATGAACTGCAACTACCGTCATCACCTTGTTGAACACTCGAGAGGCACTGGTAAGGCCAAAGGGCAGCTCTGCAAATTGAAGGCGCTCATAGCCCACCATGAACTACAGGTAACATCTGCGGGCAGGCAGGATGGGGATGAGCAAATAAGCATTCTGCATGTCCAACTCTACCATCCAGTCTCCTGGGTCCAGGGCAGTCAAGACCTGTGTGAGTGTGGGCAGTTTGAATTTCTCCTTTTTCAGGAAGGAATTGAGAGGGTGCAAGTCTAGGATAGCACGAAGGCTTCTGGCCTTTTTGGGAACCAGAAATTTTCAGGAATCGCAACCACAACCTACTTCTTATGCTGGCATCCTCTTTAGGACTCCCTTAGCCAAGAGAGCTGCTACTTCCTGGCAGATCAAGGATAGATGGTCCTCCGTTAGTCTGTCATAAGTGGGTGGCATGGGTTGAGGGGTAGCTACAAGGGGAGGGTGTAGCCCCATTGGACATTCTGGAGAAACCTGGGGTCTGTTGTTATTGACATCAAGTGGTGCAGGTGATCGCATATCATGTCGCCCACTGGTTACACGTTATGGTCGGAAGTCAAACTAAATGGGTTTGGAGGCTACGTCTGCCTGGGGCGGCATAGTACTGGGCCGACCTCTGGCTGCCTGACCCATGGGGTCTATGGATACCACATCTTCAGCCACGCAAGGGCCGGAAAGCTTGCAGTCTATGGACCTGGGCGGGTAAAGACGCAGCTGGTAGCCCCTTCTGTAGCCACGAGAGGCTGACTGAGGTTGGCGGGGCCATGGAAAGGCCTATGGACCTGGCCGTGGTCCTGCTGTCCTTGAAGCACTACAGCACTGAGTCTGTCTTGTCCCCAAAGAAACGGGAGCCATCAAAAGGCATGTCCATAAGTGAAGCTTGGACATCTCCTGAAAAGCCAGCTGTTCTCAGCCAGGCATGGCACTGGAAGGCCACCGACAACTAAACCGCTCTGCCCAGGGAGTCAGTTGTGTCAAGCCCACATCTGATTGTAAACACAGCTGTGTATCTCCCATCAGCCATAGCCTGAGAGAGTGTGGCCTGGGCCTTCTCCGGGACCAGGGGCAGCACCTGTGCAACCGAATCCCAAAGGGAATGGGAGTAACAGGCCAAAAGGCATGCAGTGTTCACAAACTGCAATACCAGGCTGGTGAAAGAAAACATTTTCTTTCCCAAGGCGTCCAGCCTCATGATATCCCTATTCAGTGGGGCAGTAGGTAGTGCACCAGGATTTACATGGAAGGTGGATGCTTGGACCATCAAGCTCTCCAGGGCAGGGTGTTGTGTGAGGGAATAGGGGCTCCCAGGGGCTTGGCGATGGTGGCATGCAGTTGTCCTGTCCACAGGATTCCCTGTGCCTGGCTTGAACCAAGCCCCGAGCAAGACGTCCTTAAGGGTTTAATTAAATAGGAGAAGTGGTTCTGAAGGGGTAACTTCGAGTTGAAGCACCTCGTCAGGATGTTAGTCTTGACAGCCACAGAGGGCAACTGAAGCACAGAGGGCAACTGAAGGTCAAGGACCTTGGCCGCCCTCCTCACCACCATAGCAATGTGGCACCCTCCTCTGTAGCCACGGTAGGAGTAGAGACCAAGCGAGTATCTGGAGAGGTGTCCAGTCCACTGGCATCTGCCAATTCCTCACACCAGTCCATGTTGGGATCTAGGGGCTGATATTCTTCAGGGTCAGTGGTCCCTCCCAATCTTCACCAGGTTCTAGCCCGTAAGAATAGGGCTCAAGTTCCAGCCTGGAGGGAATGGCTCCATTTGGCGCAGTAGTCAGCATCGGACGACGCCCCTCCGGCTCCATGTCAAAGTCGGGGATAAAAATGGGGATGGCACCGGGAGCGTCAACAAGGGGACCGTCATTCTGGAAGGCAAAGGTGGTATAAACCAGTGCCAGTTTAGATCTATCTGTGAATACAAGGGGCCGACTGGTGCCGAGAGCCTACCAGCCAACGATGAACCAGTAGGGGCCCTTCCGAATACACCACCGACGCCCCGTGGGAACGCCACCATCTACCGCATGCAGGGGTACTGCTCACGAAAAATGTCCGGATCCAGTCTCACACCTGGTGAAAATGCTAAGTTAAGAAATATGCGGCTAGAAGTCTCTGTCAGATAATCTGCTTCACCCAGAGGTTAACTCCATCTTCTTCCATGAGCACAGACCAGCAGAGTAAGTTTCTTCCCCCTGCAGCCACACCACAGACCATTTCCTCCTGTGGGTGGTTTCTGTCACACTCCCAATGGCATTACTCCTATTGTTAAGACCAGCATCTGTGCTGTTTAGTTGGCTGTTGAGAAGTTTAGCACCCCCAGGTAACCAGGAGCTAGCCTTGGACCAGGAATGTAACATGAGACTGGCCTCATTCAGTGTTTGGATGTTCTGAAATACAAAAGAAAACACTGGAAAGAATCAGCCCCTTCCAATCAAACTTCTGTGGACATCATCTGCACCAGTCTCATTGGCAAGTCTCATAAACACATGAGGGAGGCACTCCGTGCTACAGAGTATGTGAGTCTTCACCCTGCTGTAGTCCTCTATTTTCTAGAGAAGCGAGATGTGACACCGCTTTTTCCAATGCAGCCGTTGGTCCCTAAAAAGACCATCCTTATTTCATAAGAAATTCTCAGGACAGGGGCACCTGGGGCAGAAGTGGCCTCACCTCTCAGATTACAGGATTTGCTCTAATCCTGCCCTAAACTTTAGACTCTTCCATGAGCCTTCTCTTGTGTAAGGGACAAGCAGGCCAAGTGGAGATCCTTGTGGAAGAGCACGCTTACTCCTCAAGTCTCAGGCAGGCCAAGTGTAGATAGTTCATTGACAAGAGGAAGCCCACTTCCCCAGCCGACATGAAGGAGTACCAGTGACGTCTCCTTGGAGTGTCTGACTTCTCTTCATCATATAAAAAGGTCTACTCTATAGCAGTGGTGGAGAAAGGCTTTACTTTCAATACCACAGATGGGTCCAGATTATCAAACCGGCATTGATCCTCTCATTAGTTTAGAATGGCTATGCACTGCAGCAGCAATAGCAATCAGCTTCCTGGCCATGTCTTCACAGTCTGTATACCATGGATTTCTGTCTTCAGGTGGCAATAGAGCCTCCTGTATTGCGGATCATTCAAAATGGTTCCTAAGTAAATTTTACACCTGTATGATCTAAACCAATTCCTCTCCCTTCAGAAGATCAACATGATGACTTTGGCCCAGGTATTAGCAGCATTGCATATAAAAGGCTGGATGGAAGTTCAGGCTATCTACTTTCACATACTTGCCATCAATGAACACACAGAAAACCCAACGTATCAGTACAACAGGACTGTGCCATTCATGTCAGTGTCACTACTCAGGTCTTTATCTAGATCCTTATCCCTGTGGTGACCTTCAGGTACAACAAGAAGTCCACTGTTACCCATCCTTAGATCGCTGTCTCACTTGAGTGGCGTCCAGGGAGGGCACGGACTTAATATTAAAACTACTTCCCACTGGAAGACCTATACAATGAACCACTCTAGGTTGTTTTGGGTTCCTTTCATAAGGATGTAGCTCATAGGACCAATTTTGCACTGTAGCGTGAAATAGTGCTTCCCTCCTCCAGAAATGGTAAATGCTATCAGGACTCCAAGAATCCTACGTAGGTATGATACCCTCTGCCAGGTATCACATGCACTCGCTGTAACTCTATGTGAAGCAATAGGTCCAGTTGCAAAAGACCAGTTGAAGATCATCAAAGTCTAATCATCCTGGTTTCCACACTGTACTGAGCTTTTGCTGAATTGCCACAACAACTGTTCATGATCACAACCGACTTCTCAGCTTGGGAAAACATTACCAGGAACTCTCCATCAGTGTTGTGTTGGATACATCAGATGTGTCCTTGCATATAATGTTAGCTTCTAGGTTGAGAGTAAGTGATGTTGTGGCCGATAAGGTCAACACTACAGCCCTCTTGCAAAAGGAAACAAAGGGGGACACACTCCCAATGTCTTGGCCAATTCGTTGTAGCCCTGTGGGAATAGAAAATGCAACAATGTATGTCCTTGCTGGTCTCCCACATTGCAATGACAGACAGAGCTGACAACCTAAACTGGCTTCTTTATTTGTTGCACGAATGAGAGACCCTCCAGAAAGCCCTCAACTCTATCTCTGATGCCTGACATAGAACTCTTGTAGACACAACTCAACTTTAAATTTGATCAGTCCTTTCCTTGGTTGGGCTGGGGGCCCTGTTCTGTGGAGAATGGACGAGCATTGTACAAGGGGGAGGTTTTTTATGCCTTTCCAGTGATACTGTCAATTTGAGTTAATTAGAAAATAATGGTGAGACCATTGTGCTTGCCTAGTGGGTCAGGCCTCTCTGTCTTCCACCGAGGGAGCACTTTGGCCTCTGCGAGAGAACAGACCTCATGTCTTTTGAAGGAGGGAGAATGTGGCACCAGTATTTGCCATCACTACACTTAAGCATATGGTTCCTGAGGAGTTTCAATGTCTCGGACTGTCATCAGAGAACTTTGATATTATAGTGCCTGCCAGAAAGTTCTTCACTGGAGCACAGTGTAAGAGCAAAGGACTGGTTCTGTCACAGTGAAGAATATAAACCATTGACCTGCTTGGTTAGAAAATGTGATGTCATTTTTGTCTGGCTGTAATAGGTGTGCAACTCGATACTTTAAAGACATCCTTTCTAGCCTCTATGGCCAATCGGAATAGGCCATGAAAATCCCTTCTCTACTCTCACTCTTGCTTATACCCAAACTGCTGAGTGTCATCTGAATGAGGAGAAGGTCTTTCTTCTCATGTCTCCATAAATCCTCAGATGAGGAGATCCTGTAGAATTTGAACATGTAGCACTTGTTTGATTTTTATCTGAACTGAACCAGACCAATTGCTTTCTGACCTCTGGGAGTAATGATGTGGTCAAATAACTGCTAAGTCCACCACTGTCAGATGAGTAATATCGTGCATCACCCATTTTGACACTGTGTAGATTCATCTTCCGTCCATTGATAGGGCACGCTCCACCAGAGCTAAGGTGCCATTGGTGGCATTCTCTAGGCATATACAAGTCAGATATATATGCCACGCGGCTATGGGAATATCCCAAACAAATGTTGCACACACAACACTACACTGTGAAGGCTCTTTCCAGGAGAAATGCAAAACTTGGCTTTGAAGGTCTGAAAAATCTATCTGCCTAGGCCTACGCTGTTCATTGCTGTCTTTATACTCCTTTTCAGATTTGCATTTGCTGTGGAATCTGCCTACAGTCTGGTAATGGGAAAAAGTGAGGACTGAAGTGTATGGTGAGCCTGGTATTCTAAGTCTGTAGATTCTTACCTGTTATCAACACCCTCTTGATGACCCCTCTGCCATCGCTAGGAAGTCGCCACTGATCAGCCCCCTTTTTTAAACTGAAGTGAACAGTGAGGTCGTGCAAATGTGGAAAGACAGAGACATATCATTTATAATGTATACATACACGGTACCAACGTTCATAGCTCTGTATTAAAAAGTAATTGGAGCAGTTAGACAGCACAAATACCCATAGGTTGCTGATGAAAAAGAGCGTACAGACTAAGAGCAATAAAGTTTTAGAAACTGGCCCGTATTCCAGACGTTTCTGTGGATCATGGGCAGTATCTTAAAATGTACAGTGAGCTCTAACAGCAAGCATTGAAGTTTGCAGATGTTGTAATATGGTACTTATTTTCAGTGTTCATCAGAAAGTTGGCAACCAAATTCTGAATCCTCTGTGACCGAACTGTTGCACGTTTGTGGAAACCCATGAAAGCGGTACCATAAACCATCATTTCAGAGCACCTAGACTTACCATTGTGAGCAGATTGGAAGATGAAGTGTTGGGGTCACCGGGCAAGTAGTTTAATGAGAGAAGCAGCCTAGCATTGACTACAATGCTGAGATGTTGGAAGATAGAATGAAATGAATGAATTATACATTCTTATAGTACTTAATGGCATGCTAAGATGTTGCAGGATGTTCCTATCCAGTTTAACAATTGATACAAAAGCAGAAAAAGGATTTACTACAAAGTTTGCAGAATGTCAAATCAATGAGAATGGACAGTAGAACTCACAACTCAAATCCGAACTGAAACTCAGTAATACATAATGGGGCAATTTCTTTTTTTGTGATTCATTTGAAGGTTTATTTTGTATGCTGGTGTGAAAAAATTTAACAGAACTAGAATTGCATAGAAAGGAGGAGTTAGTAAGATTTCTGGTTCCTTGTTGTGTCATACCATCATACAGTAGTTGGTTCTTCATGTATGTACAATGTAGTATTTCTATAGCACTCGCCAAGAAAAAGGCAGTGGAGCTCTGTACATGGTCTTGGGCAGTATATAATATTTGAATCCGTGGAAAGCTACTGCTCTTGTTGCCATCCCTTCCCCTTCTCTGTAATAATAATGTCGGAGTCTAACCTTGAGCAACATATTTATCTGACTGCTGTGTCTTTGATGCACAGGGATCTCTAACTGCAAGTTCCACTCTGGGAAAGCAGAGGTGGTACTTCCAGAATTACTTTTGACGCTGCAAGACAACCATCCCTTTAGTGCTGTGGTGAACCCATCCAGGGCTGGACTGCGTGAGTATTGCGCTACTTACTTTTATGGCCATTCATTTCCAATCAATTACAATTTTGCACTGCGTGGGTGTGGATTGGGTGTTAATGAGCGTGGAGAATGCTTCTTTTCTCCTGCGGTTCACCCTATAGAAAAATATTTCTGTTGTGTTGGGGCAAGTTGCATCAGTGCTCAGTGAAAATTTGAATCGTTTGATATGAATTACATTTAGCTCTGGCTATAGATTTGGAAACGCAATTAGTCAAACATAAATTGACAGAAAAAGAAGTTTGAAAGCACAGAGAAGGGCAGAAGAGTATAAGAGAGCGAGGAAGAGGAAAATAGGCTCTGAGCGTAGGGTGAGCGCATTGGAAGGAGCAGGGAAGGGGTAACAGTGTACAGCAGGGGTATACTGGGGCCACTTTGCATGTATTAAAGAAAACGCACAGAACTAGGAGGGAGTTACTAAAAATTAATAGAGCAAAATTGAAGGGGGTTGAAGTGGTAGATGATAAAGAGCCAGAACGAGAAAACTGATTTAATGGGGCACAACCCACGTCTTTGTGAAGGAAATAAATTGAAACCAAAGAAATCCAAACCGAAGGATTCAAACCAATTTGCTTTTCTTTTCAAACCATTTAAATGTGAACATTTGATTTGAAACAGATAAAATTGAAACTAATCCCATAAAATCGATCAACTAATTATACTTCATGACCAACTTATAAATGTTGAAAATAGGACCTGCCTGATCAAGACACTGTTGAACGTGGATTAATAAAGGCACACTAGGTTATGCCCATGAAACGTTTGAGAAATCCTGCAATTGATGAAAAGGTATTACCACACGCAGAATCACAAAACTAGCCTAGACTTTTTCAACGAGATTACTCTTGGAAATTAACTGTCAATTATACACTTCTTTTTCAGATTATCGCGTAACTAGAGCAATTCGAAACTGCAGGAGGATTAAGTCCCTGGTTTATGTGTCCTGTAAGCCTCAAGGAGAAGCCCTGCGAAATGTTTTGGAGTAAGGTCATTTTTTCCTATGTTGTTTTTCTCTTTGTGTTGCCTGGTCTCTATTTTCCATGCCTGCTTCATTCCCTCCATATCTCCATAAATTATCTATCCAACGTCAATGAGTTGCATAACAGTTTCACTGGTTATCTAGCTTCTAAGATGCTGTGGCAGCCTGCTCCATATAAAACACAAGTTACAGTTATTATAATCAATTTGAATCCTAAGCTGTCTCTCGTATCTTCTCCTCTTTGTCTTCACTAATAGTTTGATGGAGTGCCCTTGGATTCCTTCACCTCTTGGCATTATTGGAATCTCAAAGCATAGACTGTTGTTTGCAGGTTGTGTGTTTTCCAAGTAGACTGCCCCTGTTTGGGATGTAGTGTGCTTTGTGATCTTCTAACGTTGGCCAGTGTGAGTACAGACCATGATTTTGTTAAGGTTGTTGGTCAGTTGGTATTCTGCAGGACTTGCAACCTTCCAAAGATCGTTTGTAACTGTGATCACGGATACCTTTTGGTTGTGAGTCTCCCCGCTGGAGGAATTCCATTGATGGGGTTGTCTGAATCTTTTGACCTCCCACCTAATTTGTTCGTGCTGTTTAGTATTGTCATCTGTAGTGAGTCCTCGATGCGGAGGAGGACTTGCAACTTTCCACTGAGCCTCTATGAGGGTACGTCTGAGTTTCCAGAGTGTCATGTTCATATAGTCCATATTCAGTGTCTGCATATGTGTTCCCTATGTCTACCTTTTCTTGTGTCTTGTAAGCAAGCTTCCATTCAGTATCACTTTTTATTTGTTAAATTGCTCCGCAGACATCATGTCACTTGACTCCACTATGAGTATGTTGAGCTACATAACCGGTGTAAATATTTACAAAAGCAAGTTGAACATAGAAAAACTAACATATCTGGATAACCTTTGATTCCAGGCTGTGTTGTCCCCCAAATGATCGCAGAAAGCTCCTTGGAGAACCTTTTACGCTGAAGATGGCCGTTCCAGTTGATATGTTTCCACACACAAACCACTGTGAACTGGTGCTGCTTTTCGAGAGGTGACCTCTGTAAATGTTGGTGTAGAGATGGCCAAGGATGCTCGCCACATACAATGCAAGAAAAGGTGAAATACTGTGGATGAGCCTTAAGTGATGCAAGGGCACACACGATTAAGAAGTGGACATTGTTTAGCTATCTGCAAGTAGACTGTATGAGTGGAGGAATGCTAACCTGAGAAAAGCATGTGGAGGAATACTTCATAGTGGAGTTACCTTTTCATTTCCATCTGGTGTCATTCATTTTACAAGTGTGAAAAGGAAAAAATAAATAACTATCGAAAGAATGCAAGATTACACAGAGGTAACCCATAAGCTTCAAAAGACATGTTATATATGGTTTATTTTATTTCTAAATTGTGGTACATTTTATTAATGTGATTAGAAAAGAAAGAAGTACAACAAAACAGTTACTTCTCTGACATGTAGCTTGTCAGTGACAAGAGAAAAATAGCACATGTCCCAAAAGAGAGTTGTTGCTTCAATTGAAGTGCAGCATTTTTGGAGGAGGAGACTGGAGTTGGAAACATATCCACAAGAGCCTTGGCGGGGGGAAATCACTTTTTGAACAGCGATGGATATTTCTAAAGCTCAAGGGCAATGGGAGAGAGGAAGTTACATGTAAGAGGGCCAAAAACCTAATGGGTAGTGATCGATTACAATAAGGAGTCAGAAGATGTGATGTAAGAGGGCTCATGGTACATTAACTTTTATAGAGGAATGTGGAGCTGGCAGATGTGCACGTTTCAAAAGATTATGCAGACTAAAAAGTTGAAGTTTTTTAATATGACCTGAGAGGGGTTCGGGCATTTAGAACAGAATAATGAGGATGTGTTTGAGGGTGATAATATGACACTTCTGGATATTTAGAGAGCTGAGAATATTCACCGGGGGGGGGGGAGGCATGGTGATAACATTTGGTAGAAAAACTGAAAGATTCAGTTCTTTAGTTACTTTCTAGGGGCACAGTAGAAAGAAAGAAAAGAAAGTTTAAAAAGACTAAAAGGGAGGTGACGGGCATTGCTATGCAGCCGGAAGCGCGGTGTTGCCTCCTGAATGTCTGGGGGCCCACTGACCACGATGAGGCACAGACCCAATGGGTGACTCTGGGTAACATGGTCGCTAAGAGATATTGCGCGATTGTGGGGCTCCGCGGGGCCCCCCACATTGACCGCGTGGAAAGAAAATATGGACTGGAGTATGTTAAGGGAGAAGACGGTCTATTGCGCTAGAGGCCGCCCCCGGAAGTGGCACGCCATCTGGGGGCGGTGGAATCAATACAGGGGGGGAATATGTCTTGCCCCGGATCTGGATCCTCCCGAGGAACAGCTTTCCTCCTAACCTTCTTTCCAGCTCAGTATGGTTTATGGACTTTTTTGGCCTCTGCTGTCCCCCTTCTTCCTCTTTACACTGTACAGTAACTGGTAGATGAGTGGGGTCCGGCCTCCCCTGGGGGGCTTCACCATGGGCTTTCAGTGTTCTTGCCTTGCAGGGGTTTGTTGTGTGTTTTTGTTTTTAATTAAAATTGAACCTTTGCACTTCTCCTTTCACGGTACTGGGGACGCATCTCTGTTGCTATATATCGATGCTGCCGAACCTCCGGGTTGTCGGCTGAATAGCTGTGTCCTGACTTTTGAAAATAAAGGTTTTAAAAAAAAAGACTAAAAGGCAAAACGTAGAGCCAACATACTTATTGAGTGCGTGTACAGTATATACGTATAAAGTACGAATGTTGCGTGGCTCATGGTTATTCAGATCTACTTTTCCTGGCTATTCGGATCTTCTTTTCCTGGCACAAAGTGAATGAGAAAAGTAAAATAAAAAGGTGCACCTTAGCCGACCCATCTTCCTTGTTCCGGACATTGAGTTTACCCAGCCCTAGTCCTGATCTCTTCCCCTTCTTGATACTCCTATGGACTGGTAGGGTCCCCCTCTCAGGGGAGCACATGCTGCTATTTCGGATTGTGGTTTGCCTTGTGTGTTTGTTTTTTCTGGTTGTTTTTTGAGTTTAAAATGAAACCGTACAGTGGGGTCCGGATGGGGTGGCTATCAACGCTGCTAACTCCTGTGCATCTTCCTCAGCCGCAACGCACGCTCTACAATGTGTATCATATGCTCCTTTTGTCTACTAGCGGCCGGCCGGAAGGTTGTAGGCCCATCTTTGTATATTTTTTGAGTTTTGTAATAAACGGTTTCAAAAAAAAAAAAGGTGCACCTATCATTATGTTCCCAACCTTCAGGAATTCAATGTGTTTGTAAACAAAAACTGGAAAGATATTATGTGGTATTGTAATATCACTCGACACCGAAATTTACAAGTAAGCTTGTCCATAGAACCAGAGGTTCTGCATTTGAAAAGTGATTTATTATGTTGTTTATCATGTTGCATCTTTCTTGATGGTGTTATTGACACAGCACAATCACACCACTGTGTTTTCCTTAAACTCCATATGTACAGTATATTATGTTACGTTATGTTAAAAGTATTTATAAAGCGAACTGCTGTTCAAGATAGGGTGCCTGGCTCTATAGGCAGTTCATCTGCATGCTCTGCACAAAAACATCAATTACAAATAAAGAAAGAGCAAGGCAGTAGAAAGCATGGCAACCCGCCCTACTATGTGTTATCCTTGCCACAATGAGCAAGCACGCCTCTGTCGAACAAAGATTACACATAGGACGATAAGGAGCAATCGTCCTTGTCAGATATGTGGTACTCCTCCCATGTCAGGTCCTCTGTACTAAACATAAGAAGAAGAGAAGTGTGGCTCAATGGTTAGCGCGGCAGACCTCGATGCAGAGCACTGGTCCGGGACCAGGGTTCGATTCCTGTCGCGGCAGGGTCTCGGGCTATAAATTCCACGTACTGGATATTCTCGCCTCAGTGCCTGTTCTAATCATGGGTCCCACGCTGCAACTCTGGGCAATAGCTTGCTTAATCTCCACAACGGCCCCAACAGCGCTGGGATGCCTGGCCTTCACCATGGGGGTGCCCAGGAGTGGACACCTCACATGGAAAGCCAGGAAGGGTTCCTTCAGTGGTATGAATACAGCGCTGAGATACCCGTAGTGGTGATCAGCGCTATATAAAAAACCCTACATTTACATTTACATAAGGAAGAAGAAACATACTTGAAGATAATCCTCTTTTGGATGGGAAGCTAGTGAAGTGATTTTAATGAGGATCCTACGTCCTCTATTCTTGATAGCGTAAGGTTCAACCTCGCGGCTGCATTGTACAACATGTGAAGCTGGGACACCTAGCTGTCTGAGCACCTCAAGTACAGTAAGATTCTACAATCTAGTCTGTATACAATCTAGACTTGATTGACCGTTTTGCGGGCCTCAATAGAAAAAACCTTACACATTTTGTTACAGCATTTTTAGGGTTGAAAAGCGTGTCCTAATTACTTCATTTACCTGGGTGGCCGTGATTAAAATTACAGTCCACCATGAATCCCAAATTTGTAGCAGAAGCAACTAGAATGGAAAAAGCCTCTTACTTCTGCTGGCCTCCACTCATTATTCTAAGTATGCCTTTGTTTACCAAACAAAAAAAACCTCTGTTTTATCTGAATTTAAATGAAGGCAATTCGAATGCATCCAGGTGCCACTGCCCTTATAGATCCTGTAAAGTTAGCCTGGGTGGCAGTCATTTTGTGGGGAGGTGGTGACAGTGATCTGTATATCACCCGCATATGACAGTATCTTGAAGGAAAAGGAGTGAACCAACTCAGCTAAAGAACACATATTAAAAAGCGTTGGACCCAGAGATGAGACTTAAGGTACAACCTAATACCCAGGTACAGTAGCCAAGTTGAAAGAGGTAAGAGTTACTACCTTTTTTCAATCAGTCAAAAAGAAAACTGGCCTAAAGCTACAGACAGATCTAAAATGACAAGCACTGCATTTGCTCCATTGTCCAAAGTCATATGCAAGAAGTCCATTACTGCCACCAAGGCCTTTTCAGTGCTGTGGTGAATATGAAAGCCAGATTGGGATATGTAAAATAGCCCATTCAGGTCTAAGTAGTTCTAGAGCTGAGCGCTAATCGCTTTTTTCCAGTATTTTCGAATGTACACACAATAACGAAATTGGACAATATTTACAACTTTCTTCAAAAGTGGAGAAATTCTTGCTTGCTTCAGATCTTAGGGACAGTTGCTCTACTAATGGATAATTTACATAAGGTGGTTAAAGGGAAAGACAATACATCCACAGCTAGAGCAAAGAAACGTGAAGGGCAGCTGTCCAGAGGAGACACAGATTTAGTCATCCAAAGAAAAGTTTTTACTTCTGCATTTGACAGCGGGCAAAGGCAAGCAGTTTCGCTTCATTAGGAAATGAAGATTAAGCGACTCAGCAATTTAGAGAGCTTTCAAAATTGCAGTGGATATGTGTAATTGTTTCCAAAAGAAAATGGAAATGTTGTCACATACCTCTTGTGTCTGCACAATGACCTGCAAGGAGAGTGCTGACCAACTATTCCACATTTCATTTTGATGTTACCTTTTAATCTCCATACACACTACCCGAAAGCCTACTTACTACTTATTTTCTGAACGCTCAACTCATGAAGAATAAACGTTGATTTCACTTACTTTCTTAATCTAAATGATACCCAGTACTGTCACATCCATCTGGCCGCAGAAGAATTAACTGGAGACAATACTACCCTTCAAATCATGTTGCATCATGGAGCTCTTTTTTAATGATTTAGAAGCCGGTCTGGCTGGACAGACTTGAAGATGGTGAGCTGTGCCCCCCCCCCAGTGTTTTTTCACTCTGTGCTTCTAATAATAGATAGCAGTGTGGTGCAACTGCCCCAAGAATGTGAGGTGGAAAGCCCACAGAGCTGGGAGACACCATGAACTTCCTCCACTCCACTGCAGCAAATTAGTAACATCAACTACTGGCAGTATGTTAACTGCATCCAGGCAGCTCCTTGGTAAAAGTCCAGTCTACTACAGCTAAGGGTCTGGTAAGCCTGTAGCTTGCCATCAGAAACAGATTGGAAGGAGCTTTGACTTTGCTGCTGTTTTACCTCAACAAGAGTTCTTCACTTAGGCCTCTAAGATGGGGGCTGCAGAGGCAGAGAGGAAGAAAGTGGAATATAGGAATCTGAGAGGATAAAATTTACTTGGATGTCAGTATAAGATACAAGGACAGAAATCTGAGCACTATGCTATTTATAACACGTACATATAGTATAATTTTCTGATGTACGTCATGTTTCATGAAGCAATCCTTATTAATCATCTCCTACATTTACAACTTCAAAAGGAAAACTTATGTTGTGAAACAAGAAAAAATGGGTGCTTTAAGAAATTGGGGAATTCAAGACTGTTGAATTAAGCAATAAATATGTACAGATGGTGCAGAACGAATCATCGTTGGTTCCCAAAGTATATCTTAATGTTCAATACAAAGCTACAGTATTAGGAGGAGAGTTAAAATGAATGATAAATAGTATTGAATGATGAAAAAGGTTTTTCAACAGGGACCTATTTTTGCTTTCACGCATAATCAGAATATTAAGGAAATTATAGACTACAGAAAAACGATAAAATCAAAATAATAAATAAAAAATATATTTAACCCTAAACAAGATTTGGCATAGGCAATAGTTCTCGCCTTTGGGACCTTATAAGTGTTTAGCCATGCAGCACATTATCGTGGCTGCTGTGCTGCCAGGCATTGTTAAAATATTTTGCATCTACTCCCATAGCTATGTTTTCCAGCAAGATCGAGTTTTGCGGGAAAATTCTTCCTGAAAAAGACACCCGATGTAACAAAATTTTTAAATTAAGTGTGAAAAATGTAATTAGATGCACATCACCTCAAAATTCACGGTACGTACAGGCGTGTGTGTACTAGCCGATTGTAATTTGGTTCTGTGGCTTCTTTTGATATTTTAAGTAACGGGCCTACAAGTCCAGACATGCTTAGTATTATAAAAAGCGAGGAATGGCTGAAGGGGGTCACATGACAAATGAGCCTTGGGCATTTAGAAAGAAAAACGAGTAGGCTTTGAAGTGACTGTTGGAGACTGTGTTATGTGAAAACTGTTGAACTAAAAGTACAGCGTGGGTGCAAAACTAATATTTTAGAAGGGCAAGCTTGAGAACCGCAGGCTGAAAGAATTAATCACTTTTAATATGGGACATAGAGATTGTGAACACAATTTTACTCTGACCGCACTACTGACTTGAATCGTGCCTCACATCTTTGTGCAAAAATGTCACTCACTCTTGGCCATTCAAAATAACTTGTTGACTTCAATGGAGGCTCACCCTCTGGGAACACTTACTCGTTGGGTTTGAGTGCGGACATGCATTGGGGCCCCCCAATGGTCCACGTCGATTGCTTCGACAAGTATCACACACTTGGAGCATTAGTCATCTTCATAGTCCCGTTGGCTTTAACGGAGGCTTACACCGAGGAATCTCCGTAATTATGATAAAAATAGAAAGTTGTAGCCCACGAAAGCCTACTCTGACACACCTAGAGGCTATTCTACCTCAAACTCCAACTTGGAATTTATCATCAAGAAAAACGTTTCGGGCGTGCATATCTTTTGTGTGTATTTTTAACTTTTTTAACTACCCAAGGCCAAGAGGAGGGGTTGGGGCTGACTGGGGGAGCCTGTTGATCTGCAGATTTTGAAACCAGATAGCTTGAAAGCCAAGTCTGGCTCAGAATCCAGGACAAAGCCGGTTTTCAGGCAGAAACCCCTCTCTTCATGACCACTCAGAGGTAAGGACACAAGGGCCTGCAGCTGTTAAAACATGCAAGGATGGGAAACAGGGTTAAAGGCGATCAAGGATGGGGTAGAGGGTGGGGCAAAGGGGACAGCACACATAGAATTGGTGGATGGAAGGGGAGAGCAGTAACACAGGAAAAATAAGGCAGTCAAACTCAGGGCTCCAAAAATCCACTCGCAATTGCGAGCCAGATTTAATTAGGGCAAGCGATTTTTAGGTCCTACTCGCCCTTTCTGGCAAGTAGGAAGACAGACCTCTATCTCTGAAATCAGAGCAAACGTGACAGGATAGCATGATTTAAAAGCATCTTTATTGCTCACAAAGTGCATGAGCAATAAGAATGCCTTTAAATCTTGCTACCTTGACACATTTACTTACAGAGGTCAAGTGCATTACAGTTAAGCCATGTAGATTTTTGAAGTTACTAGACCTGCAGGTCTAGTAATAATTTTTGGATTTTTCAAGCTCTGAAACTAACATACTGCTCAAACAAAAGCTGCATGGGCTCCAAAAGCATATCATTAAAAAAAAAATTGTTTACACATGCATACACACGCTACCTTCTTGTTGGAAAATGCAAATGCCGCCAGCTGAGCAGGTTTCGCTTGAAAAGCACAGAAACACCAAATTCCGTAAACACGAACCGAGAAGAAGAAAAAAATTGTGCGCCGAAACAAGCATAAATAGACCATAGGGAACGAGTATATGTAATAGGGCCTGTCGCCATGGGAGAGAACCAAGCACCAAAAGGATGGACAATACAACCAATGTACCACTGAAAAACCAGCATTTCAGAACAGCACACAAAAGAACTAATGAAAATCGTTGGGCGTGCTCTAAGCTCACAGAGTAGATACAGCATGTCTCAAAGATATAGTACATGCACTGCCTAGGCGAGACCTAAAAAGCTATCTTTTCCTGTTTGTAGTGACCAGTGTCAAGAACAGACTCATATTGGAACAGAAAATAAAAATACCAAAGTAGTACACAATTTAAAAGAGCAACATGTATCAAGTGAAGTAGCATGCAATTCATAGCTCTCCGAGCTAAATGGAGCCAGTATTTTGAGATCAAGCTTGTTGACGGGGACTGGTTGACGATTCTTCTCATATACCCAGAGTATCCAAACAAACGCGCACCTCAGATTACTGCAATTCAACTATGTGCATCGCACATACCTCACTCCAGTCAGACTACAACGATTATTCGTAAATGTATCTCATAGATGTGGCAGCGATGGAGCAGATTTATACCATATGCCCATGGCATGCAGTGCACTCCGATCTTTCTAGAGTAGTGTGTTCAAACTGGATCTTCAGTTGACAGGCAGGAAGCACATTTACATGCCCAAAACGTGCCATCCTAGGTTTAATGCCATGTGCCAAATTTTACAGGGCCGACAGTACTTTTACAGCCCTCGCCTTGTCTCAGTCGAAATGTGCTATCACAATTAATCCTGTTTCCTTCCATCTGTAGTAACTTGAAGGACGGAGCTTGTGAAATGAGGCCCAGGCTGAAGACAGTGTTATCAGACACTGGGCTGGGAGACCAACGGCAATAACAGGATTGGGAACCTGTCTCCCTCTGCTGTCTTTGGGATACGTGGTATAAGTGCTCCCCGAAAAAGATTCCACTAGTCAGTTGCATCCCACTCACTACTTAATGTGTGGCAGTGCTTAGCATCTGCACTTAGTTCACAGTGCTGGGTCTATTTAATTTTTCTCCCCTTGGCAGTGGGCCCAGTAATTATTAAAAATAAATGTACCTGTCCTCTTCGGTTTAGATATCTGCCTGTTATGTCTCCAGAGAATGGCCCACCCAGGTCCAGGCATGATGACTGCATCACATTAGTGATGTCAGCAGTGCACGCCTGTCTTTTACCAAGGAACATCGTCATTGCCATTGGATAATTGTGATTGAGTGCCGGCTGATGGGTGAGCTGGGGGCGAGGTAGGCTGGGAAAGTTCAGGAAAAACTTAATGCGATGTCCTACAGTAAATTAAAAGTACGTAGCATACTTTTCTATCAGCTCGCATTGAACTGAAACCAGCTGAAGCAGGCCGTACATAATTCATTCTGCCTTTTACATGCTTGTGGCCTGGGCCCACCACCAACTGCAGTTCCCGTCAGACATCGGTGTGCACATGCTGCTCTGCACTGGCACTGTATAAAAACTGTCAGCACCCTAATTGTCCCTACAGGTAGCAACTGGGCAGAAGGCCCCGCAGGTCAAGCTGAACTGTAGACGCCCGCCTGGCCAGTACAGATTAGAGCACAAACCCAACAAGCGTGACAGTGACCTGCTGTGACCAGCGATCATCACATCACCCCTCAATGAGCAGGTAAGTAGAGGTATATAGGATGGGTTCTTGCTGATGCTGGGTGTGTGCGTGTGTGTGTAATTTTCCTAATTTTGTGGAGTGTGTGTAAATGTGTGTTTTGCTGATTCTGGGGTTGAGGGAAGTTTGCCTGCCTTGCAAAAGAGGTGGAAGATGACACAAAAAGCTTGGGTGTCTGCATGTCATGAGGGAAAGAAAGGCATGCCTGCCCTTGAAACCATGCAAACAAAAAAAAGCAACAAAAAAAAGAGTGAGTGTCTCATCAAACTGGCTTGTATATATTTTCCTTTATACACAGTGTGCTTAGGTTTTGTCTTCTCAGAGGACATCGGATTGTTCATAAAGGAGATTTTCTGCCTGTTAGGTCTAGGAGACATTGCCTCTAAAGGACAATCTCTACCTATGAGGTCTGGCAAATAGTATTGCATGGGGGAGCACTGTCTGTCGATACATGCGCATGTATCTTGGTTGAAGAATCTGTGACCGTGAGTGCTAGCACAGAGTGTCTTTACAGGAGGACCGCTGTCTGTCAGTACCAGGAGACGGTGCCTTTATGAGACTATCTGTGCCTGTGTGTGCAAGGCCCCAGCGTCTCACTCTAGGACAGGTAGCGCCCTGTGCACCATGCGGATTCCAATACTCTTTCTTGTCGATGTGTCACGGAGGTGTGCACAGGGTCTACTCTCTCTCAGAGGTATATGCATGACATTACTCCTAGGAATACAGATCTTGCGCCTTCAGCCGGTGGATAGGTAAGGAGCTTGTGTGTGGAAACAGGGAGGGTGTGCTCTCTTTTCGTAAGTACCTATCTAGGGTGCTTATGAGTGAGAAACTTCCACTGTTGCAGTAATTCCTTGCAGCAGAGACAGAAGCATTACAATTCCCAGCCCCGGGTGTACTGTGCAATGCCTCTTTGCTATTTTTTCCGAATGTTGGCTCTGGGCCTCAAAACTTCATTTTGGGGAAATATTGCTGTTGGTATTAACTCTCCCCAGTATTCACACAAATACATTTTATTTGGAAAGGCCTAAGTGCCGCAGTTTGAAAATGCCCGTCTGCGGGGCTGGCGGAGGCTGTGGAGTCAGTAGTTTGCAAACGTGTGTCTGTGCTTGGGAAGGAGGAGGAGAGCCCTCTGCTTGGGAAGACCCCACGAGCTTGCACCAGATCCGATGGGACGGGGAGGGGCTCCTGCTGGCCGTCATAGGGACGGAGTCTGTGAGGTGCCGATGGAGGAGTGCATAGGATGCCGACAATGATGCCTGTGAACTGGGAAAATAACCTCTATTGTGCAAGGAGAATACCCTGTGAGTTACGGGGGTACGAGAAAAGAGCCTGCTAGGAGCTCGCAACAGATCCTGTGAGTTGCATGGAAAAAAGCGTGGGTTACGGGGAAAGAGCATGTGAGCGATCCTTTGAGGGGCATGGAAAAGAGCTGTTGGGCTACTGCGGTGCAAGTGGAAGAGCCTGTGAGGAGCTGTTGAAGATGCTTGTCAGTTGGGGAAACATCCTTTGAGGTGTGTGGGCAGTAGAAAGTGATATGCCACGGAATGAGCCTACAAGCAGCTCCTGGAGAAGGAACCTGTGAGGTGTTAGTTAAGGAGCCTGTGGACTGGAAAGGAAACATCTGGGGTGCATGGGAGTCATGCCTGTGAGCTGCGGGGAAGGAGACTAAGAGGTGACGAGGAAGATCTTGGGAACTACCAGAGAAGGAACTTGTGACTTCTGGATTGAGCCTGGGAGGTGCAAATGAAGGAGCATGTAAGTTGTTGGAGGCAGAACTCGTGGAGCAGGGTATGAGGTACCTGTGCAGAAGCATTTGAGTTGATGGGGAAGGAGCCTGCAGGGTGCCAGTGAAGGTTCCCCTTAGGTGTCGAAGAAGGTCCTTAAGAACTGGTCATAAGGCTTTTCTGCTTGGACCTCCATGTACATTTAGTGGTGTTGAGCGTTGCCATTCTCTACGCAGTGATAAACATACTTTGAAAGTCAATTGGGCATGCAGACACAAACCACTCCCTATCCAAACATCATAGTAAAGTTCAGATTCATTTTTATGGAAATGTGGAGTTTATTTATTTGGACAGAAATCCCATATAGGTCAACCCGTGTTTCATGAGAACGACTTGCTCACATCATGGGATTCTGTTCTATGTGCAGAAACACTATATTACATTAGCCTGCAATGTACAGATTCATGCAATGTTTGGAATACCTGCTAATTTGTGTATTGTTTTCTTTTCTTTACGACGGGTATCAGTTTGCAATGGCTGTGGACCCACAGAAGTGTAACTGGCTCATTGCAAGGGTTCAACATGTCCACAATTATTAGAAAAAATAGCAGCTATCTGAATTAGAAGGGTGTTTCTTATCAACAAGTTGCCTTTGACTTCCCCAAAGTGAAAAGACAGAAAAGCTTTCAAAAATGGCACTCTGCCCATAATCCAAAATCAAATGGATGTGCTTCTTGATTTTAATGTTAATATCAAAGGATTGAAAAAGGCTAGCTAAAGGCATAAACGTACTTCTGTACATGAATTCCATATACTTGCTGCATTGTCTCCGCAAATTCTATTTTTTGTTTGAAATATAATAATGTATGTGAGTGAAAATGGGTAGATTTTCAAATACATTTCTTCTAAACCTTTGTTATGGCAGTGGGGTCTGAGTTACTTACAGCCAAGATGGTGGTCGAACTTTTGTGAAGCTTCCGTTGCCTGAACCTGACCCTTCTCCATCTCTACTGATAGCAACTTCTTCTTACCTGCAGTGACTTGGTGACCTGGCCTTTCTGCTGGCCCTTGGGCCCATCCGGAGCTCCTGAAGACTCACTGCTCCTGGAACAGCCGGCATTCTGCTCGGCTGGCGGGATGCCAGCCATACGGCTGTAGGTCTCCACGCTGTCCTTCATCCATTGGAAATTCCTATGTGTTGCCTGCCCTAGGCCTTGGAGCGGTTTGTCCTGCCTGCCCCTGTCCTGCTGTGGTGCAAGGGGTGTGGACCACTTCCACACCGCCCCACACCCCTGTGAGGCCTTGCTGTGCGAGCGGCGGACTAAGGCTGAGCTGCGCTGAAAATAGCAACAGCACCGCTGCGGCCACGTTCCAACTGAAGACCTGTGGTGCGCGACCTGGACAGCGACTGGCGGGGTTCCTGGGCTGCTCATCTGAGGCCCGGCGTGCCCATGAGTGAGGCGGCGGCAGTGGAGGTGCTGCCTCCTATTTTGTTGGCTGACCTGTAAGATATAGGCCTGGAGCGAGCGACCATGGACGAGTGTGACCTGCCCCGCCTCTCTTGGTCGTGAGTCTTATTGAATCCTGGATTGGGGCCTCGCTGAAACTTGCCTGGCTGGCCCTGCGTCCCTGGGGTGATGCTCAGGTTCTTGGTGACATTCGGCAGAGTAGGCCCTGGACTGGTGCCTGTTGTGGGCCAGGTACCAGTGGGGGTGGTGTGTTTGGCAGTGGGGGGCTTGATCCGGCCCTGATTGCCTGGAGGCTGGGCCTGTTGTCGTGTGACCCCATCTGTGGATTGCATCCGGGGGGGTCGGGGGGACTGTATGCTGCTCACTACATCACCACGGCCCTCTGCCATTTGCCTGCCCCCGACCCCCCCCCCCTCCCCCATTTGTAGCTGCGACTTACATCACTGGAGGCCAGAGGTGCCTACTGAGCAGGGTGGAGCATACCCTCTAAGTGGCAGCTGCTACCATCTCTGGCGTTTGACATTTTCTGGGCCACATATGTTATTGGGGGTCCTGGCCACCCATCGACTTACTTGACGGACTGTGACAATTACATCCACTGGGCTCCACTGACTGCTACGCCTGCTCACATCCTCTATTTGTTTTGTCTCCGCCATGCACCTTGTCACCACTACCCACCCTTGTGGCTTTTCCCAGATTGGTGACTGACCGCTCACTGGCCTCCAGTGTGGCCTGTGGAAACTGCGACTGTGGGGGGACCAACCCTTGAGGCATCTAACGTTTGCAGTGGGCTGGCTGCTCGTGTGGCAAGCAGGCCTGCCCCACCTAGGCCGTTCCCCTGTGTTTAGTTGGGCCACATGACATCTTGATGATGGGGCGTGGGAAGCTCCCACCACCAATACCTGCTCAGATGAAAATGGACCAATATACAGTCCCACTCCATCCCTCCCCAGGGAGAATGCTGAGATCCCGGTGGCCACCTCTGCGCAGCATGCCGCAGCAGACCTGGGAGTGATTTTTAAAGCCATCCAAGACTCGAGAGAGGCTGTGAAATCCAAAGTTGATGGCCTCTGAATGGACCTTTCCTTACTGCGCCAAGATCTGTGTAACGTAGCGGCCAGAGTGACCGAAGCTGAGACGTGAATTACTACGATCAAGGACAAGGTTGCTACACTTAAACGTCAAGTGACAAAACTATCCACCTCTGTAGCAACCCTCACTGACAGAGCGGAATAATCTGATAATTGCATGAGGCATAATATCCTCTGGCTCATAGGTCTTTCCAAATCCTTGGAGCCATCAGGCCTTGCTGAGACGCTGGAGGAATGGTTCCGGTCCTGGGTCCCAAAGAGCAGGCTTTCAGATTTGTCAGTCATCAGGGGCACAACGTTGGCTGGTGCCGAAGCCCCCAACTGAGGCCCCTCCTCAGCCTGTGATACTGTGTTTGCTCAACATTTGAGACCAAACCACTATCCTGCGTGAGGCCCGCTCTCAACCAGAGCTCCGACATTCAAACTCTAAAGTCCTTATCTTTCCCAATTATACCAAGGCAGTGCAGAAACATTGCGGTTCCTTTGAGGAGGTAAAGCAGAAGCTCCGTGCTCTCAACCTCCGTTATATGCTTCTCTTCCCGGCCCGCCTGAAGGTGATCTTTCAGTCTACTACCCTTTTTTTCGATACCCCGGAACTGGCCTGGGAGTGGGCCACAGAGCAACGTCTACTGCAGTGTTCTTCACCTGAGATGCACCTGATGGCAAACCCAGGGAACACGCTCGGACGCATCCTTGTCGACAGGGGGGAGGGTCGCTCTTGCTCCAGAAAGTCCAGATTTGAACAACGGGAGGTGGCCACATCACCTGGCTCAGCATCAGAGGAGGGCAGACCACTGGTGTCATCAGCCCTCGATGAGACTTACAGATACTCCATTGATCTTTCAAACCTTCAACGATGTTCCAGGCTCCCTTTCTTGGCTCACCTCACCTCCTTGATCACATGATTTCACGACTTTCTTGGCTTGTGGTCTGCCTGCACTGCGGTCATTGGTGGTCACTGCAGGGGTGCATGGGCAACCTGCTCTCACTCCCCACTGTTAGCTGGGATGTACATTTGCCCCTTGCTGCTCTTCAGTGCTGCTCCTGCTGCCCCCTATCTGGATCTGCTGTTGACTTAACCGCCCTGGCCTAAGCAGTCATTGTTTTCCTTGGATTATTAAATGTGTGCTGTCAGGAATCTTCTCCTCTTTACTGGCAGCCTAGACACCACAGAAGGCTTCCACCAGTGTTCTATGTTAATGAGGTATTTTATTTAAGGGGGACAGAGGCTTCCTGGGAAGAAATGGGATGTGGGGGGAGTTGGGGGGATAATTCAGTTGGCTTTCAGGGATAGCTTTGTTGTTCTAACAATGTTATTTCATTTCAAGGTTCTCTACAGCAAATACCTTCAGGGTTTTTCTAGTATATTTCTACTTGATTTCAGATTGATGTCTATGGTCCTCTGCGGGCCTGTCCGCACCTTCCCTCCCTCACTATGTCTATCCCTAATCTGACAATCCTCTCCTGGAACACCAATGGTCTCCTGGACCGGATTAAATGCTCTGCAGTGCTACGCTATGTTAAGAGAGATAAGCCGGCAGTCGCTTTCTTACACGAGACTCACTTATTGGGCACACGATGCAACTTTCTTGGCCGCTTTGGGTATGACAGAGTTTTTCACTCCGGGTTTGTGAAGGGCTCCAGGGGGTAGCCATATTGTCACACAAATCCTTCTCTCTGACTGTCTCTAAAATCCACGAAGATCCCCAGGGGCGATATGTGGGAGCTGAGGGTCACCTGCCGGCCAAACACTACAACTTCATTTCATGCTATGTTCCCCTGCCATTATTGCAACCTACTCTCCAGATTCTGCGATACTTTGTCTTAACCCTCTCCTCCATGACCACCGTGGTTGGCAGGGACTTCAACACAGTTCCTGACCCCGAGCTTGATGCTTCTACAGCCTTATACCCAGGCCGATGCACCCACTCGGCATGGTTGTCCCCTTGAGCTGACTCAAACGGTCTGTGTGATGTATTGCATTCCTGGAATCCTGTCATGCAAGACTATACGCGCCAGTCTGCGGCACACAATATGGAATCACGCTAAGACTTGTTGTGGCTGCCAGCGGCGGATCCCCTTTCTGTCAAATCGGTACAAATTCTTCCACATGGCATCTCTGACCATGCGCCCCTCTTGATGAAATGGTTCACTCAGCCCAACACCCTCTTCCTCACATGGAGATTCAGTACCTGGCACTTGCAGGCCCCTGAATGTGTCACATTTGTGGAGGAGTTACAGGCTTTCTTCCAAGTTAATGTGGGATCGGTGTCATTGGCGATCACACTGTGGGCATCGAGCAAACCCTCCTTGAGGGGTCACCTGAAGGGCTATGTGCATCGTTGTGAGGCATGCCAGCTGGCGCAGATAACTGATATTGAGGGCCAGATACTGCGACTACCCTACCACGATACAGAGGAGACTTGTTGCCTTCTGGCCATGGTGCGCACTGATCTGAGACAGGTCTCCCTTGAGGAGACAATACAATGCAGGAGGGCCTCCACCCAGAGGATATATGACTCTGGTGATAAGTCTGGCTAATTGTTGTACTGGTTGGCGACCTGTGGCATTTCTGACAAGGTGGTACCTGTGGTCTGGGACTCCTCGGGCTGCCTCCAGGAGGGACTTGCCAATATTGCCCCCATCTTTGCGGACTTTTATCAAGCCTTATATACCCGATGTCCTTCGCCGAAGATAGTGGATACTATCCTATTTGATATCCCACTACTATCCATCCCTGACTCCTTGTCCCAAGAACTAGATCAGTGCCTCACTGTAAATGAAATAGATTCTGTTATAACGGCGCTGCAGTCCAGGAAAACAGCGGGTCCAGACAGCTATCCCATTGAGTATTATAAGCAATTCCGAGACATTTTGACTCCTCACTTTTTAAAATTTTTACACAACCACCATACAACGGGGTTCCTTTCCACCAGAATTGGACTGCACCACTGTTGTTGTCCTTCCTAAGCAGGACCTTCCCAGGGTTCAATGTTCATCTTACCGTCCCTTCTCCTTTATTAGTGCTGACATTAAGATCTATGTGAAAGCTCTGGCAACCTGCCTGACCCTGGCTCTTCTCTGCCTTATTCATCCAGATAAATGCAGATTTATACCAGGTTGGAGAACTCACCACTGCATTCATAGCTCACAGACGCCTCTTTCTCTAATGGAAGACTTCGACGGTGGCCCTTCTGCTTGCAGATTTCTCTAATGCCTTCGACATAGTCTCTTGGGACTTCTTGGATATGGTCCTTTTGCGGGCAGGTCTGGGAGTTGCGTTCCATCGAATGGTCTGTGTTTACTGTAATCCGATAGCCCAGTTCCGGGTGAACGGTCTTTTGTCCGCCCCCTTTCCTATCCGGCTGGGTATGCACCAGGGCTGCCTGCTTCCTCCCCTGTTGTCCGCCTTTGCGATAGAGCCCCTGGCGTGTCTTATACGATGCGACGGCCGGGTGTGGGGATTGCGGTGGGGAAATGGTTTTGAGTACCGCATAGCGCTATATGCGGTTGACATCCACCTGTTCCTTGGGGACCCTCTGACCTTTGGACCCCAGTGCCTGGAGATCCGTTGTCTGTATGGTGATGTCTTGGGCCTGCAAATCAATGCAGGCACATCTGGCCTGGTGGAGGTAAGGGGAGATGTGGGGGATGATTATGGTGTCCGGATATCCCCACCCGGCGCAGTTCTTTTAAGTACCTCGGACTTCACGTGTCCCACCTCCTCAACCTGGCTTGGGCTCTTAACTTTCAGGCTCTTGATCGGGACTTTCACCACTGGGCCACCCTCCCCCTTAATCCCTTTGGGCGCACCGCACTGTTTAAGATGGTGTGTCTCCCCGCTTCTTCTGGGACGGGGTGAGTCAGGAGCTCTCTCTGGTTCCTGGACCCCCTCTGGATTTGATCCCACGTAACGTGTTGCTGGGGCTGGAGGCGGAACTAGGGGGCCAACGGGCTCAGAAATCTTTCCTTGAGCTTCCCTGTTTGGTGGCCAAGAGAGATGTAGCTCGCACATGAAGGCAACGGACACCCCCTTCAATCCTGTGTTTGCGCCTGGGGGTAGACTGATGTGCGCAACGGGAAATGCCTATTTATGTTGCACTTGGGTGTCCGCATAAGCTGTGGGGGAAATGGTGCTCTTTTCATGGACTGTCAATGTAATGCAGTTGCTTGTTTCCGCTGCGATGTTACTATGTCTTGATGTTGCAATCTATGCACAGTTTCATCTGTATGTGCTAATGAATGTATTTGCCGCAAAATTTGTAATAAAGTTGGTTATTAAAAAAATTGTCCATGGGTGATTTTTTTCATTTATTTAAAGCCCAAGTCACATGTCCACAAAACATGCTGAGCTTTCATGAGAGGCAATCATGTGGCATCTATCAGCTGTGACGTGCTTGTCTGTCCTGGGTTTGCACCATGTAAAACTACCAAAAATAAAATACTCTAATCTCATCCGATGTGAACTAAGGAAAAAGCATTAATATTTTGATGTCAGGAAAAGTTACCCATCTAATTATTTTGGCTGAATTGCACAGTGAATTTAACCCAGATCTCTTGACTGGGGGTGAATGTTTGATTTGCTCTGCATTCCATCCATCATCTATGTGTCTTTGGCTTTCTAAAAGTGGCATTTTCAAAATTGTGACTTAAAATCCGACTTTACCGTTAAAGAGGGTTTTAAATTGCACTTTATAGGAGACCAAACTTGATATTACTACCTATTCCCAATTAAAAGTTATCACATATTACATGTAATAAGGTAACCCAGTGTGATCCTATTGCAGAGGTAGGCCTTGCAGTAGTGAAAAATTAATTTTCACTAACAGGACATGTAAAACTCAAAAGTACATGTCCAACATTTTATATACACTGCAGCCTGCCATATGGGCTGTTCAGGGCCAACGCTGGCAGTGACGTGTATATCCATTAATAAGGAAGGTTTGGGCCTGGCAAAAGGTTTATTTTGTCAGGCCGAAATGGCAGTATAAAACTGCATGCACAGGCTGCAATGGCAGGGCTGAGGCATGTTTAAAAGGCTACATAAGTGAGTGGCACAATCTATGCTACAGGCTTACTAGTAGCATTTAATATACAGGCCGAAGGGCTTACAAGTAAATTAAATGTGCCAGTTGGGTATAAGCCATTTGTACCCCATATAAAAAAGAGAGTACAAGCAGTTTAGCATTGGTTAGCAGTGGTAAAGTGCACAGAGTTCTCAAAGCCAACAAAATCAGGTTTAGAAAACAGGCTGAAGATAAAAAGTTTGGTGGTGACCCTGACTAAAGGGTCAAGCCCAACAGCTGTATTGTCCACTGCTTCAGATCTCTATGGCCTGCAGCAAGCATGTTCCATGTAGGCGCATCAGATTTTGAGAAAGGCCTCATAGAGTGCATTGCAATGAATACAACTGGAGCTCTAGCATAGTGTCATAGCATAGTGTCTAGCCTTCCACCCTGCGGTCCCATTTTTAGGTCTCGCCTGGCATTGCAGCTCTAAGCGCTGCTCGCTGGGTGAGAGATATTGTAAGAGAGTAGATTTGAAAGGGGACTTTAAGACCGCCCCTCATTTTCATTGACTGGCGTCACCGTTTATGCTAAACGGTGGCCTGCCATTGGAAATTCGTTTTTTTTGTTGACACCCTTTCGCCTTTTCGTCCGGCCGATCCGGACAGGGTCGTCTGCTTTGCTGCTGTCACAAAGCAATTTCTTATCTTTATGGGGGCCATCTGTTTTCACTCAGCCCCGTGTTTATTTTTGCATCGCGCTTTCACTTAAAGTGAAAGTGAAAGCGCGATGCAAATATAAACAAGAGGCTGAGTGAAAACAGATGGCGAGCGCTTGTTTTTTTAATTCTTTGTTTTATATGGACATGTACATTCTGTGTACGAAAACTCCACTTGTGATTCGTAGCACACAATTTAAAAACTGAAATTAATTGTTACAGAACTTCTCAAAGAAAAGATGATGACCGTTTATAGCAACCAGGTGGTTGATGGGCTTTCCCCTCCAGTTACTGTTTTTCTCTCCTGGCAGAGGCGGGGTCAACTCAAAAGTAATAACTAGGACAATGACGTGCAACGCAGGCACAATGGTTGTTGCCAATGGTAAGGAACCTGTTCAATAAATGTGTATAACTTCTCTGGGATGGTTAAAAAATTGCCCTTTCTAATGAAAAGATGTACATTTCATTTGAATCCCTCCAATCAACGATGCCAATTTTCTGACCAGTCGAGGTGTTTATACAAATTTAGGAATAAGTGGGAAAAGCACAGAACTGCTGAAACGATTTCGCACGCTTTCTACCGAAAAGCACATACGTTGCTCGTTTGATGGGAAACATAAACTGCTTCTACCTAGTTACACAGCAGTGCATTTTGAAAGCTAGTTTCGGAACTTCATACTGAAAATGCACGGGGTATCTACAACATGGGTGGATACAGCATAAGCAGTCGAACTTATCGCTCCTTCTGCTTCATCTTCAGGATAGTGAGGAGTCCCATACCTGCAGCACTGAGCTGCACCGCCACCAAACCGGCACCAGAAAACCCATTAGCAACTTCTGGTCGGATGTACCGCACCCATCGTCAGGCGACCATCTCCATAGGAACACGCGAACAAGGCGACTGCAAGCTGGAAAGAACGCATACACAGAGGACGCCATCCGAGGTAGTGAATGTGTTAGCCATCTTGGAGAGATGCTACTGCTTAATCGTCCATGTGACATAAAATTAGTTGGAATGTAAATTACTTTCTTACTTTAAATTTCGTACACATATTAAATATTTTACTTAGTACATAAACATAAATACAAAAAAGTTGGAATAATTAATGTACACATCTGTAGTTGGCACGCTCTTGGCAGAGGATGGAGAAATTCTCCGCCGAGTTCAACTATCAACTAACGAATGCGCGTTCCTGGGCTTCTT
Organism: Triturus cristatus; assembly: GCF_964204655.1. Lineage (NCBI taxonomy): Eukaryota > Metazoa > Chordata > Amphibia > Caudata > Salamandridae > Triturus > Triturus cristatus. Next base: position 620,587,682 of record NC_140588.1, on the reverse strand, counting down.
TTATTTGCCCCTGCCTCAGGATGCGTTGGTACTTGTGCTGCGTGGACTTCACAGTTGTTACCTTAACTTGCGCCCTCGGGGCAAGGACAGGTTGTGATAGGCCCACATGTTTTTTTTTTCTGCTTCCATTAGACTCAGCTTGGGCAGGCTCCGATTGGCTGTCGTTCTGGCAGCTCATAGTGCCGCATTGGGAGATTGACTCTGGCGATCTTTATCATTTTCAAAAAGTGCTTCAGAGATTCTGTTATGGATTGCACGTGGCGTGCTAATGGAAAAAGATGAGTGGGTAAAGATGTTCATTGAAGCAAAGAGAGATAACGGAATTAGGGAATGAATGGCAAGAAGGGGATGAAGATGTGGCCTTACGACCAGAGCTGCTGACTTTGGAGCTGGGAACCAGATTCGGGCGTCGGCCCAGCATCCTGTTATTCTGGGGAAATTACGTAATCTCCCCGTGCCTACCAACACAAGCATTTGCAATGCAATAGGTCTCGCATTTACGCGGGTTTAAGCTATTGGCATTGTAAATGACAATGCCTTTTATTTATGTTTTGAAATGCAAAACATAAATAAAGGGCATTGTCATTTACAATGCCAATAGCTCAAACTTCATTAATGCAAGACCTATTGCATTGCAAATTCTTGTTTTTTGTTGTTGTTGTGAGCCAGCAGGCTTGCAGGCAATAATATCCTGTAGTGATAATTTATGTCTTATTGACTTACGACATGAAGTCAAATTAGCTGTGTCTTATGTGCAGTGCTGCTCTGTCTTATTTCCCTGTGTGTTGGGTGTTCTTTTTAATGGATCCCTCATCCACCACAAAGGAATATCTTTCCAGCCCATGCTATAGTACAGCAAAGAGCACCATAGACAGTCCATTCACTGTTCCGTGCTACAGAACCGGGTTGAATCTGTTTTAAGTGTCCTTTTCAGGCTGCTTCCCAGGCACAACATTTTGTAAAGTGATGCTTCCCAAAGAAGGAAAAACTGGGCAAGACTCCAAACTGGAGTACCCACAACATGGCACAATTTAATTATGAGATCTCTGCCCCTGGTTGTCATCAACCTTCCTGAAGCAACAATGAAGAGCATACAAAAGAGTAGGCTTGACCGAGAAACTATCCTTGAACGACAAATTACAGTCTCATATGTTCCCATACTATTCACGAAAGGGCAGTTCTCTGGAAGAACGAATCAGCGGCCCATTGCTAATGATGTAGCAGGGGAAACAAAATAGTTTTGTACCCCTTTGAAATTAATGACCTTATAACTTTAATGATACTAATTGTTTGAACGCATGTCCTAATCAAAAAATGCACCTTTATTACCCACTACATGTGGGAAAACTGACTGGCTTTGCAAAATCTAATTTATTTACAAGTGTGGATTAAATAACATAGGTCTTGTGATTTGCGTAATAAATAGAGTAAAATTACATGGATTTTGTTGTATAGTAAAATTATACTGTGGCAAAGAATGCAGATGGTCAGCAAAATGGCTTTAAATGTCGCTTTTGCTAGGTAATATCTAACGGGTTATTAGAATGGCGGGTGGTAAACATAAAGGCTTATTTTCTATATCTAATTTCTGTTTTGTTTGTTCTTATATTAGTTTAGTTCGGGCCTGGTAGGCCATGCCTGAAAATGGCTGCTGGAGAGGGATGGGATTGCGTGCGCCGAAAAAGATAGCCCCGTGCATGAGCAGAGTGAATGCTCTAGTCACGTGTATGCGTCCTATGCCCGGAGTGAAAGATGTCAAGGCCAGCCTGACCTGAAATGAGAGTAGTGCCAAGAGTTCTGCATGTATGCATGGAAACGGATGGGAGAACAGAGCTACAGAGGATGACCATCGGAGTCTGTTACAAATTTCATTAACAAGTTAAATTTCCCTAGGACATTGTGGATCACGAGAACTACTGTATACATTTATTGTTTGCAAACCGGTTCGAACAAGGAGGGCGATGAGGTGACCATCACCACCCCTCCCATGGACCAATTAGAATGAATTCAGCCCCTAAAGATTTACATTTTGAGTGTAGCGAGTTAGAGGAAAAGGTATAAATGTGTCTGCGCTTACATTATGAGAGGTCCTGAGGTTAGGTTCGATCAAATTCGATTCAACATTTCTCCAATCCTTCATTTTTAGGTCTCGGCTCGAAGGCTGCGCTTGCGCAGTCTCGATCCGAGATTTAATGACTTGGAGAATAGGGGCTTGAACCCGCCCCTCTTCTCCCCTGTTCTCCATTGGCTGGCCTCTTGAATGCTGGCCAGCCATTGGAGAAGATGTCCGTCATTCCGATTAGGCCCCGTCCTTTTCGGATCGGGGGGCGTGTTTTTTCCAGAAAGTCTAATTATCTCCTCCAGCCAATGGCAAGAGGAGATAAAAGCAAAACACGCCCCTGAATCCGAAAACGCCACTGCGTTTCTCCGAGGCATTTCTGCTCTGCCTCGGAGAAAGGCAGTGGTGTGCTTGTTTTTGCTTTACTATTCGGGTCAGAAGCCCCGTTTATTTTATTATAAAATCAAGACTACAAGGGCCAGAATGGAAAGCAGAAAACACTGCACGAATTCACCTACTGACATACGGAACTAATAAACGCGAGAGCTAAGAATATAATACAAGTCACTTCCTATTCTACGATCTCCTTATGCTTCTGCCACGCCACATCGTACAGTCAGCGGAGTTCTCTACTGCGGATGGTGTCCCTAATTTCCCTCACTCCTGTCATCAGTTTTCTACTGCTTAGAAGTGGGAACTAACCTGGTTCAAGCAAAGGAAGCTCTGGTCGTGTGCTCATTTCCCCAAACGTGTCAGTCTGAAACGAAAAGCCTCTCTACGGTGAACTTTAACTTAAGGACCGCACTGAATTGCAACTCTGCGTCACACCACCAACCAGGAATGGTCAAAATCCGGATTTGAAGGGGAGGGGCAGAGGGGAAAACAGGGAACTCAGTGGCTATAAAGTTCGAGAACTTCAAGATTGAGCGGCGCGGACCACAGATGCGTAAACAAGGATAACCAGACCCCCACCCTGTGAAAAAGACAGTTCTGTGGCAAACTATTCGAAATGCGAAGCTGTGTTATTTCTTCCGAGGGCGAGCTGTTAACGCATCGTATATTTGGAAGGCAACTATGCACCTAGAAAAAAGTATTCAATAATTCTACAACTACCCTAAAAGTAACATAAATATTTTAAAACGTAGTAAGGTGTGCAGAGGAAATAATGTAAAAGTGTACCGGGGAAGTAGTAGAATCCGGGGACGTAGAATCGATTACAAATATTAAAACGTGGCTTTTGATTGGCCAAAAGCCCAGACACATCATCAGTGACAAGCACGCTACGCTACGTTCTCTTTCTGTGCGTTCTGGAACACTTCTTCCGATGCTGCGCACACGTCGACTGGAACGTAGACCAGCAACAATATACACATGAAGAGTAGTAGTTCCGTAGACTGTCGACGTAGATAGAGTAGGGTAACCAGACGTCCTGAGTTTGCCCGGACAGTACCGGTGTCCCGACACTTATACCTGCAACAAATAATTTTTTTTAAATTTATTTATTTAATGCGTTTTTATATAGCGCGGACTGTACCCGAAGGTTTCAGAGCGCTTCACAATAGGAGCAGTAATGATACATAAGGAGAATAATTACAAGTGAGCATGTTACAAAATCAAACGGTACGTTACATGAGGCAATAGTGACAATTGTGCAAGTATCAAGAGCAAACAAAATACAAGAGGTAGCAAACAATACGTTACAAAAGGAACAAGCATTTACAATGCAATGGTTTCGGCATTGGTAAAGTTAGAGCTATTGGCATTGCTCATGACATTATTTTTGTTTGTTTTTGTTTTTAAAACATTTAAAGAAACGGCATTGTTTTTTACAATGTCAATAGCTTAATCACTGTCAAATGCGAGACCTATTGCATTTGCACCCACACACAGAGCCACCTACACACACACTGATTAAGCTATTGACATTGTAAATAACAATGCCGTTTCTTTACATGTTTTAAAAACAAAAACAAAAATAATGTCATGAGCAATGCCAATAGCTCTAACTTTAACAATGCCGAGACCGTTGCATTGTAAATGCTTGTTCTATCCTGATGCTATGAGAGACTCTTGTCATTTTGGACTTTGAACTTTAATGGGGAGTAGGAACGAGACCGTCGTGGGAGTTGTCACGGGGGAGATTGCATCCGAGGAGATTAGAGGGACAGTCAGTCAGTATTGGGAGATCTATCCTGTGATCTGCGGTTCATTCTTCTTTCTGGTGAACCATTCTCTTCATCGCGCTATGGCCAAGGGTAATGAGTATTTTCCGTTTCTATTTTAATTTTACTTAAATGCTTACTGATAATGTTAAATGTATTTGTCTGATAAAACTTTACTTATTTACTTTCATTCAATGAATTCAGATAAAATCATATGCTAACTCTACGATTGAGTCTGTGATTCTTAAATTAAACATGATCAATAAATGTTAAACGTTTTAATCGTGATTGAGCTGGACTTAATCGCCATCAACTGATTCTACTAGTTGGTCCATCGACCGAATAGCGGAGTACCTTGATGTTTAGAACTGATATTTTATAAGATTAATGTATATAATGTACATTCGGTCATTTTAATAAGGTACCCCGTTCGTCCTGCAGCTCGTCTACTTATCATTAATCCAGAAAACTGAGTAGATTTGTGTATTCGGTGTCATGGGCCCCACCAACATAGGTTTATATGAATAAAAATAGGTGTTGGGGTTTTCTGGGTTGATGTCATAAGGAAAAGGGTTTTTAATAGCCGCGCTGCATCAGATTTCTTGGTAGCAGAGGTATGGTTACTATAGGTCAGTTTGGTGATTATTGATTTTCAATGTCTAACACTTTATGTTGAGTTTGTATTATGTTATATGTATTCAGAATTTTGAAGCTTCCAGTAAGTAGGAAGTGGACAAGTGTGACAAGAGAAGTCACATGGAATTGTGCATTGTCTGATTTCAACTTGGTGATAACACAGGACTGTGTTATGTTAGGGAATTTCATGTATGAATTGCGTTGGGTGAAATAGCAACAGGTTTTCTTGTGAAACTTTGGCCTTAATTCTCAGGAGCAGTGTAGTCTCCACATATGTTTTATCCCCAGAGAAATGGGTTTACCTCTTGCTTGAGAGAAGGGTACGGTAGAGGGAAGTGAACGAAACAGTATTCTTGCAACTTTGAATAAACTATCTCTTTTGTCTAGAGAAACAGACAATGGAAATGTGTTTTACGTTGTAATTAATCGATTTTGTCAAACCAATTGTTAAGAATTAGTCCTGATAATTTTTGTAAAGGAGGGGTCAGCAGAAGCGGGAGTAGAGCTGACGTCAACAAGGACCGCGCTGGGATTGGCCAGTCGTGGTAGAACGAAGAGCTTTCTGATTGGTGTGCTGGCGTCAAGACGCGCTGGAATAGGTCAATGTGAGAGTGACGTAGAGCTTTCTGATTGGTGCGTTAGAGTGAGTCGCGCTGGGATAGGACAGAATAGTCGAGCAGATTGTAGGAGAACAGTGTGAATTTGCTTCGACAAACAATAGTGAAAATATGGCTTATTATGAGTGGGATAGAGTAAAACCATCATGGTTTACGAAGCTAAAGAATATTTTTAAGAAAGACAAAAAGATTGTAACGAGGGAAGGAGAAGGGCTTCCTCCACCGAAAACACCAGCATCTTGTATGAAGATGAAATATGGCTATCATACTTGTATTTGGTTGGAAAATTGGGCGAAATATACTCAAAATTATGGAGCATTGGCATTTCCAGAACCTGGTTCGTTTAGCACAGCTGTACTTCGAAATTTAGGAGGCCAAATGATGAGACTTGAACCGAGACCTAGACTGACTAAGTTTGAAGCCCTAGGTGAATGGGAAGATGAGATGTATGAACGAGAGAGAGACAGAGGTACAAAGGATTATGTTCTTATTCCTGGAAGAGTATGGGGTTTGAGTCATGAAGACAGCATGAGACGATGGCGGTATGCTAATTTGACGGATGGTATGTTTCCTGCTAGAACAGTTGAGGAGGTAACAGGGAAAAGTGTACAGAGAAAAAGAGGTATGCAGTATCAGAGAGGTGTGGGTTTGGAGTTAGCGATACTGATGATGAGTTGCTGGAGGACATTTTAAATAAAAGACCCCCTCCATATCAACAGGCTTCTGCGGTGGTGACACCAAATCCACCGCCAACGGAAACTGTGAAAAACCCAAACCCTGAACAATTTATTGAAATAGATAGTTCATTTAATAGACAAAAAATACCACGGACTGTGAAACCTGATAATCAAATTGCGACCGAACTAGCCAAAACAACAAGAGAATTGACTGAAAACATAAGAGAATTGACAAAGAATGTAGAAGCTGTAACTGTGCCGGTAACTATAGGTCCAGTAATACCAGTGTTTGAGAATCAAAAGATTGATGAACATTCCTTAACCATTCCCTTGAATTCGAGCATGCAAAAAGTACGAGACAAGCTAATGCCGGAAGTCAGGGAGGCAAAAGATTCTATTAGATCAACTCCACCTATGAATTTGACAATAAATAAAAGTCCTATTGGAACCGAGTCAGCAACTGAAACCCCAGAGAGAAGTGTAAATAGGGTAGAATTAAACACGACCCCTGTGAGTCCAACTGCCGAAGAATTAAATGAATGGGTAAGGAGTTTGCAGAAGAAAGACACAGAACAGCAACCTTTGGATGTGGTTAGGTTAAAGATAGATATGGAAGAATTGATTCTAGGGACTATTGGTACAGATCGACTAAAATCCTATCAAGATGATTAATTAATGTTTATGTGTAAAAGTACTACTTGGAGAGCCAGGAACTTGCATACAAAATTGGAAGAAACAGCAAATGAATTGGGAGTAAATTTTGTAAAAATCAGAGGATTACAGAAACCGTACAGAGTAGATTTTATTGAAAAAGATATAGAAAACCTGAACACTTCAGGACGGTTAACACAGATTAAAGAACTGATTGTGTTACTGGGAAAATGGGGAGACGTAGACAGGTGGAGAAGTAGGTGGATAAGGAGAAAAGAAGGAACGGCTGATAAGGCAACATTAGCAACAAAAGGAACCAACGGTAATCGAATTTCCAATGAGAGAAATTCCAGAAGGTTATGTACACGTCCCATGGTCCAGACAAGATATATTGTCGTTCACAAATGATTTTCCAAGATTGAGAGAAAAGCCTGTAGAATGGTATAGACAGTTGGAAAGGTTTGTAAAAGTTTCAAAAGTATTGTGGGAAGATTTGGATGGATTATTTGAGATTGTTGTTCCTGCTGATTTATGGACAGAATGTAAAATTACAATTGACTGGCTGAAGGAAGAATATCCTAGAGATGCAAAAACAGGAGCCCCAGTGTCATGGTTCGCCTGTTGCCGCCCCTACCGTCTCCCCTGGTTGCCTGTGTTGCTCATGCGGGACGATTATCCTCACTTCCGGTTACGGCCCACTAGCGGTCTAGCCTTTCGCCGGAACCACCATGGCGTCATCAGCGCTTCCGGGGGAATCCACTTATCAACAGTGGCTATTCCCCCGTCCTGCGCTTCGGATTATCGTTACTGCTGCCAATGCCTACGGATGCCACAAGACGCTGCCCCTGCCCCAGGTACTTGTTCACAACGCTGCCACGCTTGTTTTGTTTCCCGAGACTGCCTGCGCCGCGCTGGAGAGCATATTTGTTTGTTTCCCAAGACTGCCTACGCCGCGCTGGAGCGCAGATTTGTTTAAGTGCCCGAGACTGCCTATGCCGCGCTGGAGCGCTTATCTGTTTGTTTGGCGGAAGCTTCACACGCCGCGCAGGTACTTGTTTTCCCGTGACTCCTTGCACTGCGCTGGGGTGCTTTGTGTTCTACATCTGCTTTCGGTACCGTGCTGAGTACTAGTCTGCAACATGGAGCCTTGTTTGCTCGCACTGAAGCGCCAGCTCCATACCTGCCTCATAGCGCTGGTGCGTTTGTGCTGGGGTCGTATACTTTGACTTTCCCCTATTTCCGCCTGGCGGCAGTACTCCCTGTCTTCCCTGCAGTACTGGTGCGCTTGCTTGTTCCTCTGCATCGCATCTTGCCACAAGCGTAGGAACGCCTTTCTTTGGTATACAGCGCAGGAGCCCTTCTTTTTGTTTTACTTTACATAGCGCAGGTGCGCTAATCTGGCAAGACTTTCAGTTACTGTCAATGGTAGCAGACCTTCTGGACTCTCCGCAAAAGGTAATCGCTGTCTCCCACATGAGTGCATGTTGTGAATGAGCGCAGGTTGCTGTGTTAATGGTAACAGGTGTGCCATTGTCTTCCTGTTCAGCTGGTGTCCACGGTTCATCTGCACAGTGGGACATCTGCTACTCCATCCTGACATCGCCCTGGTCCTTTTAGCTACCATCCCTACTCCCATCTTCATCCTAGTTTGTTGTCCATCCAGAGTGGGGTAAGGTGGGCATGGGGGCGATAGCCCATGTCATCTCTGTGAGATCTCTCCCCAAGAAACAGGTAACTTGTGGGGAACCTGACAGAATCCGAATCCCAAGTTGCAACATCTCACCCAGACGACATAAGCGATCCCGAGATCACTCTGCAGGACACAGCAGCTATGCTTGCAAACATACAGGCAGAAAACCTTAGTCTGCGTCAAGACATGACAGCCTTACAGGGCCAAGTAGCGGCAGGGTTTACTAGTCCCTGGGGTCCTACTCCTTCTACTAGGGTGAGGCAGGAGGGGCTGCTACGACCTCCCGTGTTTTTGTATTTTGTATTTGTATTGGCATTTATAAGGCGCGTAAATCACCCGTAGGTTTCAAAGCGCCTGCTCACCTATGAGGGCACCTATGAGGGCACCTCCTCAACTACACAACAGGACAATACCATGCAGGTTATAGCGTTCCATCCCGTTCAACTAGCCCCACCTGAACGCTTTTATGGTGATAGCACCAAGTACAGTGTTTTCCTCCATCAGTGCCACTTGCACTTCATGGCTAGAGCAACGGCCTTTCCCGACGACGCCTCCAAAGTCGCATTCATCCTCTCCTATATGGGTGGCGACACCTCACAATGGTCCATCTCCCTGGTGGACAACGATGACCCCATGCTATATAACCTGCCGATATTCAAGGAAGCCCTACGGCGCATGTTCGCCCGTCACACCTTTGTCCAAGCCGTGGACAACGAACTGCTTAATGTGAAACAAGGCAACACCGCCCTGCTCCATTACATTACGACCTTCAGCAGGCTGGTCATAGAAGCCTCCTGGCCCGAGAGCAAGAAGGTGTCCGTGTTCTACAGGGGTCTACGCGACGACCTAAAGGATCTGAATTCCCAGATGCCTGATCCACTGGAAGAGATAGGACCCTTTATCGACCTGGTGGTCAAAGTATACTACAGGCTACAGGAGCATAGAAACGAGAGGACCAAAGGAGGCGACAACTGGTTCCTGTCCTATAAGGAGAAAACCAAAGGTGAGCCGAATCCCTCTGGTGATGTGCACGAACCTATGCAAATAGGCAGTATTCGAGGTCCTCTTACCAACGAGGAACGAGAGAAAAGAAGAAGACAGAACCAGTGCCTATATTGTGGAAAAAACGGGCACTTCGTGAGAGAATGCCCAGTAAAGCCCAACCGGGCTAGAGGGAGAAGGCCGTTTGCACTACCCGTATCCAAGCTGGACAAGGCGGGAAACGGAGAAACCCAGTAGGTAGAGAGGTCCGACTACTGGGTTCTTCATCCAGCAAGATGCTGCCCCTGCCGTTTTCGGTGGCAACCACCATCTGGGCATGGAAGTGGTCCTAAGAGCCCGAACAGGGCAGGTCTGGCAGGTAACCGCCCTTCTTGATTCATGCGCCACCGGCAATTTCATTGACACCCAGTTCATGAAGAAGCTAGGTATAACCACGATAACTAAGTCTAAACCTGAAACCGTAAAAGCAGTGGATGGGACTGACCTCACCTCGGGTCCTATTCGGTACCAAACCGAGACCTTATGTATGATGTTCGTGAACACCCACACCGAAACCATCGCTTTTGACATAATTGATGCTCCCCAGTTTAAAATCATATTGGGCCTGCCATGGCTGGTACGCCATAACCCGCGCATAGACTGGGTTTCCAGAATCCTGGTCTTGGATTCAACCTACTGCAACGCTTCTTGTTACACACCCACTGGCTCCCCTTGTGTGCGTACCATACAGGCTCACACCCTATCCTTAACAGGAACCGGCGTGACCACACAGGACAACATCCCTGAAGAGTACCGTGACCTGGCGGCGGTGTTCGACAAGAAAGGTGCCAACACCATTCCTCTGCACAGCCCATTCGACTGCAGGATTGATCTGGTCCCACGCTTCCTTGCAGCAGGATATACTCACTCACCGAAAAGGAACACAAGCCCCTCCGCTCCTACCTTGATGAATACTTCAGGAATGGGTTCATACGCCATTCTAGGTCCCCTGTGTCCTCTCCCCTTTTCTTCGTGGCTAAGAAGGAAGGGGATGTCAGGATGTGCATAGACTTCAGGGCTATGAACGCCATCACCATCAAAAACAGGTACCCACTGTCGCTGATTTCCAACCTGCTGGACCAGGTGAAAAACACCACTGTTTTCACCAAACTAGATCTAAGGGGGGCTTACCATCTAGTCCGGGTCCCGAAGGGTGACGAATGGAAAACAGCATTCCGGACCAAATACAGCCTCTACGAATACCAGGTCATGCCTTTCGGACTCTGCAATGCCCCCGCGGCGTTCCAGTATTTCATTGATGAAGCCTTAAGGGATTTCCTTGATATATTCTGTATAGTATATATCGATGATATATTGATCTATTCACAAACCATGACTGACCACGTGCAACACGTACGTGCTGTCCTCCGATGGCTGGGACGGAATGGGTTGTACGTCAAGCTGGAAAAAAGCATCTTTCATACGGACGCTGTCGAATTCCTGAGACATGTCATCACTCCAGCTGGTATCCAAATGGACAACAAGAAGGTGGAAGCCATCTTGCGTTGGCCATCCCCCACCACGATGAAGCACATACAGAGGTTTTTGGGGTTCGCCAATTACTTCCGCCGCTTTATCACAGGCTTCTCCAGGATTGTCACGCCCATTATCCGCTTGCTACGCAAAGGGGTTCCTTTCTGCTGGGATGATACGGCCGAGCACGCCTTTCAGGAATTGAAACAGAAGTTCACTACCGCCCCCATTCTGAGGCATCCCGACCCCGAATAACCGTTCACTGTAGAGGCTGATGCATCACAGGACTCTCTGGGGGGTGTGTTGTCACAAAGGGATGCTGAGTCAGGTCTACTACACCCGGTTGCAATCTATACCACGAAGCTCTTGCCAGCCGAACGCAACTATACCATCTCTGACTGAGAGCTGTTGGCAATCAAGACAGCGTTCGAGGAGTGGTGTCACTACTTGAAAGACGCCAGACATCCCGTGGTGATTTACACGGACCACCGGAACCTGCAGTTTCTTCGCTCAGCCCGTGCCCTCACATCCAGGCAGTTACGATGGACTCTGTTTTTTAATGTGTATGACTTCCGCATTACGTACCGACCAGGAAAAGAGAACGCCAAGGCTGATGCGCTGTCCTGCCTGAAGGATTCCAATGACTCTGTGTGTGCCTCTGAGCCCTTGCCCATCATTCCCGAACAATGCTTTCAGGGCGTTGTGCTGTCTTCTGATTTCCTCTCCCTCCTCCATGACGACCTCACACGGATCGATCCGTCTGCCGTGACAACGAATCACAAAGGCGTTATTTCACAAAACGGGTTCTTGTACAAAGGAGGCAAGTACTTTCTCCCTCTGGTAACTCGCCAAAAGCAGGCCCTGTCCATGTGTCACGATTATGTTCTGTCCAACCATCTGGGTTACCACAAGACCGTGGACCTCCTACAGAGACACTTCTGGTGGCCCACGTTGGAGGAAGACACCAGAATCCATATAGCACGTTGTACCATGTGTGCCCAGGAAGAGAACATGCCTGGACCGTCCATTGGGCTGCTACATCCCATACCTGTTCCCCCTCACCCTTGGCATACCATCTCCATGGATTTCGTAGTGGAACTACCTGCCACCACGCTAGGTTATATTACTGTCCTTACTATAGTGGATCATCTCACGAAAATGGCTCATTTTGTCCCACTGAAGAAGCTACCTTCGGCAGCCGCACTGGCAGTTGTTTTCCTGCAGAACGTGGTTAGATTGCTTGGCATACTGTCTGTGGTGATAACAGACCGGGGTGCGCAGTTCGTGTCTCGTTTCTGAAACAAGGTGTGCACTGCCATGGATGTGGACGTTCGTTTGTCATCAGCATACTTCCCTCAGACCGATGGCCAAGCCGAGAGGACCAACCATACCATGGAGCAGTATCTACGTTGCTTACTCCTGACAGCAGAAAAAGAATGGGCAGACATGCTGTGGATGGTGGAATTCGCTTATAACAACAACAAGCCTTCTGCCATCGGCATGTCACCCTTCTACTGCCTCCAGGGCAAACACCCTCGAACTATGCCATGGGAAGAACCACAGGCCAGTTCCTTGCCCACGGTTCAAGAGTACCACACCAAACTCTGCGCCCTCTGGCAACAGGCCCGGTTTGAACTAGCCAAGGCCAAGGAGTACTATAAACAGTATGCAGACAACAGCAGGCAATCGGAACCAGCCCACAAGAAGGGGGACAGGGTGTGGCTCTCCATCCGACACCTCAAGGTGCATGGTCCCAAGAAGCTGTTGCCCCATTTTGTCGGTCCATATGTTGTTGGGAAGGTGGTCAACCGTGTGTCCATGAAGCTCTTGCTGCCTCCGCAGATGAAAATACACCCCGTCTTCCATGTCTCCCTTCTTCGCCCTGTTCACCCTGAGTGCGATGTGACCTCCCCTCCTGCTCCGGTTCTTAGGGATGACCACATTGAGTACGAGGTCAGGGCTATTCTTGGTTTCCATCGTACACGGGGAAGGCTCTTTTACCTTGTTGACTGGAAGGGTTATGGTCCGGAGGAGAGGTCCTGGGAGCCCCTGTCTCATGTTCGTCATGCGTCCCGGTTGGTTTGCACCTTCCATGTCCGTCATCCACTCAGCCCTCGCCCTGCCGCCCCTGTGTGATTCTGCTGTGGCGGGCAGGGGTTTTGTTTTGGACGGGGGTGCTGTCATGGTTCACCTGTTGCCGCCCCTACCGTCTCCCCTGCTTGCCTGTGTGCGTCTGTGTTGCTCATGCGGGACAATTATCCTCACTTCCGGTTACGGCCCACTAGTGGTCTAGCCTTTCGCCGGAACCACCATGGCGTCATCAGCGCTTCCGGGGGAATCCGCTTATCAACAGCGGCTATTCCCCCGTCCGGCGCTTCGGATTATCGTTACTGCTGCCGATGTCTACGGATGGCACAGGACGCTGCCCCTGCCCCAGGTACTTGTTCACAACGCTGCCATGCTTGTTTTGTTTCCTGAGACTGCCTGCGCCGTGCTGGAGCGCATTTTTGTTTGTTTCCCGAGACTGCCTACGCTGCGCTGGAGTGCATATTTGTTTAAGTGCCCGAGACTGCCTACGCCGCGCTGGAGCGCTTAAGTCTTTGTTTGCCAGAAGCTTCACACGCCGCGCAGGTACTTGTTTTCCCGTGAATCCTTGCACTGCGCTGGGGCGCTTTGGGTTCTACATCTGCTTTCGGTACCGTGCTGAGTACTAGTCTGCAACCTGGTGCCTTGTTTGCTCGCACTGAAGCGCTAGCTCCATACCTGCCTCATAGCGCTGGTGCGTTTGTGCTGGGGTCGTATACTTTGACTTTCCCCTATTTCCGCTTGGCGCCAGTACTCCCTGTCTTCCCTGCAGTACTGGTGTGCTTGCTTGTTCCTCTGCATCGCATCTTGGCACAAGCGTAGGAACGCCTTTCCTTTGGTATACAGCGCAGGAGCGCTTCTTTTTGTTTTACTTTACATAGCGCAGGTGCGCTAATCTTGGCAAGACTTTCAGTTACAGTCAATGGTAGCAGACCTTCTGGACTCTCAACAAAAGGTAATCGCTGTCTCCCACATGAGTGCATGTTGTGAATGAGCGCAGGTTGCTGTGTTAATGGTAACAGGTGTGCCCTTGTCTTCCTGTTCAGCTGGTGTCCACGGTTCATCTGCACAGAGGGACGTCTGCTACTCCATCCTGACATCGCCCTGGTCCTTTTAGCTACCATCCCTACTCCCATCTTCATCCTAGTTTGTTGTCCATCCAGAGTGGGGTAAGGTTGGCGTAGGGGCGATAGCCCATGTCGTCTCTGCGAGATCTCTCCACAAGAAACAGGTAACTTGTGGGGAACCTGACACCCAGGTCCAGAAGTAATGAGAAAATATGAGCAGGCAATCATATTCCTGAAAAATAAAATTCCACCGAAAGAAACGGACTGGGTAATGATTGATAGAACAACTCAGGAGAATAAGGAGCTTTTAGTCTTTAAACAGTATAGTGGATACGAGAATTTGAGTGAAAAGGACATAAGTCATTTTGTATACCGATTTGTATATGGGTTGAGACCTGTGACAAGTGAAATGATTAAGCAGCATGTGTTGTGCTGGCAGTCTAGTACAGTAAATGAGGTACTACGGTATGCAAAATATTGTAGTGATGATATTGAGGCCAGACAACGTAAGCTCAAAGAAAAAGCAATGTGGGCACAAGTAAAGGTTGCAAGAAGCACAGATACGTAACCAGATTAGTGATGCAGGGGAGACCAAGTTCAGATCTAACATTGGTAAAGGAAAAGGTCAGATGAGCATAGAAGAAGCCAAAAAGAAATGGCCATGTCATAATTGCGGAAAATGAGTGCGTGCTTGGCGCAACTCTAGAGGTAGATCAGTCGGGTCCATTTGTGGATGGAAAGGTGAATGGTGTAAATGTAACTTTCCTTGTGGACACTGGTGCTACCCTTTCTACTGTAAGATCAGTGGAGATTTCAAACCTTCCTCTCTCAGGAGAATTCATCCAAGTTGTAGGTGTCTCTAACAGACAAATTAAAACCCCTCTTACAAAACCAGTAGAGGTGGAAATTGGTCCATTTAGAGATATGCATTGCTTTGTAGTGTGCGATTGCAGTCCTGTAAATTTACTAGGAAGCTATATACTTTGTAAAATTAATTGCACCATCTACTGTACCCCAGATGGTATTGCTTTCCAGACACCACATGATGATGTTCTGTATAAAGCGACAATGACAGAACTAGAACCAGAAATGTGTGATACGTTTCCTGTGTTTGATGCAGAGAAAATCCCTACTGAATTGAAAGGAATAGTGAGGACCGATATGTGGGATTTCACCGGTGAAGATATAGGTCTAATGAAAGGAGTTGACCCTGTAAAAGAAGGAACAAATTTCCCAAACACCCCGCAGTATAAATTGACGCCAGAGATTATTGAAGGAATAACCCCTGTGATTGATAAAATGATTGAACAGGGAATTTTGAGCGATATAATGAGCAGTTCCTGTAATTCACCTATAATGGGACTGAAGAAGACTAATGGGACATGTAGGATAGTGCAAGATTTAAGAAAAGGGAACAACATTGTTGTTCCTTGCTGCCCAATTGTCGCAAATCCTGCTGTAATACTTTATCAAATCCCTCATGATGCAGAATGGTACACAGTCATTGATTTGTGCCATGCATTATTTTCTATTCCAATACACCCTGACAGCCAGCCCTTATTTGCATTTCGGTTTGGCAAGCGTATTTTGGCATGGTGACGAATTTCTCAGGGGTATACTGAAAGTCCTTCCATTTTCAATCAAATTTTGAAAAAATCTTTAGAGAGCTTGAAGATGCCTGAAAAATCTGTGATGGTCCAGTACATTGATGACCTACTGGTGGCATCAAGGACAAGAGAAGCATGTGTCACCGACACAATTGCATTATTGAATCATTTGGCAGAAGGAGGACACAAGGGTCCCCATCAAAATTGCAGTTTTGTCAACAGGAAGTACAGCATCTAGGTCATACGATTGAAAAAGGAGTGAGAAAAGTGACAACAGAAAGAATCAGGATTATTAATGGAATGAGAGCCCCAATGACACAGAGAGAGGTGGGAATGTTCCTAGGAATGGTTGGTTATTGCCGACAGTGGATAAGTGGATTTTCATTGATGCAAAACCTTTACACCGATTAACAAAAAGTGATGTAAAAGATCAGATTGTGCTTTATGAGGAAGAGATGGAAGCTTTTGAGTAACAGAACCAGTTTGTGTGAAGCCCCAGCACTGGGAATGCCTGATTATGAGAAATAATTTGAATTGTACTGTAGTGAAAGAGGTGGATGTGCACTTTCAGTACTAGTACAAAGACATGGAAGAAAGAGACAACCAATTGCTTACTTTTCAGCTTCTTTGGACCTAGTAGCAAAAGTGTTGCCTGGATGTCTGAAAGCAGTAGCTGCTACATGTGTGAGTCTGGAACAGAGTGAAGGCATTGTAATGGTATATCCTTTACGGGTATACGTCCCACATTCAGTTGAGATTCTCCTGACCAGAACAAAACCACAGTACATGACACATAGTCGGCTGACTAGGTATGAAAAGGTGATTTTGGGTGCAGATAATGTGACGATTGTAAGATGCGCAAGTGTGAATCCTTCCACCTTACTTCCTGATGGAGTTAATGCAGAGGTCAGAGATGATGTTGATCATAATTGTTTGAAGGTGCTCGAATTCTGCACAAAGCCCTGTCCTGACATTAGAGATGAACCTCTAGAAGAGTCAGATTATGTGATGTTTGTGGATGGATCATGCCTGAGAACCAAAGAAGGAGTTTTAAGCGCTGCGTATGCTGTAAGCACGGTGGCAGCCATAATGAAAGCGTCTTGTTTGAGACGAATATGTTCAGCCCAAGTTGCTGAGCTGATCGCTTTAATCCGTGCTTGCAAACTGGGAAGAAATTTCCGATTCACTGTGATCACAGATAGCCAGTATGGCTTTGGAGTGGTCCATGATTTTGGACAGATCTGGTCCCAGAGGGGATTCCTGACTTCCTCAGGTCTCCAATTAGGAATGGTGAGTTTGTAAAGATGTTGCTTGAGGCGATTCAGCTACCTAAACTAATTGCAGTGGTGAAATGTGCTGCACACAAAAATGGAATTTACTAAATTACAGAGGGAAACAAATTTGCTGATGAGATAGCTCAATATTGTGCCAGAAATATGACCTCAATAAATCGGGGGAGGGAAAAAGAACATGTTTCATGTCCATTGCTGTTTACTAATGTAGTTGAAACGTGGGATGAGGTGAGACAACTGCAAGAAGAAGCAAATGATGAGGAAAAAGATACATGGATAAAAGCAGGCTGTAGACGAAGAGAGAAAGATGAAGTTGGGTTTACAGAGATGAAAGACCAGTTATGCCTGATAGCATGATCTCTAACATGGCACAGATCTACCATGGACAGGCACACATAGGTAGAGATGCCATGATTAGACTTTTCATGTAGACTTGGTACAACCCCAAATTTAGGGCTATAGCTGAAAGCCTTTGCCAAAGATGTCTTATATGCCAACAGCTAAACCCTGGAAGGAAGACAGTATTCAGTTTGGGAACAATAGGACGTAAAGGAGGTCCTTTTACCAGAATGCAATTAGATTTTATTGAAATGCCCCCGAGTAACAGATTTAGGTATGTCTTGGTGGTTGTCTGTTTGTTCTCTCGTTGGGTGGAAGCCTATCCGACAAGAAGGAATGATGGAGTTACTGTAGCTAAGCTCCTACTGAGAGAATTCATTCCTAGATATGGTTTTCCAGTAACGATAGAAACAGATAGAGGAAGCCATTTCCAGAATGAAATTATCCCGCTGATATGTGAAGCACTGGATATTCAACAAAAGCTACACTGTGCCTCCAGACCAGAGGCTTCTGGGGTGGTTGAGCAAGTAAATGGCACCATCAAGAATAGGCTGGGAAAAATGTGTCAGGCCACAGGACTGAGATGGCCAGATGCCTTGCCCCTCATGAGCATAAGGAGCGTACCAGAGAGAAAAACAGGTCTGAGTCCTCATGAAATAATAATAGGACGATTAATGAGACAAGCACACGTACCTGTCAACAAACTGCTGACTATAACTGATGATCTCATTCTGGACTATTGCAAAGGATTGGCTGATGTGGTGCATTCTGTGTTTCATCTGGTTGGGCCGGATGCGACCACTCTTAAGAGAAAACCAGCTCATGATCTGAATCCAGGAGATTGGGTCAGTTTAAAAGTCCACAGAAGAAGAAATTGCTTGGTTCCTCGTTGGGATAAGCCACGACAGGTGATTCTGGTGACTACCACAGCAGTAAAGTGTGCAGGTGTGAAAAATTGGATTCATGCCAGCCATACAGTCAGAGTTCCAGATCCTGAAGATCGACCTGTAAGTCGACATCTGGAAATATCAGACACCAGTTCGGCGTCTGAAGCAGAAACTGAAGCAATCAGAGTTCCAGATTCTGAAGATCGACCTGTAATTCGACATCTGGAAATATCAGATACCAGTTCGACATCTGAAACAGAACTATCTGAATCTAGTGAAAGACAAGTAGCAGAATTTGAAAGACAAATAATAGATACCGAAACAGGGAGAGAAAGAAATAATTCACAGTGATAGTGAACAACCCTTTGGGGAAATCCCTTCAGAAATAATTGAAACAACAGAAGAAAATCTAGATTGAGACCAAGGATCAGAGATCATAAATTTCAAAGTTAAAGAAGGTGAAGTGAGATCTGAAACAGAATCCGAGGAAAGTGAAGAAGAGATAAGGCAAAGACGAGGACCGTGAAAGAAAGCTTGGAACGTGGAACGTGGGGAAAAGGAAAACGGACTAAAAAGGCCATGGAAAGGAGACAATTGGCCAGATAAAAATAAAAGACTGAGATATAAAATAATACATTTGAACAAAAATAAAGAAGAACAAGTGAATGAAATAACAAGCCAGAGAAAACAAATAAAATTGATCAAAGGACAATTGCAGAGACCCAAAAGAGTGAAAAGACCTAATTTGAAATACAAATCGCCTGAATGGACATACATAGCACTGCCTGACATTGAAGAGGTGGATAGCAGTCACAAAAACCCAAACGAGGACTGTAAACAAGTGGGTGAGAGTGAACTGTGCACTTCTTGAGGAGACCAAAGAAACCAGAAAAGACACATGAACTGATAAAGTCAAAAGAAATTTTTAAATGACTAAAAAGTACGCTAAAAGCATTTGACTCCGGTCAACAATAAAGAAAGGGGAAAGTGGCAAAGGTCATTCAGGGAGTGTGGAAAGATAAATTTTTCCTGTACATATTTTAGAGTATAGTTCACTATGGTAGACACTAAGAGTAGAAGATCTAGATGTGAGATCCTCCGTAGATGGTGTAAGATGTGTTTCTATTGAACAGGGTTGCTGATGCTTATTTGGTTTATTTTAGCAATAATTATTCCACTTAAATTAGTTGAAGAAAATACATCCAAAATCAACAATGACACGAATAGTGACAAGACATCTTACATAAAGGATACCACAACACTGATAGATAGCACTGAACTTCATGGAGACAAGTCAATAACTGATTTTTCCAAGAATGTTTTCACAAAACTTTTGTATGAATATGTAGAGACAATGGACGTCAGGGATTGTTATGTCTGCATGCAGTTACCCGCGTCTGTGTCAGAAGGTGTAACATATCATCACCTTCCTTTGACTTATGGAATAACTTGTAGTGTTCTAGCAAGCTTATTTTATAAGACAGGAAAATTAGAATATTATTACACTGACATAGATGCTGTTTTTGCTAAAGTTTCCGTAGTCCCTGAACTAAATAAGGTGAAACTTGCTAAGGTTTTTGGAGAATTTTTCCTAGAAACAAAAGAATTAACATTAGATTACGCATTTAGACACAATCTTACTTGTAGATTGAGGAAAGAAGAAAAGGTCTTTTTAGACATGGTAGAATACAGAAGGGTTAAGTTTCAAAGAAAAGCAACAGGAGAAAATATGAAAACTCCACCTTGAGTTTTTGAGGAAGGAAGTTACAATAAAGGTGAAACCAATGCAGCAATGGTTTTAGATTGGCCACAACAAGGAAAATTGTGTATTAGCAGAGATAGCACCATGTATTATAACTATTTAGTGGGTTCTAGTGAGTGCCGAGATACATACAAAATTATAGGAGGTTGGGGATTCAAAAGAGGAAAAGATCCAGTATTTCCAGGGATCTATTATATTTGCGGGAACAAAGCTTATTATAGGTTACCGGACCATTGGTACGGAACATGTTATCTAGGCCTGGTCTTTCCAAAGATATTTCATGTGGAAAGGGGAACTAAGGGAATTCATGAGCTAGGTAAACCATTAACATGTAGAAGGGAAAGCTTCTCAGAAATAATAGGTGACATTTTTGGAGCATTAATACCAGCAGTGGGTGTATCTTTGAATGCATACAAAATTCGGAAATTATCTACAGTAGTAGATTGTTTGTCTACGAATACTGCTGGAGAGTTCTTGATGGTAAATACTGAGATGGTTGCCATGAGAGCTATGGTGATGCAAAATCGACTTGCCCTTGATATTCTTTTGGCAAAAGAGGGTGGAGTCTGTGGAATGCTGAAGGTACAACATTATTGCACTTACATTCCAGATAAAAGTCAGAATATACAAAAATATATAAAGAACATTACTGAATTGCATAAAGAAATTGCCCCATTGGAGGTTGAAGGTGCTTGGGAGAAGCTTGGTAAGAGTTTTTTCTCAATAAAGAAATGGTTCACCAAAGTAGGTAGCTTCCTAACTGGGAAAATACTAATTCCAGTGACATTATTAATATTGGCAGTTCGGGCTGGACTGTTCCCATGAGGCACAGGGTCAAGACTGATTTGCATATGGCTGGATTCAAACTGGAACGGCATGGTGAGCAAAAAACGATGGATTTAGACCCAGATCTCGGTACTGGGGTGAATGTATGACATCGTTCTGCATACTGTCCATCAACTGCTGTTTTTGCATTTGTCACCCCGAGGGGAAGGGTATGCCCAGACGTGGGTCCCGTCGTCTCCATGCCACTGGAATCAAGCTATCCTGGCAGAAGAGGGGTGAAAACCCGAAACCGGTCCTAGGATGCTTGTTTCCAGTCCAGGGAGGACCTGGCTTGGCAGTTCGGGCTGGACTGTTCCCATGAGGCACAGGGTCAAGACTGATTTGCATATGGCTGGGTTCAAACTGGAACGGCATGGTGAGCAAAAAAACTATGGATTTAGGCCCAGATCTCTGTAATGGGGTGAATGTATGACATTGTTCTGCATTCTGTCCATCAACTGCTGTTTTTGCATTTGTCACCCGAGTGGGAAGGGTATGCCCAGACGTGGGTCCTGTGCTCTCCATGCCACTGGAATCAAGCTACCCTGGCTGAAGAGGGGTGAAACCCCGAAACCGGTCCTAGGATGCTTGTTTCCAGTCCAGGGAGGACCTGGCTTGGCATTTCGGGCTGGACTGTTCCCATGAGGCACAGGGTCAAGACTGATTTGCATATGGCTGGGTTCAAACTGGAACGGCATGGTGAGCAAAAAAACGATGGATTTAGGCCCAGATCTCTGTACTGGGGTGAATGTATGACATTGTTCTGCATTCTGTCCATCAACTGCTGTTTTTGCATTTGTCACCCAAGTGGGAAGGGTATGCCCAGACGTGGGTCCCGTGCTCTCCATGCCACTGGAATCAAGCTATCCTGGCTGAAGAGGGGTGAAAACTCAAAACCGGTCCTAGGATGCTTGTTTCCAGTCCAAGGAGGACCTGGCTTGGCAGTTCGGGCTGGACTGGTCCCATGAGGCACAGGGTCAAGACTGATTTGCATATGGCTGGGTTCAAACTGGAACGGCATGGTGAGCAAAAAAACGATGGATTTAGGCTCAGATCTCTGTACTGGGGTGAATGTATGACATTGTTCTGCATTCTGTCCATCAACTGCTGTTTTTGCATTTGTCACCCCGAGTGGGAAGGGTATGCCCAGACGTGGGTCCCGTGCTCTCCATGCCACTGGAATCAAGCTAGCCTGGCTGAAGAGGGGTGAAACCCTGTAACCGGTCCTAGGATGCTTGTTTCCAGTCCAGGGAGGACCTGGCTTGTATGACATTGTTCTGCATTCTGTCCATCAACTGCTGTTTTTGCATTATTAATATTGATGACATTAATGTTGAGATTAGTATGTGTGTGTGTTAAAAGGAGAAAAAGACAAAACAAAGTAAAAAGAGAAAATGAGAAAAATAAGGAAAGAGGGCGAGAACTGGGAGAAATTAAATTAGAAGAATTTAAAGAGAACCTGTATAACAAGTCTAAGAAACAAAATAAAAAGAACACAATTGTCTGAAATAACAAATGCAATCGGACAAGAAACAGGATTCCTGATAAATTTGATATAGATAAGTTTTAGTGGTGATATTAAAAATCACCAAAGGGGCGGGGAAACAAAATATGTTTGCGCCCTTTGAAATGAATGACCTCATAACTTTAATGATACTAATTGTTCGAAGGCATGGACTAATCAATAAAATGCAACTTTATTAGACACTGCATGTGGGAAAACTAACTGGCTTTGCAAAATCTAATTTATTTACAAGTTTGGATTAAATAACATAGGTCTTGAGATTTACGTATTAAATAGAGTAAAATTACATGGGTTTTGTTGTGTAGTAAAATTATACTGCGGCAAAGAATGCAGATGGTAAGTAAAATGGCTTTAAATGTCGCTTTTGCTAGGTAATATCTAACACAGGTTATTAGAATGGCGGGTGGTAAACAGAAAGGCTTATTTTCTATGTCTAATTTCTGTTGTGTTTGTTCTTATATTAGTTTTGTTCGGGCCCGGTAGGCCATGCCTGAAAATGGCTGCCGTAGAGGGATGGGATTGCGTGCGCCAAAAAAGATGGCCCCGTGCATGAGCAGAGTGAATGCTCCAGTCACATGTATGCGGCCTATGCCCGGAGTGAGAGATGTCAAGGCCAGCCTGACCTGAAACGAGAGTAGTGCCAAGAGTTCAGCATGTATGCATGGATGGGAGAACTGAGCTACAGAGGATGACCATCGGAGTTTGTTACAAATTTCATTAACAAGTAAAATTTGCCTTGGACATTGTGGATCACGAGAACTACTGTATGCATTTATTGTTTGCAAACCGGTTCGAACAAGGAGGGCGATGAGGTGACCATCACCACCCCTCCAATGGAGCAATTAGAATGAATTCAGCCCCTAAAGATTTTAATTTTGAGTGTAGCGAGTTAGAGGAAAGGGTATAAATGAGTCTGCGCTTACATTATGAGAAGTCCTGAGGTTCGGTTCGGTTTGGTTCGATCAGATTCGATTCGACATTCCTTCATTTTTCTATCCTGATGCTACGAGAGACTCTGTCATTTTGGACTTCGAACTTTGATGGGGAGTAGGAACGAGACCGTCGCGGGAGTTGCCCTGGGAGGAGATTGCGTCCAAGGAGGTTAGAGGGACAGTCAGTCAGTATTGGGAGATCTATCCTGTGTACTGCGGTTCATTCTTCTTTCTGGTGAACCATTCTCTTCATCGCGCTATGGCCAAGGGTAATGAGTATTTTCCGTTTCTATTTTAATTTTACTTAAATGCTTACGGATATTTTTAAATGTATTTGTGTGATAAAAGTTTACTTATTTACTTTCATTCAATGAATTCAGATAAAATCATATGCTAACTCTACGATTGAGTCTGAGATTCTTAAATTAAACATGATCAATAAATGTTAAAGGTTTCAATCGTGATTGAGCTGGACTTAATCGCCATCAACTGATTCTACTAGTTGGTCCATCGACCGAATAGCGGAGTACCTTGATGTTTAGAACCAACAGTTTATAAGATTAATGTATATAATGTGTATAATGTACATTCGGTCATTTTAATAAGGTACCCCGGTCGTCCTGCAGCTCGTCTACTTATCATTAATCCAGAAAACTGATGTGTATTCGGTGTCATGGTCCCCACCGACTTAGGTTTATATGAATAAATAGGTGTAGGGGTTTTCTGGGTTGATGTCATAAGGAAAAGGGTTTTTAATAGCCGTGCTGCATCTCTAATAAGGCGAAGGCCTCATTGAATTTGTAAGGAAAACCCTTCACATCAGTGCTCAGCAGCTACAGGAATGCAGGCAATTCACGATCACTGTCTGAGGGAAGCCATGTTCACCAATGTCTTGTGCCATGACGAACCAAGGTCATTCAAAATGGTTCTCACTTTGCTTTCGTAGTAGCACTGAAACCCAAAGCTTAAAGGTGAGCCAAACTTAAAAAACTTTGGGGCAGATTTACGAGAAAGTGCCGCAGCGCGGCAACGCAAGCCCTTTGACTAAGTCACGCTGCAGCACTTTCAAAGCACAGGAATGCAACATATTTTCAATAATATGTTGCATTTCTGTGCTCTCACCTGCGCTGGCACACTAACAGCTGCCATGCGCCAGCGCAGGCACCCTTGCACCATGGGGCAATGATGCCTGCGTCATGGGGAGATTGTTTTTGTGCAGGAATGGGCACCTTCAGGCATAAAAACAATCACTACAGGCATTTTCCTCTTTCAATGCGTGCTGTAGAATGCAGCTCGCATTGAAAGAGAAAAAAAGGTGGAGAAATGAAAACATTTCTCCTTGTTGCGCCTTGCTACACCACTGGCGTAGCATACTGACGCATTTCCAGATTTACAATTCCTCATAAAACTGGAAATGTGTCTGGTTCCATGGGTGTTGCGTGGGAACACCCACAGCAACACCCATGGAACGCCTCTTTCACCAAAGTGCTGCATGTAAAGGGGCCGTATTTACAAGGACAGGAAAAGCCACGCAGGGTGGCTAATCCTGTCCTTGTAAATATGGAGCAGTAAGATGTGCCACCAGTGTGTCACAAAAAGGGATGTACCAGTGGCACATGGGGCTTGTAAATCTGCCCCTTTGTGTGTCTTTTGAATGAGCGTTGTAGGAGGGGTATGAATTGAAAAGACCTGAATTTGGTTAGGCAAAGTAGGATCTATTTGTGTTGTAATCAGAGTCATGGTAATAGATGCGCAAGCGAAGATAAATATTATGTTTGCTCAGAACTGTGCCTGTTACATCAATTTACATCACACTTCACACCTTTCTAGTGTGTTTTCTTTCACTTTGCTTCCCTAGAATGTCACACACTGAACAGATGAAACATTCAAAATACTTCACAAAATCTAAGCCCAAAGATGATGAAGAGACTACTAGCAAACTTGCTAGCAAAGACCATGGTCTTACAATAATGAAGGGAACAAGAAAGATTATGAAGTGTGAGAGAAGACACTAGATGAGAGTGACACCGCTACTAGCAGCTGTGTTATCACCCCTACAGAAGGAAAGACACAAGATAGTCCCCTTAGAGATGAGCAGCATCATGCTGTGGAGATTGAAACAGAGACAGAGATAAAACCAAGCACTAGCTAATAGTTTGATACATTACCACTTAAACCACATACAGCCACAGTTTTTATGAAAGACATACTTCCTAAAGGTTGGAAACATGGCCAAAAAAATGTATTGCCAACGTAAGCATACATGGTTAATTGTTGAAGGTCCTAAACTTCACTGTTCTATTCGTCGCCAAGTCCGTGATCATGGTGCTGAGTAATCCTATGGAATGGAATTGTCCAAAGAATAGACTGAGTAAAGGCATATGGCACCAATAAAGACCAACAGCAGAAATCATTGAGAAAAAAGAGTGCAGAGCATGTACAAACTAAGGCTTATGTTGCAACTTTAAAAAACGCCAAAAAAGATCCTTTATGGCAAGTAACGGCAAACGCTAAATCTGTACAAATGTCAGCAAAAGCCACAATATTCTGTATAGGTTATAGGGAAGCAAAGCAGAACAGGCTAGCGTATGGTTTTGAAACATAGATCGGCTGCCCCCAGTTGAATGGACTGGATATGGGGCACATTTTGCACTTTAGTTTGCTTGCTTAAACATACAACGCCACATATCCTCAGAAATGAAGAGGAAAGTATTTGCCAAAATAATTGAACTTTCCCCAAAAGTAAGTATCTAACTAGATGAAGCCACAGCTTTAAATAGGAAAAGTTATTTCTTTGTGTACATGCAAATGCAGCTACCTGGTATGGACTCGCCTGATAATATTTTTGTTGACCTCATTGAGCAGAGTTATTTGTCAGCTGAAGGCATAGTAAAAGTTTACTATTTTCACTAAAGAAAGATCCATTTAACATAAGTGAGGACTTTCTCTCCAAATGCTTGGTTTCAGTTGCCTGTGATGGTGCTTAAGTGATGTTTGGCAGCCACAGTGGTGTTGTAAAGAGGTTGCAAGAAAAATTCTCTCCCAATATTGTTGCCTGGCACTGCTCAGCACATCGCCTGGAATTTGCCGTTCATGATGTCATGAAAAAGATTGGCGCTACAAATCATTTCAAAAACGTACTTGATAAGCTGCATTCTCTATGTGCCACATCTGTTAAAAACCATTTGGAGCTAAAAGAATGTGCAGAAGTCCTTGAAATTCAGCTTTGCAGAATAGTTTAACAGTTAGATACTCGTTGGGTTGCATCAAGCTTCAGAACAGTGGAAGCTGTTTGGAATGCTTATTTTGCTCTCTACTAGCACTTTACTATTGCAGCTGATGCTGGTTTCCGTGAGAATTCAACATAAATTATGTACGCAGGCCTAGGTAGGCAGTTATCATTTATCCAGTTTGCTTTTAATGTATGGTGCTCTTCAGGAGATATCAGAGTTATCACTTTAGTTACAGAAGCATGACTCTCATCGAGTTATTTGTCGGCAGCTAGAAGTGTTTGAAGCATTGGTAGACAGGCAAGGGAACCATTTCTCACAGTGTAAAAAGGCCATAGAAGAAAATATATTCCAAGGTGTGATGATGCACAATGGAAAGACCACTGAAAAAATTATTGAACTGGGACAACTCTTTCGCAGGCTTATAGAAATGTAAAGAAATTGTTTTCTGTCTACAAGGTATTATTTCTACTGACAATGTTGTGGGATCTAGAACTTGTGTTTAGTTGTAGCAGACAATTATTAAGTTAGTAACCACCAAAGTTCCACCAAGCCGATGCTGAGAAAAGGTTTCAGTAGTTTTTGCCAGGTTTTGAGTACCCAAGGTACCGTTTTCCAAGAGTCTACCAACTTGCAGTAGAAGTTCATAAAGTTTGAAAAACGCTAGAAAACGTTTGGTAAACGTTTCTGCTGAGTCTCCAAAGGACAGAAAAAATGGAAATTGACTTGGCCATCTTGCCCACACTCAAAATCAATGATCGGAGAGTGCTGCGTAGGGATAGAAAAATAGATCTGGGGATCACTGCCAAAAAAGAGGACGTGGAAAAGGACCTCAGAACCAGTGAGCAAGCCAGGAGAGATGAAGCTCCACTTGCAGAGGAGATTACCCCTAACAGTGGAGATGAGGATGATGGCAGAGATCCCTTTGATGAAGAAGTCGAGGAGGACAATGAGAGTGTGGCCCCTTAAGTAACTTAACATCTGGGAGTAAGCTGGGCTCCACTTCAATGAGGGGGCCCATGGACCTAGAGACCCAGCTTAGCCTCTTAGAGCTACAAGAGAGGAAGCTGGCCCTATAAGAAAGGAAACTGGGCTTAGATGAAAAGCAGGGTCAAGCTAGGACTGAAGTCCCAAGGACATGGTGGCAACAATAAAGACAGGTAAATGCAGGGGGTGCCTATGACCCTAGGTTGCCCAAGGTTATTGTCCCAAAATATGTTGAAGCGAATGATATAGGCAAATGGCTAGCATCTTATTAGAAAGCTCTCAGGATTGGAAGGATGGGTGCACACCACTGGGGATCCTTACTGTGGGAACTGATTCCAACAGTGGGGAGGGATAGGCTGCTGACACTAGAAGATGATGTGGCAGAGTCATATTCACACATGAAGGAGGCACAAATTGAACTGTTTGGTCTAACCCCTAAAGAATACAGGCAAAAGTTCAGAAATATACACAAGGGTCAACTCAGACATGGTAGAGTTAGTAGATGCGTCTGAGAAGTCACTGGAAGTCTGGATCAAAGGTAACCAGGTATATACCTGTGAGGGGCTCTACAATTTAGTTGTAAAAGAACACATTCTTGCAAATTGAGAAGTTACACCAGAATTTGGTCAATTCTAAGTTACCTAGCCCCAGAGAGCTGAACAAGGTAGAAGATAACTGGGTTTGGACAAGAGTACCCAAGAAGAACCAGGGGTGACCCCAAGAAGGGGGGGGGGTTAGGCTCACAGAAGGGAAAACGGGGAGCTGGTAAACCTACCAAAGAGATTCCCTCAGGACCTCAGAAACATAAGCAGGGGTCAATACCCAGCCCAGTAAGCAGAGTAGTGTTGACCCAGGGTTTAGAAAAATCTTGGGAAAGAGGCTGTGTTTTGGCTGTCAGCAGCCAGGACACCATAGAGTGGATGGAGCATTCCCCAAGAGAAAGCTTACCACTGGGGTGGCTAGTGTAGCTTTGAAGGAGGATACCATAGATGATGAGGTTGTAGTAGCTTTTAACTGGGCAAAGTGTGGTTCCAGACGGTAAGTTTGTGATCCCGGAGGGTGGTAGTAAGCACTTCCACCAACTCAAGGTCAGTGGGGGCCCCACCACTGCCCTGAAAGACACAGGTACCAGTCACTCCATAATGGTGGGCAGGTTAGTGTCCCCGCACCAGTATTTCCCGGGAGAGATATGGAGAGGAAGGGCAGCTCCAAGGGAGATCTCAGACCACCCTGTGGCCTTTAAGATAGGGGGCACCCTTAGCTGGCAAAGTGTGGTAGTCAGTCCTGACCTCCCCCTATTTTGCCTATTAGGCAGTGACCTCCCAGAGGTTGCTTCGGGCCCAGAGGGGCAGCCGCCCTGTCAGTCTCAAGGATCCTGGGGTCCTGTCCCTAAGGTTATGAGACGTAGGCCCCAGAGGAAAGGTAAGAGTGGGAAAGGAATGCCACTCTTAGTAAGAGACCCAAGGAGTCAGGGGCAGCCTACCCAAGTAGGAGAGGACTGCCAAGAATGGCCCTGAGAAGGTCTCTCTTGACCCAAAGGAAGCCCTGGAATGTCAGGCAACTACTTAGATTCAGCCACCCCCACCCCCGGACTGATAAAAGGAGTGGAAGGAGTGTGCCTGCCACCTGAGGTGCTAGCTCCCACCTTCAAAAGTTAGAGAAGCACCCAGATACCACAGCAGCCCAGCCCTTCAGATATCCCATCCACCTATCAGTGGAGAGCTCAGGATGTGGTTATAGGCACTGACAGTTGTCAGTGTCCTCTATTGGGTGCTTGCCTTTGTGGCAGCATTATCCTTCGCATGGGAGTCAGACTCCATGATTGGGAAGTAAGCTAGTCCCTCTGATCTTGTGGATCATTCTGGGGTTACTCAAGTGTTGGGAGACCTATTTGGGTCTGCTAGGTGTTGCCCTAGCTAAGGTTGGGCTAGGTGAGGTAGGTCCCGCACAGTCCCAAGCCGAGGTAAGAGACAGGAGTGGTAGAGACACAGTCTCAGCCAATATCCAGGTTAGGTTGGAGTCTGTCATTGTTGGGGTAGGTCAGCTCCCCCAGAGGGAATGACCCTTGCAGAGGCAGAGTAGGCCCTTCATTAGTCAGCCTGTTTCCCTACATCCTTCCTCGCTGAATAGACGAGGTGACTTACAAACAGACTGTTCTCCTGGATGTATTAGCTGAGGGTGAACTTCCCTTCCCGGCACAGCTCTGCCAGGTAGCTGCTTCCCATGACCCTTGCAGGTCTGAGTTCGAGGTCCCACTCCAACCACAGGGCCTCGCCTACACCTCATCCCTGGTGGTCCAGTGGGGAGCATCTCTTCTCTGCTGTTGCTCTGCCCTCTGTCTTTCTGATCTTTTTCCTTCCTTTAATCTTTTCGGCTTTTTGCCACTTTTTGTCTCTTTTCCTTTACTCTTGACTCATTTCACTTTTGGTGTCTTTTTCCCTAATGATGTCAGTCGCATCCCTTCAAGGTCTCCAGCATCGGAACAGATTCCTCACCTGCTCCCAATGTGCCCTGAATTTCCTGGGCCAACATTGACACTGGAGCAGATTAAGGCCTTCAAGGAGGCAATGCTGCAAAGTTTCGAAAACTATACAACTGGCAGTGTGGGCTAAGAACAAGGGCGGACTGGTGTAATATCAAGACAATTCTATTAGCACACTTTCACGCTCAACTTTATGTGGTCCCACTGCCCCTGGGCCACGTTAATGCAAAGTCCAACTTTTGAAGAAATGGAGCGTGTAAAAGTCCATCAATGATTTTTCTTTGCAAAATTTAAAGAATAGTGATAATCATTCCATAACTCTTTTCAGTCCCCATTAAAAAAATAATCACTTAGGAGTCTTGTGTTTCTTAATATGTATCCAAATTTTATTCAATCAATGCTTTTCATTAGAAGCAGTCAACGCAGCCCAGCCAACGTATTTCGTCCCTACGGACATCATCAGGGCTGTAAATTAAAACATACGTATCAATCATATGAAGTTGGCTTTACAATTTTCATTTCCACCACTATACAGCATTCTCCCCATTAATACAATACACTACCCAGAATCCCCCCACAAGACTCCCTACCTAAATACAATCTATCGTAGACATTCTGTCTAATGACCTCATAGTGACATATTGTATTGTTTAAACCCTCTTATTCAACAACGTATGTAACATCAAGATTCATTTCAATCCCTTTTGAATTTTATTTAATTATATTGTGATGCTGCTCTATCTATACATATTCATCCTCTCTGGATATTAGGATGCATTCTAGATTAACATTAACGGTGATAATGCTGTATAGTGGTGGATATGAAAATTGTAAAGCCAACTTCATATGATTGATACATATATTTTAATTTACAGCCCTGATGATGTCCGTAGGGACTAAACGCGTTGGCTGGGCTGCATTGACAGTTTCTGATGAAAAGCATTGATAGAATAAAATTTGGATCCACATTAAGAAACACAAGACTCCTAAGTGATTATTTTTTGAATGGGGACTGAAAGGAGTTATGGAATGAATATCACTATTCTTTGAATCTTGGAAAGAAAAATCATTGATGGATTTGTACACGCTCCTTTTCTTTAAAAGTTGGATGCTGGGGGCGTGGTTAAGATGGCGGCTTAGGCGGACGTGCGGTTTCGCCTCTCCCGCAGGCGACCCAGAATGGCCCGGTGTTCGGCCGTTTCCAGCTGACCGACACCTGTGTTAGCAGCCCAGGGGGTGCCTGCAGGGACAGCGGAGGCGAGAGTGTGGCTGCTGGCCGGGAGGGTGTGCCCGAGGCCCGTAAACTGAGAGAGAGAGGGGCCTGGCGAGATCGGGGCCCACCCAGCAGCAGCAGCCGAGCGGAAGCACCCGGGGCCGGGTTGCAGCCGCGCGGGTCCCTGGAGGTGACAGGCGAAGCAAACACGCTCCGGGTGGATCCCGGTGGACCCGGTGTGAGGGGGCTCGGCGCCCTTCACTCGGAGAGCGGAGGGGCGGGGCGGCCCGGAGGCAGCGTGAGGTCCCGCGGAGCGGTGATACCGGCCGGAGTGGAGGGGGCGCGGCAGTCCCGGAGAGGAGGGACGGGGATCGGCCGCCTCGAAGGAGCGGCAGGCCCTGGACCCCGATGAGACCCCAGCGTCGAACGGGCAGGTGACCGTGCTGCTAGCGCCAGCAGCGGGGGTCCCGGGGAGGACAAGTGGAGGCCATTACCGGAGATTGGCAGCACCCCTTTCCGAACGCAGGGATTGGTGACGCGCCCAGGGGGCCCAGAAGTTGGCGGTGGAGATCGGCGAGCCCCGCAGGTGCGTGGGGCCGTGCGGAGGAGCGACGAGCATTCCCACGGGGTGACGGAGGCATTGGAAGCGGAGCCCGCCCGCCGCCTGGTGAGACACGGGAGATGCGCGCAGGCTGGGGCCGGCAGAACCAAAGAGCGGAGGCCTGAGGTT
This sequence comes from Triturus cristatus, assembly GCF_964204655.1. Lineage (NCBI taxonomy): Eukaryota > Metazoa > Chordata > Amphibia > Caudata > Salamandridae > Triturus > Triturus cristatus. Next base: position 620,555,713 of record NC_140588.1, on the reverse strand, counting down.
GGAGCCCTGGAAGTGCTGGGCCCCTTACTGGGATCACCACTGCTGCTTGTCCGCCCGAAGCTGGGGGGGAGGCCGACCCTCTCATTGAGAGCTTTCTGCCCCTGCGCAGGCCTGGTAACGGTCTGACTGGAAGGTAGGAGCTGCACGCGGCTGGGCCGGAGCGGTGCCCCGCCGCCACTGGAGGTGAGCCTGGAGGGGGGCGCCTGGCGCATTGGATACGAAGGAGGGGGCCCACCAGATCCACGTGACGCGGCACATAGCGTTGAGGTTGCCTGGTGGCGGGCCCTCCTGGTGGGGACATCCCGAACGGCCAGCGGAGACCCTCTGAGTGGAGCGGCCGCGGCGAGAAGACTTGCGGGGGGAGCCCATGTGAGAGACGGTGACGTGTTCTGGACCCCCGCTCCCCCTGGTGGACCGGCAGCGGTCGGACGTATGTGACCGACGCGGGGAAGAAGCGGCTGGGTGGCGCTGGACGGCCGGTGGGTGCTTGACTTCGGCAAAGTGACCGAGAGGAGGGTCGCGGAGGGCGCGGCCCCGGGGCATGGTCGGGGGCCATACTCCAGATCAGCGAGGTCCGCCGAATTGGACTCAACAGCGAAAGCGGCGGAGTCTGCAGAGGTGGGCCAGGGGCCGGCGCTGGATGGTTGGTGAGCGGAGCCGAGCCCCCTCAAGGGTGAGATAGCGGGGGGGCCCGGAGTACGTTATGGTCCCCCCGAAAGGCCGCAGGGACAAGACCTTGAAGGAGCTGTTTGAGAAACCTCGGGTGGGGCCCACAGCAGGCGGCATGGCGACGGGCGCGTCGGGCCTCCCGCCAGTCGGAACTGATAACCAAGTCATTTCTAGAATCCATGTTCACAGGTCTGCGAACTGACATCCAAAACCTGCAAAAAGAATTCACAGCGGAGCTCAAAGACGTACGCAGAGATGTGGACAGTATTGGGAAACGGGTCGCCACGCTGGAGGATAAGGGTGATGGCCGAGACACGGAACTGGCGGCGCTGCAACAAGAAATCCTCCGGCTTCATGACCAACAGGTGGATCTTCAGTCGCATGTAGAAGACCTGGAAAACCGGTACCGGCGCCATAATATACGCATACGAGGGGTGCGAACTACCGAAGACTCGAAAGACCTCTTCGCCTTCACGAAGGAGCTCTTTAATCATATCCTGGATCATCCGCTGGAGACGGAGTTGCGAATTGACCGAGCGCATAGAGTGGGGCCCCCGCGATCAGCGGCGGCTAGTCCGCCTGACGTCCTGGTGTGTATACAAGACTACCGCACCAAAGAGGACATACTACACAACGCCCGTCGGCAACACCCCGTGAAATTTCGAGATCATGCGCCAGTATTATATCAGGATCTATCGGCGCTCATGCTCCACAAACGCAGACTTTTCAAGCCGATCACGACGCACCTCCAACAACGCAACATCCAGTACAGTTGGGGCCATCCTTTTCGCTTGGTGTTCCGCATCGACAACACACTCTACCAGCTACGGTCCTTGTCGGAAGCGGCTAAACTGTTGGGGGTGGATTTACCAAAGGAGGACAGTGGGGCAGAGGAGAGCCCGGCGGATACAGCGACGACCGGGCCTGGCTGGCGCCGACAGGGCTGTCGTAAACGCACTAAGAAACCTCCATTGGCAGAGATCCTCAGAGGACAGCAAGCGGCACTAGAGTCAGTCTCCGCGGGGTTGCGAGGTACCTCGCCCGGTGGGGCTGAGTAATGGCTGTGGCAGGACGTACCGCTGGATCTTTGAACGGGCCGCCTGTGGGAGGGGGACCTTCTCACTGTGTCGCCGTACCTTGCGTCCCTACATCACCATCCACTGGAAAGTGGAGGACACTGGTTCTGGACTTTTGTTGTTCAATGGTTTGGGGGTTCGGGGAGGGTTGGAGGGAAGTTGGTTGAGGGAGGGAAGGGGGTTCCACGTCCATCATGGGGTAGGGTTGTGTGGGTCGCCAGCGCGCAGGGAGCGGGGAGCACACGCCCTTGGTATAGTCCTTGTGCTCGAGCCGCACCGTTTGCATGGCAAATTTTGACAATACACGCTGCAACACATGGCGCCTTCTACACAAAGTATTAACACTTAATGTTAGGGGTCTTAATAACCCGGTTAAGCGTAGAGCTGTGCTGTTATGCTTAGAGAACTCGCAGGCCGATATATGCCTCCTTCAGGAGACCCATTTATTAGCTCAGGATTGTCACAGGCTCCGGTCCCGTAAGTTCCCGGTCCAACTTTTCTCCTCTAGCCTTACCAAGACAGCGGGAGTTGCGATTTTGGTAGCTCAGCGTTTTAGAAGGGAGGTCCTGCAGAAGGAGGCCGAAATTAGGGGAAGGCTATTGATCTACAGGTTTGTCTTGGGCGCCTTGACCTTTACTAGTGGCTCAATTTACGCTCCCAACGAAGGTCAGGAGCGCTTTTTGCAGTCCGCCCTCACGGAGGCCACGGCGACGAGCGATCGGCTTATTCTCTTGGGGGGAGATTTAAATCTCGTTTTTGATAACATACGCGATAGATCTTGTCAGCGTACGCATCAAGCGGGGGCGCTCTCTGCGGCAGGCCTGGACAGGTTACGAGAGTTGGGGTTTGAAGATTTGTGGCACAGCTTTCATCCGCAGAATAGGGAATTTTCTTACTACTCTCATGCACATAAAACTTACGCGCGGCTGGATTATCTCCTGGTATCGTCCGCAGTTAGAGAGCTGGCGGTGGCAGTGGAGATGGGGGCGGTCTGGCTCTCAGACCATGCTCAGGTGTTTTACTACATTGACTTTGCCACCGGTGGTACGGCCAGATAGGATATGGCGTCTTAGGGACACCCTGCTACACCGGGAAGACGTGCTGAGACAGATCCGCAGGTCGATCACAGATTTTCTTGCACACAACGCCAACACTGACACGACCTTAGCGACACAATGGGCAGCACTGAAGGCAGTCCTCAGGGGGGAGTTTATTGCTGTTGCCGCGGCCGACAACTCAGAGCGATGACACAAGAGAGAAGAGCTTACGCAAAAAACTAAGGAGCTGGAGCAAATGCACCAGAGGACGGGCGCCCCCAGGATATGGCGGCAACTGAGGGCTATCAGGCAGCAGCTGACGGCTCTTGATCAGGATAGAGCGGAATACGCCGCTCTCTGCTTAAAGCATGCTTACTACACAGGAGGAGATAGGTGCGCACGCTTACTCGCACACGAACTCCGGGAGGTCCGGAGGCGCCAGGGGGTCAGCGAGATTTGCCGGGAGGACGGTACGCGGGTCACTGAAGATAAAGATATAGCTGAAACGTTCCGAGCCTACTATGCTGCCCTGTACGATGGTTCGGGTGGTCCGCCGACAGCAGGGCGGCCTTTCTGGACTCGGTCGAGCTCTCCGCTCTGTCCAAGGTCCAGGCAGATCAGCTAGACAGAGACATACGCCCGGAGGAAGTGATTGCGGCCATTTCCCGGTTGAGACCAGCGAAGGCCCCAGGGCCTGATGGCTTTACCGCTATTTTCTATAAGAAGTTTTGCACTTTGCTGGCGCCCCTTCTTACCCGGCTCTTCAACTCCTTCTCGACCGAGGGGGCGATTCCTCCAGATCTTTTGGGGGCCCACATAGCAGTCATTCCCAAGCTGGGGAATGATCGAACTCTTTGTGGAGCGTTCCGTCCCATCTCCCTGTTAAACGTCGATCTTAAGCTCTACTCGGGAATCCTGGCCAGTCGGCTAGCACCTTGCATGCCAAATCTGATCAACCCGGATCAGACGGGGTTCATCCCAGAACGGCAAGCCCCCGACAATACGAAGCGCGTCATGCACCTGATCGAGAAGGCTTCTTGCACGCCCGGGGAATACATGTTACTCGCGATCGACGCCGAGAAGGCGTTTGACCGTGTTCACTGGCCCTACCTGGAACAGGTGTTACTACGGATGGGGCTGGGGGAGAAATTCTGCACCCACATCTTCAATTACTATAAATTCCCGTCGGCAATGGTCCGGGTAAACGGACATACGTCCGCCAGCTTCCCCATAACACGAGGCACGTGGCAGGGATGTCTGCTGTCGCCGCTACTTTTTGCTGCGTAAATGGAGCCCCTTGCCCAGAGGATCCGGCAAAACCCAGGAATTTCCGGGATTAAGTTTGGAGGGTATGTACATACTGTCAGCCTATATGCGGATGATGTGCTACTTTCTCTATCCAATCCGCGAGAGGCGCTGCCGGCGTGTAGGGCAGTCTTGGATGCCTTTGCACGGGTGGCGGGGTTCAAGGTTAATGCGGACAAATCAATGGCTCTGGATCTTTCCTTGACCCCCTCCACCAGGGAATACCTGGAGGGTTCGCTCCCCTTTCAGTGGGCGGAGGAATCGATTCCCTACTTGGGAATCCAGTTGGCTCCTACGCTATCACGCGTGGTGGCTCTCAACTATGCTGCTTTGCGACGGAAGATCTGCAGAGAGCTTGGGCAATGGAAATACTATCCCCTTTCGTGGCTAGGCAAGATCGTGGCGGTTAAAATGACCGTATTACCACAGATCCTTTACCTCTTCCGCACCATACCCCTGTATCCGCCTGCTGGCTGGATCCAACGGACACAGTCGGAGCGGGCCCAGTTCATTTGGAATGGGCAGAAGCCACGCATGAAGAGGTCGTTGTCCACTCTCGCGCCTGAGGACGGGGGGCTTGGGATCCCTGATCTCCAACTTTACTTCCAAGCCGCGCAACTACGCTATCTAGTGGAGTGGAGCCGTTGGGAGTCGGAAAAACACTGGCTGTTTCAAGACCAAGCGGTTGCAGCTCGACCATTGCAGGAAATCCCTTTCCTGCAGAAACAGCACAGGCCCCCCAACCTCTACGCCTCCCACATCACCCGCGTTCCCCTGGAAGTCTGGGATCGCACTAACGTCACTCATGATCTTACCACCTTCCCCTCCCCGCTTACCCCCTTGTTCGACAATCCGGATTTTTCTCCCGGAATGGATTAGGTAGCCTTCCATAGGTGGAAACCGGCGGGCTGCCGCTTTCTTTATAATATGTATGATGCGGAGGGGATACGCCCGTTCCAGCAATTCAGACAGGAGTATGGGTTACCAGAGGCGGAACGCATTCGCTACCTTCAGGTCCGACATTGGGCGCTAGATGGACGGGTCCGGCCGTCGGCAGATAGGCGGCTCTCACAGTATGAGTGGTGGTTACTAACGCGCTCATCTGACAAACAACTGATTTCGGACCTCTACAGAACGCTCCAAAGGCGATTCGCACGCACATACAATGCAGGGAGAATGCGCTGGGAGAGGGAGCTCGGTAGAACTCTGACTCTTGAGGAGTGGGGGGGAATATCTTACAGGGCCCGGCACTCAGCGTACCACATGGGACTCACAGACACACTCACAAAGGTGGCAACCTATTGGTATTATACTCCGGGGCGCCTACACGCGATGGACAAGAAGAGGGATGCGTATTGTTGGAGGGGCTGTGGACAGCTAGGTACCTTGACGCATTTGCTTTGGGACTGTGAGGGCGTTCGGGCGTACTGGACTCAGGTGCTTGATGAGGTGGACAAGCATTTTGACACCGAGATACCGTGCTTTCCGGCGTACGTACTGCTGGGTCTCCCAAATCCTTTGACATACCCGCTTAAGTCGCGCAGGGGCAGACAAATGGCCATAGCGTTAGGTTCAGCGACACAGAACATACTCATTCATTGGCGTTCCAACACTTCACCAACTTTTATTGGCTGGTTGCACCGACTGTGGCATGTCTTGGGCATGGAAAAACTCACACTAACGCTATCCGGGGAGGGCTCCAAATATGGAGAGTTATGGAGGGCCTTCCTGTCATTGTTGGCCACCGAATTTAGGGAAGTCACTTGTCCCCGTTATCTACGCTTACTGAGACTATCCGAGAGACAGAAAGAGGAGTAGGGACTGGATGCTGCTGAGAATGAGAAGGGATGGGATGGATGGACGTGGTATGCAGGGAGGGAGTGGGGTGGGGTGAAGGGGGGGGTGGTTTATAGGTTTATCATTTATTTCGTGGCACCTTATTAGGGACTACTATGACGCTCCCAAGCTGGGTGTAGCCGGGCTCAGTGTACAGCAAAGAACTGAGAGATTCACTCACTACCGGGGGACTGAGCAAGGTGCTGTTATTTTGCTTTGGTTGGTGCTCTTTTGTGTTTGTTTGAAATGTCAATAAAAAGATTTAAACCATAAAAGTTGGATGCTGCAAATTTTCGGTGTGCATCTGGCTCCCTTGGGTGCACCTTCAGGCCCCATGGAGCTTCAGGGGACTCCAGCCAGGTTACCGCTGGAGGGCCCATCCCTGGTTCCACATGGGACCCGTTACAGAGCTCTTACCAAAACTGGTACAGACTTCTACTTCAGCCCCAAACTCTACATTGGTCCCTGCTACCCTGATGCCATTGACTATACCACTGGTGCCAGAGGATAACCTGGTGCCGATGCCAATGTTGGACTCTGTTGGAACTGGCACTTTCTGGTTGACTGAGGCGATGCCCTAGCCAGACAGAACCTATCAGTCCCGTCAGTGATATACTCACTGTATAACCTGCACTCACCCGTGGGTAGCTTGACACTGAGCAGTCAGGCTTATCACGGAGGTAATGTGTAAAGCATTGGAACAGCACTCTCACACGATAAATACACTGAGCATCACAAAAGAGGCTTCACACAGGGTGTATGTAAATAAAGACTGTATTCAACACTCACATTAATCAACACAACATGAATATCATGTATTTCTGGGCATGAATCAAATTTGGAAATATTACTAGCAGTACTACGCCCAACATTTTAAAATGACATCAGTATTATGCATACCTGGGAAAGATCCGACCTTACCCGCCAGCACCCTTATGCGGTGCGAAACTTTGTCAGAACTCGGCTCACACTGGCAATTATTACAGTTCAGTACCACACAGGTATAGGGTCCCCCCCAGGTCACAACGATATAAAAAATGTGTACACACAGATAATTACAAGACTTTAAAACAGCACCGTGGGCCAAGGCCGCACAGGTGAAAGTGAATATGCCTCCTTTTCACGAATGCCATCACCCCTGTTGCAATTTCAATGCGGTCACTACAACGACCGCGTTGTAACAACACATACCATTACCCCGCAAGTCGGAACAACGACTTGCGGAGGGGGGCGCTGGATGTTGGCATAGTATAATTTACTATTCCATCTGTGCAGACAGTAGGGAAGGTGTTGGATTTTAAATCCAACACCTTCTACCCCCCTCCGCAAGTCGTTGTTTTGACTTGCAGGGTAATGGTCTGCGTTGTTACAATGCGGTCGTTGTAATGACCGAGTTGTAATTGCATGCGGGGGACGGCTTCGTTGTGAGGGCTGTTTACTGGTAAAAATCAATATCAAATATAGTATTCTTTTGGCAAGGAATCAATGTGTATAGCAACACCGCCATGCAGTGTAATTAATAACAGGAGGTCCTCATGGAGTAACTCTCACACACTCACTCTTCACTGCTACATGGTGCAACGGATATCAGACATATCTGTATGGTGCGCACTCGCACCCACGTGCACACCTCACTGTAATGCAGTGCAACTGATATCAGACAGGTCAATTGATAATACAAATGCGAACCCCGTGGCCCAAACCCTCCACCACCTTTCAGCTAATCCTGACTACACTACGCCCACGGGTTGAAGATAAAAACTCTCCCCCTGATTCTAGGCCGATTGTTGCCGGAGTCACACTTAGTCAGGGTCCCAGAGAAGAAGGTGGGGGTAGGGAGCGGGGCTAATTAGGCAGCAGTCGACAAATGGAGGTTTGGCCACCACTCTGTAGGTTCACCCATGGTATGGGGAGCAGAAGCAGGCTGAGGGTGATAGTCGTTCAATCAAAGGATTCTATAATTGGTCTTCCAGCACCAGCCTAGTTCTGCGAAGCACCTGGAGGCCACGCAGTCTCTTAACCCACTTCCAATTGCTCATGAAAGTGTTCCTCAGCCCAGTCAAGTACTCTCACCACCCATGCCCGATCCGGGCAATGCTACCTGGCAACACAAAGTCGTCAGGCCAGGTGAGGAGAGGGCAGTTGATATGACGCACTGAGGGCATACAAGAAACAAATCCATGAATGGGGGGTGAAGCAGGGGAGGCTCTCTGAAGAAAGAGGCACCCAGTTAGACACATGTCGATCAAAGTAGCACCCTGGCAATTCGGGCACAATGGAACACAAATCCACTCATCTGTACCTCCCTGTAAATGAGGAACGCTGGTGCATGTTGATACGATCACACCAGATACTTCTGGTCACACACTAAAGAGTCGCAAACCCAATACCTCCCTGGAAAAGAGGCACATCTGGTGTGCGTTGATCCGGGTTGTACCAAACACTACAGGTCACAGACAACAAAGAGTTGCAAATTCTTTACCTCCCTGGAAATGAGGCAAAACGTCTGGTGCACATTGATATGGGTCGCAGCAGATATTACTGGTCACACACAATGAAGAGTTGCAAATTCTATACCTCCGAGGAAATGAGACACAACGTCTGGTTCGCACTGATGCGGGTCACACAAGGCACTACCAGTCATAAACAGCGAAGAGTTGCAAATTCCATTCCTCCCTGGAAATGAGGCACAACGTCTGGTGCACATTGATATGGGTCACACAAGACAATAATGGTCACACACAATGAAGCCTTGCAAATTCCGTACCTCTCTGGAAATGAGGCACAACGCTTGGTGCGCATTGGTATGGGTTGTACCAGACAATTCAAGTCACACACACAGGTGCAAGTTCAGCAGTGCCGCATGAGGAAGAACGAGGCACTACTACGGATACGACCTCCCTTCGATGGTTGCAACCTGCGACTTGCATACCGCACGCAATGAGCATGCAGTCGGCATGTTGCACAAGAGATGCGTCACGATTGACAAAGCAGGCCACGCAGGATCCTGCAAATGGTGAATCCGCTCACCAAGACGCTTATTCTTGTTGATGCCCCCATGATGGAGGGGCCACAACCCCTAGATGCAGGCAATACTTTTAGGGCTCCCCACAAGTCAATTCGGTCTCCAGGCACAATACTTAGTTCCACTCTCATGCTGCGCTACCAGTTGGGATCCAGCAGACGATGTCAGCACTTAAGAGGGCACCACTGTCCAGGTGTCACATGTAGACCGTGTAGGTCCCTTGAGGTAGGTCTTTAATGTCCCTGAGACCTCCACAAGAAAACTGGGGACAAGCCAACAAGCCCTTGGAGAGCACCCTTCAGGGTGCCACACAGCAGCAAGTAGTCAGCCCAGGCCAGACACTATTCAGGAAGGGTGCAAGGTTCCTTTAAATGGCAGTAATCTTCATTGTGCACTGCAGATTCCTCTGGCAGTTTGCAGCACACAGTTCCAGGATCTCCGGTCGCACGTCCCCACAAGTGTATCTCTACACTGCTGAAGTATGGCCCCAGTAGTTGTACTGTAGTGTGCCTTTGAAGATGGGGCTGGTTTCAGAGGATTTTTACTTTGAACCACAGATGTCTCCCCTAAATTTCAGCCTGTCTGGCATGAGGCTATGGAATGCAGATCTTAATCTTTATTGGGGCCATGATTTGCCCAATGTTTATGGCTGTCGCTGGAGAATGCACAGCCGTGCTCCCTCAGCCTCCAGTGTGGACTGGATTCAAACTAAAAGGCCCTCAAAGAGTTTTAGAGCAGAGAAATGCCCACTTTCTAGAAGTGGCATTTTGACGTTATTAATGACAAATCCACCTTTACCACAGGAGAGGGTTTGTCATTGTGAATCGAATGATAGGAAGCACTATTGCACTATATTAACCTATGGGAAGAGCAAACCTCATAGATAGTGAAAACACACATGGCTATTCTTCACTACCTGGGCAGGAAACCCACATGCGTAACTATCCTGCCTTTCACCTACCACTTACTTCACCCCTCAAGATGTATCCTAGGGGTACTCTAGTGGTGGTGAAATGTCCCCTCAGGATTGACCAGTGGTTTGGAAAGGTCAACCTGAGCGTATGTGCAATTGCACACACACAGGCCTGCAATGTAGGCTTGAGACATCTTTATGTTTCACATACAAATTCTGTTTCTTCCTCTTTTATTTGTCACATTATAACTCATTGATCTATTTTTGGAGAACATTTTATCCGTCTGTTGATTTTGGAACAGATAATCATGTATAGAATTGAACACTACTTTTCATTTGTTATTTCTTGACCTTGTGTTGGGGTGGCCTCTTGGCAATGGGGTCACAAAAATAGAGCGTTTGAGGAAACAGAATTTTTATTAATTACATACCAGTGCGCCGTTTGGAGCCCACATTGCCAGTGTGCTGTTTACTAACATTTAATGTAAGGGGCAGGTGTAGCAAGGTGTGAGGGACAACAGGTACAATTGTTTTGGTAATCGTACAAATTCCTATATGGAGGACGATAGAGAGAAACTAGCAGCAGACCCATTCCAACAGAGTAAAACTATACCAACGGGAGCGGCTAGAAATCTCCCCAATAACAGTTTAAGAAGCGAGTTCTTGAAACTAGAAAAACTTTTTTTTAAAGCGGAGCTTTTGAAATGGTGGGTTGGGATAACATTGAAAAACAATTTAGATAACAAGCGTATTCCAAGGATTCTAATTTTTCCCACATTTGATGATCTTGTTGATGATCTTCTCAAACAGTGGGCGGATAACTTATATTCCTCATCCTTTTGCATGATGCAAATTCTGATTAAGAATGCAGAAAGAAAAATAGAAAAGTTGAAACTACAACTAGGAGAGCTAGAAAAGGAAATCAAGGAAATGAAACTACAAGATTTCACAGAAAAGAACTAAGCGGTCCTGAAAGAAGTGATCAATAGACACCAGCTACAGTTCAAGGAAAGGAAACTACATAAAATCAGACAAGATGAGAGAGATTACAGTTTGGGGAGGCTTTTCACTTTTGCAAAAAGCTATGATGATACCAACAACCCAGAACCACATAAAGTAGTAAGGAAGCTGCGGAGCTGAGCTCTGTTAATTACAGCAGCTGCAATTTGTCCTCAAATGAGGACTCAGGACCGAGTAGTTCAACAGGTCTTAAACCTCCTGCATGTTCTTCTTTTTCTGAGGAGATACTGTGGATGAAGCTAGGAAGGAGAACACTTAGGGGAGGAGAAGGAGGGGGAAACGTAAACACAGAAAATACCAGAATGGGCACCCGAAGTCAGAAGAGGAAGAAGATCTAGGATCAGACGCTAGAACGGATAAGCTAGATTCAGATACGTCTACTACATTACAGGTCATTAATTTATGTGACAGGAATCTTAGCCAGGTAGAATTGCAAGTTCTGGATCAGGGGCTTACGTTTTGTCCTGACACACCATGTGATTTCACTGATCTCCAAATTGATTTGTTTAAATTTGCAAGAAGATTGAAATTGAATTTTTTTTTCTCCAACTATGGATAAATGTGAGGTTTCTCACAAAAGAGAAGTAAAAAGATCAGATTTGACTATTGGTTACGTGCATGATGTACAGATCCTCTTATCCCTATAAATGATGATAATCTCGAATTAGAAGAATTGTCCGAAATGCTGGATATTGAAATGGATAATAATTGCACTAGTGGTTTATCGTTGCCTTCTAAATTTGTACCCCAAGGGAACCAATGTGCAGCAATTGATTTGTTTGTTAAAAAGACAACAGAGGAGTTGCAAAAGATTGAGGATCAAAACTATGTTCGTAAATCACATTGCAACAGGCATGCTAATATTTTTTCTGAGGAAAGAAAAGCCCTTAGAGAGCTTGGAAGTGATCGAACAATAGTAATAAGGAAAGCGAATAAAGGAGGCAATATTGTTGTGATGCGTATGTCGGATTATAGTAATGAGATCAAAGGCAACTGAGTGACACTAACTGCTACAGGAAATTGGCAGACAGCCCTACTTCGGAAGCGGGGAGGCTGATTGCAGACAAACTCTTCTCTTGGAAAGAGATGGGTTTTTTGGATGAAAAGAAATGTAAATACTTACATAATATGAGTCCAAGATTTGCCTTCATCTATACGCTTCAGAAAATCCATTAATCCCGAGAAAGTCCCCCGGGTAGACCTATTGTTTCCACCATTGGCAGTCTGACTGAACATCTTTCAGAATTTGTAGACATATTCCTAAAACCACTGGTGGTGAACTTGCCTTCTTACAAGCGAGACACCATGGATGTGTTGAACAAACTGAAGGATGTGGTATGGGATGTGAGCATGAGTTTTCTTACACTTGATGTAGTAGGACTATACACTTGCATAGATAATGATCGAGGACAACTAGCTTTGCAACATTTTTTAAGGAATAGGAGTGCTAGTCTTTTGGAACACTCCGAAATGATTCTGGGAACGAGTGACTTGATTCTTAAGAACAGATTTTTTTCTCTTTGAAGGGGGTGGTACCACCAGATAAGAGGGACTGCCATGGGGTCACGGTTTGCTCCCTCTTACGCTAACCTATTCGTGGGGTGGTTTGAGAGGGAGCATGCTTGGTCCTCGAATACAGGAAAATGGATGTATTTCATCCTTTTCTGGGGACGCTTTATAGATGACAACTTGGTCATTTGGAAAGGAACCAAGGAGGATCTTGGAGAATATGTGAGATATTTAAATAACAAAAGTTATAATGTTTGCTGCACAGTGTGTCATGACATGGAGAAGATAGATGTTTTGGATGTACAGTTATATGTAGCCAATAATGGGATTCAGAGCGAGTATTTCGGAAGGAAACTGCCACGAATAGCATTTTAAGAGCAGATAGTGCCCACCCCTCAGAAGTGATTAAAGGTATCCCTTATGGGGAAATGGTAAGACTTTGCAGGAATTGCAGCACAGATAAGGATTATACTACTTATTTACGAGATCTGAAAATCAGATTGAGAGATCGAGGTTATCCTGAACATATATTGAACCAATCAGAGAATAGTGTTAAAGGTAGGACACGTTGGTGCCAAAACTAAGGAAACAGTCTCAAGAGAAACTAGCCTTTGTATCTTCTTATAGCACTGAACGCAATAAGGTCTTCAAGGCTTTAAGCAAAAATTTAGATCTTCTTAAAGGTGTTCCTGGATTAACTGACTCCATTTCCAACAAACCTTTGGTGACATATACGAAATTCCCTACGATTGGTAGCAAAAGCACCAGGAATTACCTGGAACCAGTAAGAGATTCAGTTTCTAACTGGTTGCCCGCTCAACCGAAGGGTTTTTACATGTGTGGCTCATGTAGTAGCTGTGAGCTCAGGCTTAATAGATTAAAGTAGTTTAAGTATAATACGGATGAAGCATATGGCTTAAATGGATTTTTCAACTGTAACAGTTATTTCGTGATATATGCCATTGTATGCAATCGTGGAAAAGTGTACATTGGGAGCATGAAAAGAGCGTTGAAAATGAAGATTCACGAACATCTTAGATCCATTGCTAATGATGACGTAAGATCTCCTATCCTGCAACACATGAAGGTCTGTCATTAGGATAACCTCAGGTTCGAAATCCATAGGATTACAAAAAGTTGACAAGGATAGGAGAGGTGGTAACATGGAACTAAGACAGGAGGGGGCTCGGTGGATAAGTTGACTGAGGAGGGTACGATTTGGCATCAATACAGAGAATGAGTTGCATTACTTCCTATAACATTAGTATTTTGTTTTTGGATGGAGGATTCACAAGTGGGTGGACCATCCCAGTAAGATGAGAGGTGAAAGGCTGGGAAAAAAGGTTACCTGGTTAACAGTATATGGTTGGAGAGGTTGTCAGCATTAGTTACGGAGAATGGATATGCATTTGCTTCCGGTCTAGGGACCGACAGTTTATTGGAAGGTTGGTGCTCTACACCAGCAGTTTAAGTGATGTGGAAGTATTTTAAAAGAGTTGGCTGACATATATAATCTTAAGAGTGGACTCTGGAGTGGTATATTTTATTTTGTTGATGAGGGCATCTCGGCAATGATTTGGAGTATTGCTAGTTCTTTGTGTAATACAGGGTGTTCTCTGGTTCGGCGGACCTGTGATTGGCTGGAAGAAGAGTTAGTGTTTTCTAGAGCTGAGAGGTTGGAAGTACTACTGAATTACCAGAAGTGAGTTACAATGGTCTGATAACAGTTTCCGACCAAGTGATAGGATATCCTAGGAAGGGCTCTGCTTTTAAGCAACCTAATGACGCACAGAAAAAAAGACACTTGAGGTTCAAATTGTAAATGCCGGCATCAGATTGGAGGATAGCTAGTCCTAGTATAATACAGGATTTGCGTGGCAGTGATTGGCCAGAATTAGGGTCACAGCATAAATATGGGTGGGAAACACTCATTAATATATGCATGGATTTTGGCTTAGATGAAATAAGTGATGTGATTTTTTCTTCCATTAAATGGACCAGAGAGGGAACAGGTTTCTTGGAAGGTTGTGATTGGTTGAGAAACAGGTATAAATAAGGTGGCTTAGATAACCTGAAAGCTAGGTGTGAACTCATAGGACATTCGAAGCAGGAAACAGAAAGGATAAAGGTCAGTACTGGGAAGGATATCGCCCTGGGTAGATAGCATAGACTATTGACGGGAGGATATTTTAGTGGTGTTTTTAAACCCAATTGTAATGGGGTCACTAGCTTACTCTTTTTGGATAGGAATTTAAGTAATAGACTAATGGAAACATGTCTTTTTTGTAACTTTTGTTTTGTACAATTGTGGGTCGGTTAGAAAGGTATGGGGGGTCCTTAAATCAATATATTTTTTTGATGATGTCACGAGTCCCTTCGGTACAGCGGGGGGTGCCGCGAGCAACGCTGCCATTTGCGTGGCTCGGGCTACCGTCCGCGCTTACCTGCAATGTGGGGAGAGGCTTCGGGACCTGTGGTGCGGCGTCCAGAAGGCAAGCGGCTCCGACGCTCTTCCGCTACGCAGCGGGAGGAGCATGCGCGTGCGCGAGGACGTCAACCCGGAAGCCCTCAAAAGAGGCTTCCGGGTTGAGAACGAAGCAGATTATTTTGCTTCGGAGACGGAACAACGCGCTACGAGGGAACAGTGTCTGGTGCGGTAAGGTGGCGGGGGTACCTGTGGTGGATTCAAGGGAAAATACCCTGTTTATAACTTGGGCTCTGCTCACCTTGACCTAGTAGGATTGGGCTTGAACTTCATGGAGAAGCTTGTTGTTTGTGACTGTAAAGATTCCACGGACTGCCATTCATGTTTGGGGATACATGTTTCCCGGCATTTATTTTCACGATGAGGAAGCATTTATGCCATGAAAGCATTATGACAATTGTGTGACCAGATAAGATTTATTATCGATCACCGCAAAGCAAGGGTGCAACCAATATACCTCACACTCGCAACACTCAAAGTAAAATTGTTTATTATTGTTTCCTAACAGGGGGCTATGAGGTCTTACTAGGATTCATCCCCTGTGATGCCTGTTTTCATTATTATTGTGGTGGGTATTGCGTGAGAGTGTGTGTTCAAATGATAACTACACAGATGTAGAGAGATGAGCCTAACATTAGTGCAGGAACTCATTGCTTAGTTCTGTACTTTCAGCTACCTTTTCATCATTGGATAAGTAGGAATAGGACATTCCTAATGTGCTCTTGCGCAAGACTGTGTTGTTTTCTTTGCAGGTAATAAGGCAACGCTAGTTTCTGCATTATATGTGTTGGTCATTGCTGTCCATGCTCAAAGGTGTTGTTTCTCGTTTCAGATCTCCCTCCCTGCTGTCCCCTTCCTTTTCTTCCCTCACTTGATCACCTTAACCTTCTGTGCTATTATAGCAAACAGAATTGAGGCTATCAAGGGGTGGACCCACTTGAGCTACGAATCGACCCCGAGGATTCGACAGGAGAAACCGAAAGGTGACAGATGAAGAGAATTTTGTCATTGAGAGTTTTAAATAGGATACTGAACTAAATCATTTTGTTATAGATAAGATGGGAGAGCAACAGGCCATCTAGTGGTACAAAATTGTATCTAGGAGGATTTATGAGAAAACAGGAGACAACACTGCATGGAGACAACATTAGAATATTGATCAAGTGAGTGATACAATTTTCGGGCGAGGGTTTTTACCTGGGAAGAAGGAGGACAATTTAGATTATGTTTATTGTCAAAAATAATTTTTTTAAATGGTGTGTACTGGAATTGGGAGAGAGGGGTGTGCAAGGACATCATGATATTACCCAGTTTCCATATACATGCCAAATGTCTCCTAAAAATGGGAACTTTATGAGATGTAAGGCCACTGTCTCCTGATCTCCATACACAGGCCAAATGTCTCCTAATGATGGGAACTTTGTAGAATAATAGGCTACTGATGGAATTATCTAATGATTTTGTGAATGTAATTATTTCGAGATAGCTACTTGATCTTCATACAGAGGGCAAATGTCTGTGAATAATGGATCCTGGGGGATTGGTAGGCCATTGGTTTAACTTTGGTGATGAATTCAAGAATGTAATGGTTCTAAGAATGTATTAATTATGATTGTTTATGGACTATGACTTACACTGGGATGGTGGAAACACCCAGTGAATGGATTATATTAGCATGTATGTAGGTAGGCAGTCTTGCTGGGATGTATTTTAATGTTTTTTTGTGGGAAAATGGTTAACAGGTTAATAGGTAGTGTAGCACAATTTGTATGTATAAAACATGATTGGTGATATGCATGTTTTAAATTTTAGGCCCTGATGAAGTCCCACTGGGACAAAAGGCATTGGCTGGGCCAAATGGATTGCTTCTGTCAAATTGGCATTTGTTGAATAAAAATGGATTCAAAGCAACTCGCAAAACGCCTATATAACTTTTATTCGTCACATCATGACTACTTGATCTATTGCTGGAGAACAGTTTAACCAACTGTTGATTTTGGAACAGATAATCTTGTAGAGAATTGAACACTCCTTTTCATTTGTTATATTTTGCACACCATGTCACCTCAGTTTGGACCCAGCCATATGCAAATGAGCTTTGACCCAATTCCAATGGATGAAATTCCAGCCTGAACTGCAAAGCAATGTCCTCCCTGAACCAAAACACAAGCAATCCAGGGCCATTTTCACCTTACTTAGGGCTCATCAACCAGGTATAGCCTGGTTCCAGTTCAGGGAGGACCTTGCATGGTAGTTTGGGCTGGACGGTTCCCTTGAGGATCAGGGTGAAGACTGATTTGCATATGGCTGGCTCTAAACTAAGATGGCATGGTGGGTCAAAAACAATGGGTTGGAATGCGACCCGAGCGATTGCCTGTGGCTGAGATTAATGCAAGCATTTCATCCATCACCTTGTTGTTTTTGTATTTGACGCCCTAAGTGCACAAGGTATGCCCAGATATGGGTGCCAGGCTCCCTATGCTACTGAAACCAAGCTATACCTGGCTCAAGAGCCCTAATAAGGCCGAAACTGCTCCTCGTTTGCTTGTGTTCCAATTCAGGGTGGACCTTGTCCGGCAGTTTGGGCTGAACTGATCCCAAGACTGATTTGCAAATGGCTGGGTCCAAAGCATGGTGGCCTGGTGGGGAAAATCGATGGATTAGCATGCTGCCTGAGTGATTGCCAGTGGCTGAGAGTATTTCAAGCAGTCTATCTATGACTTTTTTAGTCATGTCATGTCATGTAAATGGGAATTTATAGAGCGCACGTACACCGGGGAGGTTTCATGGCGCTAGTTTGGCAGGAGTCCGGTCCAGAGGAAAAGTTAGAAGGCCTGTCGTAAAAGCCAAGTCTTTAAAAGACTTCTGAAGGCAAGAAGATTGGTGGAGAGGCGGATTTCAGATGGGAGAGAGTTCCAAAACGAGGGGACAAGGTTGAGAACCTGACTCCGCCGGTGCGTTTGAGTCTGAAAGAGGGGGTCAAGAGAAGGTTTTTGTGAGCTGAACGGAGATGACAAGTGGGGACATATCTTTTGATCATGTTAGTGTACCTTTTCTTTAGGGTGCACCAATAGTGTCACTGACAAGCACTAGATCTGCTACTTTAACAGTCCATGGTACTTAGGAGCCTCACAAATTCAGCTGGTTTGCTGTTTGTGGACTGGTTGCACACTTTTGTACCTACATGCAGCACCTTTATTGTCTCAGTACATGCCATGATAACATTCAACTGGGATATTCTGCTACTTCATATTTCTCCATTGGTTGCTGGCCTAGCGGGCTGCTTTCAGACCAGGATGGGCTGCCATTACTCAACCATGGCTTGATTCTTGTTGCTCCCTTCTGCAGTGTTGTGTTGCAACTTTGGCGTAGTTCTACAAGGTTTGCTTTCCCACCTACTTGTGACACAAGTGAACTTAGTGAATGCATCAGCGCTAAATGTGAAAGACTAATTATTGTAGCCCAGCAGAAATCTATCCAATACATTGTTAAAATAGAGTTATTGCTTTTGAGTTACTAACAATCCCTATAAAGGGATCAGGGACACCGTGGTAACAGAAACAAACCTATTTCATTGTTCACAACATAACACACATACACTGCATTAAGAAGAATAGACACTTTTAGAATAAAAGCATTTATTATGACAGGAATAACCTGTTTCTCAGTACGTTTAAAGCAACTAAAGAGGATATCATTAAAACAGCAGGAAGGCACATTGTGAGCAAGGAGGATTAAATTAACATTTCTGGCATGTTCAAAATGTCATCTAATACCTAACATCCTAAAACCCACTTATATGCGCTACATTTAGAGATAGCATGGAAGCAGAGCAACTTGCAGTCTAAAGGGCTTTAGGGAGAAGAGACACACCGCGTAGCTTGTTGACAACAAGGGCTGTTGTTATTGGCGGAGGCATGAAGGCAGAGTTCCCTGTGAAGGGCAAACAGGCACTGCGATAGCTGCCTTCCTCAGGGGCTTAGCTTTATCAGCACTGAGCGAGAAGAAGAATCTTCAAAGTGTGCCGGTGTAGGAAGCTGGCTCTTTATATATCAAAAAGAGATATAATATGCAAAGAGTCAAGGTATATCCTTATAAGTGAACAGGGACTTGCTTTAGCAATCCCAAGGTGCTCTTCTATGGGGTAGTGTGGTACAGCAGCCTTAGGCTTATCAGAGAGGAGTGTTAGACATCTAAAAATATACAAAATAGTCAATAAATGCACATGACTCAAGAAAGAGATCCACACCAATTTATAAAAAATAACATGTATCTTTATACATGTTTAGGCACCAGAATCGATACGAGCAGGTAAGTACGTTTTGCAAGAGAAAAACTTTTACAAAGTCGACAGTGCATTTTTCAGAGGCTGCAATGTTATCCTACAGGAGGAAAAACAAGTATGGCACTCAGGTACAGTACAATGACTTATGAGGCCAATCTCCTGGACTTGATTTGAGTATGGGGCAAGGTCCAAGGTGCCCAAGGGCAAAACAGCGTTGGTGCCCAATGTTAGTCAATTGAGACTGGTCTGCAGGAACAGAGGTGCATGTTTGGACTGGGAGGCCAGTTGGGCCCAGATCTGGGTGTCAGACTCACTTTGCTACTGAAATCAAGCTATACCTGGCTCAAGAGGCCTAATAAGGTCGAAATTGGTCTTGGTTTGCTTGTGTTCTGGTTCAGGGAGGACCTTGCCTGGCAGTTTGGGTTGAACTGATGGGTCCAACGTGTGGTGGTATGGTGGTGAAAAATGATGGATTGGCATCAACAGGGGAGCTAAGGCCTCATGCTGCTCATGGAGGTGGGGACACCTTTGGTCCTCATCTCCCCGACCAGGACAGCGTGTACAGAGGTGTCCTTAGGCAGCACCAGGAGCGGTTGAGGGGGCCTGCGAATAGAGGCTGTAGGCAGCCTTGAGAAGTCCACAGCGGGGAACCCAAGGTGGTCTTTGAGTCTGGGGGGTCTGGGGACTACATGGACACAGTTGGCTCACTTCAGCTCAGGCTAGGTGGCTCGGGTGCAGTGGTATTTTCCGGCTTCAGGTTTTTGCAGTCTTGGAGCTCCACAGCTCAGTCTTTGGTACTTGCAGGGTGCAGGGGAGCAGTTCCGCAGTTCCACAGGAGTTCTTGGTTCCCGTGTAAAGTGCTGGCAGGTCTCCCAGCCTTTAGAGACACAGCATCTGCAGGACAAGTCGTCTTTTGGTGCAATTGTCGAAGTCAGCAGGCAGGCTGGCAGGGTTGGTGCCAAGTTAGTTGCTGGGTCTTCTGTTCTTGCTGTTTGCAACTCTTCACATCCGTCTTCTTCATTGATAATGGTCGGATCTGATTTTCTGGTGCCTGAGGCTCCCCTAAAGACTGAAGATATGGGTGCTAGGGGAGGGTAGAATAGTAGCCAATGGGCTACCTACCCCTGGGGTCATTACACCCTCTTTTTGACCATTTACTGTCAGAAGTGGGCATTAACCTGTCCTAGAGTTCCTATGTTTGCCATCACAAAGATGGCCAACTTTGAAAAGTAGACTCCACTTCAGGTAGCCCACCTTAGGAGTGGTACTAGCTTGAGGATGGACACGCCTATCTGACTATCTAATTTTCCCACCTGTCCAGGTGCCAAAGGGCTCTGGACAAAAGGGGCGGCATCTTCTCCTGTGAGAGAAGCCAGGTTTGCAGTGGGCTCTTTTAAGCTCCCCTGCCTTGGAATGCTAATCTGCATATCATCCTATGGGCGGGGGTGCAAACACCCTCTGCTCGAACAGGCTTTGGTTCTGACCTCCTGAGAACAAAGACCCTCACCCTTAAGAGTCAGAATCTTGTCTCTGATAGCTGGTTGGCTAAAACTAGTCAATCAGCAATCCAGCAGCTGGTAGCTTTTCAAGGGGCACTGCTACGATGTCCTCTATGTGCATGTATTTATAAATCAAACACTGGCATCAGTGTGTGTTTATCAACATGAGATGTTTCATACCAAACATTCCTATTTTCAGTGAAGACATCATGTAGCTCAGGAACTCATTTTCACCAGTGTCCAGCACATTTGCTTAAAATGGCTTCCCTGTTCACTTGTACTAGCAGCAATGGGTTACAGCACAGGGGCATATATGTTCATGCAGTTATGCCCTCACATGTAGTATAGTGTACACTGCCTTGGGGCTGTAAGGCCTGCAGTAGGTTGACTTAGCTATACTGCATGCAATGTCTGTGGGCATGCACACAGTCGGTGTGTCATGTCGTGTTTTCACTTTTGTCTGCACCAAGACACGCAGCCTGCAGGGGCAGTCTGTATGTGTTTTGTGAGGGGTCTTTAGGGTGGCACAATTAGTGCTGCAGCCCTTAAGGGGCCTCTTTCGCCTCCTTGCCCTGGGTACCAGGGAAACCATTTACTAAGGACTTACAGGGAG
Source organism: Triturus cristatus (assembly GCF_964204655.1). Taxonomy (NCBI): domain Eukaryota; kingdom Metazoa; phylum Chordata; class Amphibia; order Caudata; family Salamandridae; genus Triturus; species Triturus cristatus. The sequence continues at coordinate 620,534,441 of NC_140588.1, read as the reverse complement.
CGCTAAAGGTATTGCTTTTTGGGGAAACAATTGTACAGTTTTGCGAAAGAGATCTGGCACTGGGGACCTGGTTAGCAGGAACCCAGTGCACTTCCAGTCGAAATCACATGAAATACCAGGCAATAAGCAGGAGGTGACCATGTCAAAAAATGCCACATTCCTACAGCCGCATGCAAAAACAACAATTGATGGACAGAATGCAGAACAATGTCATACATTCACCCCAGTACAGAGATCTGGGCCTAAATCCATCGTTTTTTTGCTCACCATGCCATTCCAGTTTGAACCCAGCCATATGCCAATCAGTCTTGACCCTGTGCCTCATGGGAACAGTCCAGCCCGAACTGCCAAGCCAGGTCCTCCCTGGACTGGAAACAAGCATCCTAGGACCGGTTTCGGGCTTTCATCCCTCTTCAGCCAGGATAGCTTGATTCCAGAGGCATGGAGAGCACGGGACTCACGTCTGAGCATACCCGTCCCACTTAGGGTGACAAATGCAAAAACAACAATTGATGGACAGAATGCAGAACAATGTCATACATTTACCCCAGTACAGAGATCTGGGCCTAAATCCATCGTTTTTTTGCTCACCATGCCATTCCAGTTTGAACCCAGCCATATGCAAATCAGTCTTGACCCTGTGCCTCATGGGAACAGTCCAGCTTGAACTGCCAAGCCAGGTCCTCCCTGGACTGGAAACAAGCATCCTAGGACCGGTTTCGGGGTTTCACCCCTCTTCAGCCAGGATAGCTTGATTCCAGAGGCATGGAGAGCACGGGACTCACGTCTGAGCATACCCGTCCCACTCAGGGTGACAATCGTCCATCACCACCCCCTTTTGTACCGCTTTGTTCGCCATAAGTTGGCAGGGTTTGCTCAGACGTGAGTCCCTTGCTCACTTTGCCACTGGATTCAAGCAAGCCTGGCTGAAGACGGCTGAAATGCCAGAAATCGGTCCTAGGAAGCTTGTTTCCGGTCCAGGGAAGGCATGGCTTGGCAGTTCGGGCTGGACTGTTCCCATGAGGCACAGGGTCAGACTGATTTGCATATGGCCATGTCTGAACTGGGGTGGCAGAGTGGGCTAAAGAACGGTGATGGATCAAACCCAGATCTGTTGACTGGGTGTGAGTGTTTGATTGGTTCTGATGCTCCGTCCATCACCACCCCCTTTTGTACCGCTTTGTTCGCCATAAGTTGGCGGGGTATGCTCAGACGTGAGTCCCTTGCTCACTTTGCCACTGGATTCAAGCGAGCCTGGCTGAAGATGGCTGAAATGCCAGAAACCGGTCCTAGGAAGCTTGTTTCCGGTCCAGGGAAGGCATGGCTTGGCAGTTCGGGCTGGACTGTTCCCATGAGGCACAGGGTCAGACTGATTTGCATATGGCCATGTTTGACCTGGGGTGGCAGAGTGGGCTAAAGAACAGTGATGGATCAAACCCAGATCTGTTGACTGGGTGTGAGTGTTTGATTGGTTCTGATGCTCCGTCCATCACCACCACCTTTTGTACCACATTCCTACAGCCGGCAGAAGGTGAGATGATCTTCTGGCAGAATCTTGTGCGATAATGTGTGCGAAGGAAGAACTCTCCTAACAAATGGCAATCCTTATATACTAAATCTTATCAGAGATTGGAATTTCTGGCATAAGATGACGTCAATTCAGACTACACTGTCTTGGCTATATGTCTGTACTTGCTCTTATTTGACCTTGACCTGGTGAAAATTAGATACTTGACCCAGACTGAGGTTACACCAGGTGGTGTATTTATGCCATTAGTCAAACGATCTAAAACTAGAGGATGTAGCCTTACGGCTAGAGCGGTCAACCTTGAAGCTGAGGAACTGGGTTCGAGTCTCGGCATCCACGCTCAACATCCTGTGATTCTGGGCAAAATCACTTAATCTCCCGGTGCCTGACAAAAATGAATGTGTCCGTCGGTAACGAAACTGGAACTCGTGTAATGCGCTCTGATACCCTATTTCTTGGGTCTAGTTCACTCTATATAAAACGTTTGGAAAAAAAAACCTATCACGGTTCCTAGAAAGATATGGTCAGCCGAAATCTTCGTCAAATGGCAGATATGACAATGATTTTGCATATATTAAGAAAGTAGGTGACATTCATTCTCTAAAATGGTGACATCTTTTGTCTGAAATGGAGATGGTGCCTGCTTAAAATGGGGTCAGGCGAGTCGAACCTTAGGGACTGTACAATAATTGGATGGTTTGGATTTCTAGTCCAACCTTGCGTATCTTCACTGAACTGTTTGTTCCACTGGCACGTGTTACTTCATGGCACACACTCCAGTGGCTGCCAGAAGCATTGCTAAATACTGTAGGTATCTGGCTGCCTCGTGTGTTTGTAGTGGTTATTCATTGTTGATCCTATGATCCGTTAAAAGGTAGAAAAATGTGTAGTCTTAATTTATCAACACCGGGTGCTTAACATATACTTGACAATTTAAACGGCTACCAGACACATCCCAAATACTCTTCTAAGATGTGTCAAACTGCTGTGTAAATATCACGGATAGCATTCAAAATGTGCCCTCTTGGCGGCTGTCTGCTAGGCAGGAAATACGAGTTGTACATCAAGGGACGGACAAATCGCTAAAAAAGTGTAGTTGATGGAATCGTAGCAGAAATCATGTGTTAATCATGTAGTAATGCACCACATGAACAGTTGTAAAACTATATTTATATATCCATCAACGCTAAAGTAGGTTTTTAACTTAGAAGTTGGAGAAATCATCCTGCGCTATACATCAGACCACCAGTCAGATGCATGGAAAAAAATAATTTTATTGCAAAAAATAATTTCGCTGATTAGTGAGGTCCTCGCAGTAGGGCGGGGCAATACCTTAGGCTTGCTAGCCGTTGGCACTAGGACCCAGTGGGTTCCTTGTCCCGGCCCTGCCGAGGTTCTAGCTAGCGCCGTGCAGCTGCCCGTGCCCGCTAGTCTCTCCTCGGCATCGCGCTGTACTGTGGGGCTCTGGTTCGATGGTGAGGCTCCCCACCACCTCCTGACGGAGCAGAGTTAGACCTGCACGCCCGCTCACCCCGTCTTCCCCATGGCCTCCCCCCGGACCGTGACCATCGTGGCCCTGTCCGTGGCTCTCGGGCTCTTCTTCGTCTTCATGGGGACCATAAAGCTGACCCCGCGGCTCAGCAAGGATGCGTACGGGGAGATGGTGAGTGTTGCGGCCGCTGGGAGCGGGCTGGGGTGTTATAGTGCCTTTTGTCTCCTCCTTGGCGCCTCAATGCCGCCAGGGTGCCTTGGTACGGCCTGGGAAGTGGCAAATGAGCCGGGCGAATGCCTTCGTGTTTGGTGCATTTCAGAGATCCTTTCCAGTGGCTCAGGTGCTGCTGGCACCCGTGGTTATTTTAAAAGACGCATTCAAAGTAGAAGTGAACATTTAGACTGGTGCTAGTACACTAGAAGCTTGATGAATGCATGCATATTTTGCACGTTGGCAAAAAGCCGTTAATTTATCCGGTTATTCACCAGCCGGTGCAGCAATATCGGACGGTCCCCACTCTCCGACACCTAAAAGCAAGCCCCTTGTATGATGGTGGATGGAGGTGCCATGGGGTGGGGGGAGGGGTGGTTAGGCGGTGCTGGGGTCATATGGCGACCCCCAGTAAGTGCCTGTCCACTGAGCGCTTATCCTCTAGACGGGTGTCCCAGCGTGACACCTCTTAGTTAAGTCTTCCAGCCGGCCGGCTGCCGCTTACCGGGCTGTGGAAGCTTCGGGAAATGGCTTCTGGGTATCGACACGGAAGGCAGCAGCGTGCCATTTGGAAATGCTTTTCTATCCCATAGGTCAGATGTCCCAGCGTTTGGGAATATCAGTGAGGTAACTGAAAGATAAATATTGTGATAATTCCAGTTTAAAATTGCTTTTAAGCAATGTATATTTCAGTAGGGCACTGGGAAAACCTTGAGAAATGCCACCACTTGGGATTTTAAAATAAAAAAAATGAAGCTCGCTGATAGACAGAGGTGGCATTAATGCTGGTTGAAAGCAGAGAGCCAGGACGCGCTCACATCATGGAAAACAATAGAGCTCGTTTCCAGCGCTTCTCTTCAGGCTTCCCCTACCCAACATCTGCTTGTAGTGCATGTATGCGCGCCCCTCCCCCGCCTATAACGCCTTTGCATACATTCTAAAGCCAGTGCTGAACATATTCCATTAATAATGAATCGAGGGGAGGAAGGCGAAACGTGACAGGTTTCTACAGAAAGGGAAAAAGAACAGTGGAATGGGAATTACACACTGAATTCATTAGCCGAAATGGGTCCACAACCGGTCACTCGGGTTCTTTTTAAATAACAGACCGAGGTAATGCTAATTTCATGAGGCGGTATTCCCATTGTACAATGATGTTGTTTCAGAAAAGGGTGCCACGAAAACATAAGTACTTTCACGCAGCAGTGGTGTAACGAAACTTGAAGGGGTCCCCCTGCAAGTTGCATGAAGTCCTCACCCCACCCCCTGCTGGGCTCAACCAGGAGCTCTCAGACCAAGGTACTGTGCTGAGGGGGCCCCCTGGAGATCGGGCCTTCTCCCCTCCCCCACTGCAGGGTTGGGGGGGGGGGCTCTGTTACACCACTGTCAGACAGGAGCGCAACTAGACCCACACTTTGGGGGGGGGGGGGTCTATGACTCCCAGCCAGGGCCGTTACGACAGCCTTTTTTAGTGCTCTCCTCCCCCATAACTTCCTCCATGAATTCCCTCATTACCTCTCTCCAACAGTGCACCTCATCTCTCTGCAGCCTCTCCCTGAGGTACATTTCATTTTTTTATAGTGCTACTCATAGTTCACTCACACTCAGTTCTGTGATCTGCATGGTACACGTTCTTTACAGTAGGCACATTCACCCTCTGTGCTACTTTACGATGAGTTAAAACGGACACTAGATACAATTCCGAACTCTCACTAGTAGGAACATTAATCACCAGAGTTATCTCAACATTTTTATTGGTGCCTGAAAACTGCCTGATACTCAAAGAAATTTGTGCTTTTAAACCCAAAATTATTTTTAAACACTCCGCCCCCCACCAAAGTAAACGCCAGGTGCTGCTGCACCGGTCGCACCACCCTAAAGCCAGACCTGCACCCATCAATGGGGCTGTAGAAGCATTTCCATAAATGGTGTCCGAGCAAACCTCATGGCCATTATATGAGGAAAAATATCTATATAAGTGATGGAGTGTGTTACTGTCCCCAAATTCCAGCAAGCAAAACAATTGAACAGACTTGTTGTAGAAAATTTAAGGAAGAATAGTTTTTGAAATATTTGGGATCAAATTTCTAAAACGCCGCAGACCCTTATAGGGCATTCATAAAATATTTCAGAACTTTCATGGTGCACCAGGGAAGCCTGGCCTTTCCTAGGAGTAGATCTCATGTCTTTTTTTAAATGTCTAAAGTCAAAAATGAATTCCACTATTCCAAGGTCATAATGTTTTCATGGGTGAGTCCCTTATTCAATTGAGTGAGTACATTCAATATGACAGTGCCAGCAATTTAACCAAACACAAAGGAACCACTTCGGTTCCTATTCAAGCTGCACAGCCACATCGCTGAATGAATCAAATGAATTAAATTCATGTTGTTTAATTTTCATTTTATCCATGTTTTGCTTATACTTTTGACTCCTTTCTTATTCATTATTCCTTCAATTCGCTTTACTCATTCCATATTATGCGTAGATGTTCACACAAGCACAGGAGCAGAGGTAGGTTCCACATGTCACGATTTATTGAAAGTAACCCAATGCATTTTGGGAACAAATCCCTTCGTCAGGGGCCTCTATAATACAAAAAATAGGTTTTGCACATCACTGTCAACATTGAAATTACATTCCTAGTTGAAGTTAATAGCAGCAATTTACCATGGATACTTCAGCCACAATTTCTAAAAATTCCCTCTGGTATACAAGGGTCAGCATTTTTCCATTGACACCCCCTGTAAAATGAGTACAGGAAATATTATGACAAGAGTTGCCGCAAATATCAGTTCCAACATTTTGCAATGGATCTACCCTATATGTTAAGGATTATGTGCAGCGTGTCCGGGCATTCAGCTGGGTGTGGTGGCGCGTGTTCTGTCCCTGCCACTGGGAATGACTGGGTTAGTGGCTTTCTCAATTAGATAGTTCAAGTCCCCACAGCCAATGATGGTGTCTTCATAGGAGCGTGTCAGGGCCTGCAGTTTGCCATAGGTAACACCTCCCATTAATATGCTAATAGTGCCAGTGTCCATAAGGCAAGAATAACCTCCAGTATGCCAGATCAGCAGCACACTTGCACGCTTAACACACATACACTCACACACACATTCTCACTGTATCTCTTGCACTCTTACTTACCTTTGTTCTCTGACACACACACACAGCCACTCACACTTCCATTAGTCAATCTGCTTTTATTGTGTTAGAAAAGCTTGCTCCGCTGCTTCTGCTTTACCTGCCTTGCCTTTCAGTGAAGCTTAATAAAAACAAATTAGGAAAACGCTATTCAAAAATAATAATGTATTGCCATGTCAATGTTTCTTACAAGTATGATGTGAATGAAAAGTGCTCTTCCTTAAAATAGCTGTATGGAGCTTCTATTTGGTTTGACGTGTGGATCAAGTAGTTATAGTATTGGAAATGAACTAATTCATGTTCTAACATTTAATATCACAGCATCCAACTGATCTTATGAAATGCTTGACTGCTTTGGCAACCATGGATTTAATCCAGTAACACTTGCAATGTAAAAAAAAAAACCTGTGTGTCCCGTAATAAAGCATTGTGGTGAATGGAAAATCCTGGAACGGCTGAAGCTGTCACACGATCCTCCATCCAGCACCATACCCCAAAGCCTTGGCCCTAGTCTCCCTCCTTGTGCCAGCCCACATTCTCAGTCCACTCTCCCCTTTTGCAGCAGTTCCGTTGTTGAAGATGGAATGTGGTAGGCATAAAGATCTATGTAAGTGTACCACGGAAAGAGCAGGTATTCTGTGGGTGGTTTTGTTGAAATATGTCTATTCATGAGCTTTGTGTAATTTTTATATGTGCAGAGTAAGAGGGGTGCTCATGTAAGTGCTGGGTGATGGTGAATAGCGTGAGTGAGTGCAGTATGAGTGATGCGAGTGTAGGATGGAAAATGTGCCAATGTGAGGGCCAGGTAAGCTGCATGATGCAATGTGAGAGGAGGGCCCCTGTGAGTGTTGGGTGAGTGCAGAGTGAGTGCAGGGTGGTGTGAGCCATGTAAAAGCAGGGTGCAGGGTGAGTGGTGTGCCTGTGTGTGGTGCAGCATGAGCGGCGAGAGTGAAGGGTGATCTGTGAGAGTGGCTGGTGAAAGGAGTGCGTGCAGAGTGAGTGGTGTGTGCCTATGAGTTCCGGCAGACTATTGTCCCTGTGGGCAGGCAGGATGAACAGAGTTCCTGTTTGAATGTAGGCTGAGAGGTTAGTCCGTGTGAGTGCAGGGTGAGAGGAGGAAGTGCAGGGTGAGTGACGTGACTGCAGGATGAGTCCTGTGCTTGTTTGAATGGTGTGAGTGCTGTGCCCATGTCAGTGAAAATGTGCGTGAAGATAAGAGTGAAGGGTTAGCTGTGTGAGTGACAGGAGTGCCTATGTAAGTGCACAGTGAGCGATGTGAGAGTTGGGTCAGAGAAGTGACTGCAGGGTGAGTGATGTTACATACGAGTTTGGGTGTGGGTGAAAGTGCAGAGTTTGAGGAATTAATGCGAGGTGAGTGATGTGCTTGTTTGAGTGAGATTGCAAAGTGAGCAGTGAGGGTGACCGATAAGTGAAGTGTCACATAAGTGCAGGGTGAGTAGTGTGCTTGTATAAGTGCCGGGTGAAAAGCGTGAGTGCATTTTTGAGGGGTGTGATTGCAGTGTGATCACTGAGAATGCAGGGTGAGTGTTATGCTGATGTGACCGCAGGGTAAGTGGAGGGAGAACGGCATAGGATCATGACGAGGGACGTGAGTGCAGTGTGGTCGCTGTGAGTGCAAGATAAGCAGTGTGCTCGTGTGAATGCAGAGTAAGAGGAGTATGAACGGTGTGAGTGGAGGGTAACAGCGTGAGTGTCATGTGATCACTGTGAGTGTAGGGTGAGCAGTGAAAGTGACAAGCGAGTGGAGTGTCATGTGCGTGAAGGGTGAGCGGTGTGCTCATGTGCGTGCAGGGTAGGAGGAGGGTGAATCGCTTAAGTGCATGGTAGGCAGTGTGAGTTCAGTGCGATCGCTGTGTGTAGGGTGAGTGTGAAAGTGAAGAGTGGGTGATGAGAATGAGGAGTGAGTTGTCTGAATGCAGGATGTATACCCAGACACCTGAAGTTCACTCAGCATTGTAGTGACGGCTGGCGTAGGGTTTCAGATACATGGTATACTATTGCTATTATGGCATCAATCAGGGGTAGAGAAAATAAATAATGTGCTATTGCTGCAACAGACTTTCAGTCTCCTGATTAGGGTTGCCAGCTGATCGGATTTCTACCGGCACCACCGGTATTTTGATGTCACAGTCAGTACAAAAATAAGCAAAATCACCTAAAGCCGGTATTTTTAGCACACATCTGTGCACACTTCAATCAGGACATACAAATAGAAAGCACTTTTAAATGTGTTCTAGGGATGCATTAATGATCCATGACTAATATTTACAGTTTAAGTTTAATTAAACAAAAGGAAACAAAGACAGAAAAGTCATGCTACAAATGAATGCATAAATATAAATGACAAAAACACTTCCCTCACACTAATACATCAATTATAGGCAACTAGTCCATTAGATTAAGTACACCCACAGACCAAGAGTAAATGTATAAAATATTTTTTTGTTTCATTTATTTATCAAAAATATATTATTTTTCTTAATAGTTATATATCCATTATTGTTAATTTTCATTCGTAATACACAAAATGTGACACAAACATTTAGAGAGAAGCATGTCCTAAGCCCAGCAAGCAGGTTGATAAGAGAGCCAATCAACAAAAATGTAATTACTCATCCAAGTCAAAACATGAGAAGAGCCACAAGAATAGGTAACAAAGAAAACTCAACCGAACAATAAATGACACGATACAATACAATAAAATATACATAAAAGACAAAAACAGTTTATGTATATTGGCAATAAAGGAGGACTAGGCACGTCAGCGCCCGCCGCCAACCTCGACGTCACCAACCCCGAGGCTTGCAAGAGAAAACACATCTGGGTAACATCAACATAGTACTCTGACCAAGTATGCAAAACAATGACCAACCACCCAAATTAAAGCCACCGTTCTTACTGCGAGAAGGGGACAGGTCGTGAGTGCTTCTGTCCCTCCCTGGGTAAGCGCAGTTCCAAAAGTTCGGACTCATGCAGTTCATGGGGAGGACAGTCCCCAATTGTGGTCTAAGGGCTTCATTGGTAGACGGGGGCTGCCCCAACCCCCGGCCATCATCGGGGGCAAGCGCAGCAACCATTGAGATAGAAACCACAGAAAGCCAGAACCCCCACCAGGTTCAGGGAAACATTAGGTCATCTTCCCAGGGGGGAAGCGCCACTAGTCATCGTCGGCCCCTGCGTGTGTCCCCCGACCAGCCCGAGGTCGTCGGAGCTCTCCGCGGTCAGTCTCCATGTTTGTCTGGTGCGGCGTCCGAGTCGTCTGCTGCAACGCCCAGGAGCTCCAGGCCTTCTTTCAGATCTGTGATGTGGTGGCGCTTGTTATTGAAGTCGAAACTTAAACCAAAAGGATACGTCCATCTGTACCGGGTGTGGTCCTCTCGAAGTTTGGTAGTAATGCCTCGAAACTGCTGTCTCCGTGCCAGAGTTGCCGGCGCTAGGTCTTGATAGATGGAGCATGAATGGGTTTGAAATGAAATAGAGCCCTTTGATCTGGCTGCCTGGAGGACCGCCTCCTTCACTTGGAAAGAATGAAATTTAGCCAGGATATCGCGCGGTCTTTTCTTCTCACCAGGATGTGCGGAGCCCACGCAGTGTACTCTGTCCAGTTTGATTTTAAGCGTTTTGGGGGCCAGTATCTCCGCAAACAAGCCCTCCACGAAGGCCGCCAGGTCGGGCCCCTCCGCACCCTCCTCAAGGTCTCAAATACGTACATTCTCCCTCTGTAACCGATTTTCAAGGTCCTCCGCCTTGAGGAGAGATAGGTGGAGCTGTTCCTGAAGCTGATGGACATCCTCCCGCAGTTCTGTGTTCAGTCGCTCCTGCTCTTGGGAATGCGTCTCCAAGTCAAGGACCCTAGTGCCCACGGAGTCTATATCTTGCTGGAGGGAGGTCATGCGGCCCGTATGGTCCGCCTGTAGTTGATCTATGGAGGTCTGAATGTCCTGGCTGAGATCCTTGCGGAGTTCCGATTTGAAATCTTTAAAAATTGCCGCCAAGTCCGCTTTCGTGATTGCCATTGCAGTGGCTCCTGTGTCACCCCGCAGCGTCGGGTGTTTGTCTGAGGGAAGCAAGAAATCCGAGACCCTAGCCTCCTGCCTGCTCGTCGTCTCTTTTGGTGGCATATGGTGCGGACCGAGCTGGCCCCTGAGTAGCCACCTGCGGGGATAAGGCTGTAGCGTTCCCCGCCGCAGGCCACCAAACGGGGAAGGGGTGAAGGCACAGATAGAGCTGTCTGATTCCCAAATGCGAGGTCCGCGAGGAATGTATGTCCCCCTATGGAGGCATGTCCCACTGGAAACTGATCGTGGCCAGCCGATACCAGGAAACGAGGTAGGCAGTGGTCGGCAGGCAGGGACCGACGAGAGGTGGTGCAATACGCAGACCCGCTGGTCGTGATGGTGTGTAGTGGGAGCACACTGCGGGACGCCGGCGTTAGTTGGCACGACGCGAGGAGGCCAAGATCCCCCAGGGCGCGGCCACTATCACAAAGTCTGGGTCAGATCGGGCCCAGAGGCAGGTTGAGGCTGCTCCGTAAGGCCCTGGAGCAACCCGGCGTCAGCAAGATCCTCTCTCCCCTGGCTATGTCAGAAGCAGGCTGGTGGCGTGAGATCAACCCGGTGTTATCAGGACCCCCTCTCCCCTGGCTGTGCAGAAGAAGGCTAATGACGTGGGAGGAGATCGCAGGCTGGACAAGGAGCCGGTGCAAGGCTTAAAGGGATCCAGGGAAGGCCTTGATCCTCATCTGTAGGGCGCTGACGGCCGCCATTTTAGGGTCAGGCGGGGAGTCCCGGGGCAGAGCCGCTGCCAGAGTGGAGCCGAGCAGCACGCCACCCCGGCCCAAAAGGAGACAGCGGGAGGTGAGGTCGAGCGATAGAGTGCCAGCAGTAGTCATACCTCCCGGAGGCGACCCCAATCGGCAGCGCGCCGGCCGCTAACTTGCGCATCACCGCTGCTGCTCCTCGCCGCCGGGAAGGATGGCCGCGTCCGAGGATCAGGGATGAGCAGGATCTCTCCGCCGGCGCTCCCAGCACTCCGCTTCAGGTAGGGAGCATTCTCTCCCAAAAAGTAGCACTGCAGCCGCTCAAAGCCGTGCCAGAGTAGCGCGTGGACCGGGGAGCCGAAGCGAGCTACGTCCGCTCGGCCATCTTGCCCGGCCACGCCCCCCAAGTTCCCCTTTTTGCCAGTGTCCTCCCCTAGGCTGTTTGGATTTGAACTTGCACTTATTCACCACTCGGAACAAGTATGTTAAGAAATCCTCTCTCCCTTTGGCTTAAAACCATGCTGCTCCATCCCGCCCCATCCCTTTGTTATTAATTTGTCTGACCACTTATCAGCCAGCAGTGCACTTCTCTTTGAGTCTCTCTGTTACCATCAACTGGTTAAGGACTTGAAAACCTTTGTCTTCATCCCTCTTACACACTCGCTACACACCATGAACACAAATTTCAAATACATCATCTTCTTTCCTGCTTTCTTTCAGTGTCTGAAGGTATTGAGCTGGCCTTCCTACATGCCCTCTAATCAGAGCTTCCTTCATTCACTCATAGTTTATCTGGTCAGCTATAGCCATCCTCCCAGTGACTGCTTAACCATTTTTGGGAAAGCAATTCATTAAAGTTGCTGCCTCTGACAAATTATTCAAAGCATGCACTCTCAAATTATTCAAAGCATGCACTCTACAAGTTGTCTCAAAACTCACAAACCATTCCAAAATATCCTGGCTTTTTACATGCAGGTACACCGGGTATTTTGAAATCTTTGCAGGTTCTCCTGCACTTGGAGGAGGAATAACCTTTCCTAGTGTAGCTGTGTCTGTTACTGTTCTGAGGTTCTCATTTTCTATAGCTATCCTTTCTCTTGCCAATTCTTTGTCTTTTATATTCAAGCCTTTCTTTCTTCCTTCCCTCGCTGTCCCTTATTCTTTATTTTTGCTCCATTCAATCTACTCTCACCACTCCTTTCCTCTTGTTACTGGCAAGCTGTCTTCAACTTCTCCCTATCAATCTCTCTGGACTTCTCTTCCTCAGCTTTAGTTTTCTCTAGCACCATCTGCAAGTTAAGGGTGTTAGCTCTAAAGTCGGACACAGCGGTACCTTCGAAATCATGGCGTTGGTTGGTTGTCTTGGAGAAAGAATGGACAGCAAATTTGCAAACGCTCTTGGAGTTTGTCTGGGGAAAAGCTGTGCTAATGTGCTGAGAAAGTCAGATGCAACAGCAATCTCTACTTGAATTCCTATCTTGGTACCCTCCCAGAGTCCATCATAGTCTCATCCCTAACACCCAGTTACTCTAACTGGTCATTAACAAAACCCACAAGGATCTCCCTATCCTTGGTCCTGGGAACCTTCTACCCTCTCTCTATGCATAGGTCCCTTAACGGTTCTAAGGACAGGATGTCAAGGACTACTCCCACCAACCATGTGTCTTTTATTACAGTATGAAGGTAATGCTGTCTTTAAGCTGAACGTCTTGTTCTGGTCAAGATTTAGTAATTTGAATTTGCAGATATTACACTGCTTGCTACCAATTGCCAGACCCTGTTTAGGAGCCATAGGGCAGACAAGGGCTAATAAACCTCAGCTGTGGTGGTTGAAGACTTTTGCCTCTGGTGATTTGCTATCTATCCTACTATGGCTCTGCAAACTGGTCAAGTATACCCCTTTCATGCATTAACTCTCAGAGTAGAGATTGCTAGCAGTCCAAGGTTTAACAGGGAGCTAGTGTAGGGGCAACGACTCAGAGCCCAACAATCAACCAACAGCTACAGTTCATTGTCTAGCCCAGTGCATTTCTTTAATGTCACATCAAAACAAAATACTACACATATTAATGGGATACATACAGGGTTCAGTACTCCTGCCTACAGGTAATCACTAGATTACGCACCATCTATAGTGTTTCCTCCCCATGTCATATGGGGTTCCCCCGGGTCTGAAATATCTCCAGAGAATGACAGGGTCTAGGCAGTAATAGCACAGGTATGCGTTTTCTAGGCAATTATCATGCAGTGACCACCCATTGGACAATTGGTGTTATTTAAAGCTAAAAAGAGTTACTGTTGCTATTGCTATGCCTGTAAGGCAAGCAGGTGTTTATAGTTCAAGGTACAGTTTCAATCTCTTTCAGGTCCTTGTTACCTGTTTTGGTGGGTTGGGGGTGAAAAGCTATAGTAGTTCTGTTTGGCGCAAATTGTTTCACGACAGTGGAAGCCTCAGAATATGTACTGGACAGATGATGGTCTCACTCCTTTCTCGCATCAGTTGTGTGCACAAGGCACCTGGCCTGGTTGTTAGGTGCTATGTCCTAGGCAGCTGCGACCTTTGAGTCTAGAGGGTAGGCTTCCTGCTTCAGTGGTGATGGCAATCCTCTTCAGCAATTCACATGGTGATCAGTGGCAGCACTTCTTCATCTTGGTACACAGCAGTTCGGCTGGAGAGCACACAGTGTTCTTGAGTTGCAAGTTGTCTTCCTGCAGTTCAGCTCCTGAACCAGCAGAGATACAGGGGGATCTCTCACACCTTGGGCGGTATGGTAGCACTCCCAGTTGTCGTCCTTTTCTGCTTGTTTGCAAACACCTGAAACATGTCTGGTCTTCTCGTCCTATGCAGTCTCTCCTCTTTCTGGGCTAGGCACATTCCTTTCTTCTCTGAGTAGACAGGCAGGATTGTCGGTGCTAGGCAGATCCTCAGCTTCTCAAACAAGTTGCCCAGACTCCATTTGATCTCCCCTAACCTCTGTGAGATTAGCTGACTGGCGGACACTAGCCCTGGTCATACAGTATTTTTTCCAGGATTCTGCAGAGCACTCCCTTTGATGGTCAGTGAGGCAGCTTGGTACTGTAACAAAGTGGTTGGTTTGGTTCCCACTCTTATACTCATATTTCAGATAGGGGCTGTAGATCTACTGTCTAGGGTACTGGAACCGGTTTGAGGTAGCTACCCGTCAAATGTCATTTTCTAGCTGAAATTCAGACAGAGCCTTTGAGCAAGATGATTGCTCTCACAGCAGGTAGTGATGATGCTGGCTCCAATTAGGAGTATCCAAAACATGGGCACAATGTAGAGTGAAGACTCTGCACCAGGCTGCCTTCAGCCTTTTCGAAATAGCAATCAGGTAAAGATAAAATAATAGGCCCTACCTAGAAACGTCCCTGCCATTAATAGCTGAATCTGCTGACTCATCCCTCTCCCCTAGCATCCACCAAACGGCTGTGCTCTCAGTAATCCCTTGCCTAAATGCCCTCATAACATTTCTAAGTACATCCCTGTCTCCATCCTTCCTCACTTGAGTGTCTGGATCTCCACTCTCCAAACACAGGAATGCAAGCAGTACACTACTACTTTATGTCCCCAACCTCGGGGATAGACAATAGTCCTATGGCATCCTAAGAGGGCACGCTTGGTGCGCAGTCCAGGTTACTTTGGCTTTACCATTGATAGGCGTAGACTTTCGTGCACATGCTAGCGGGGGCCAACAGAAAAGGATGTCAGTTTTACATCCAGCTGGGTCACTCGTGGCAGGGGAACACCTGTATACCACACTGTGAACTTCCCCGTCCTAACATATGTCCTCCTAAATTGTTTGCCGTGGAGCTGTCCTGGTATCTTCCTGGTCATTACTTTTCAGTCTGGGGAGCGGCAGCTCCATTTCTCTCATGGGTGGAGAGCCTGATTCTGTTGTTGTCTGCACATTCACAGCCTTTCAGTTTCGGGTCCTGGTGGTGAAGGAGAACAGGAACATCTTTTAAAGAAGGCAATTTTTTCGCTTAAAGTTCTGTGATGGCTGTTGGTTTCTGATGGCACATTGCTCCTGAGGTTGCTTCAATCAATAAACATTCATGTAAAAGATGCGATTTAGAGGATTCTTCCTCTGTGGTCCCTCATTCCCTTTCTCCTCCCTATAAATATGGATGGAGGTTAGGTCAGTATGCATAATGCTGTGGTCCTTGACTCCAAGCTACATCTCATTGTTGCAGAGGCAGTTGTGGCTCTCCATATTACTGCTTCCCCCTCCTTCCCATAGGGCAGATCATCAGTGGAGCTTGTCTTGTGGGTTCTCCGATTCAGAAGACGGGGGTGTGGAAGTTGCCATGGCAGATCAGAAGAGCATATACTTTACACATGATGCCCTTTCAGGATCAGCTAATATTACACCATGTGCTGATGCAAATGGACAGCACAATGACTGTGGCATATGTCAGTCAGCAGGGGGGACTTGGCCCAGGTCTTACTTCAAGACTTAAGCAAAGTCTGTTGTCCTTGTGTACTTTCCAAATCAGATGGGAGAACAACATGCAGGTGAACAGGCTAAGCATGGGCTTTCGATTCTCCAAAGATCTGTCCCTTTGTCCAGCCATCTCCAAGACCTATTTTTCAAGTGCAGTCTTTTTTTACCTCCCCAGAGAATGTTCTAGCTCCCTGCTTCCCAGTTCACAGGGCTTGAGTGTACATTCACTGACCCTGTCCTGGCCACGTCAGCTTATGTCTTTCTTCTTTCTCCTGACCTCTCACTTACTACTATGGATTCAGGATGAGTCAGCCTACCTGATAGTAGTGCCCGTCTGGCCACTGAAGCCTTTGTTTCGCCTCATTCAGTCCATGGTTCTACAGCAAGCTTGGAAGTTTTTTCTAGTTGTTTCTCTGGTCCTTAGGATGTCTACTGGTGGGGTTCACTTTCTCTAGGTACGGAGGTTGAGAGGATGGGGTTGCAGAATCAAGGACTCCATTGGCACCTTGCTCAGATCGTTCTGAAATCCCAGCGCCCTTTCACCTGGAAGGCCTTGCCATGCCATTTTCTGCCTTCCATGGAATGTGGTCTTCCACCTGTTCTGCAGTTTCATTTGGCAGGGTTTTGAGATGAAACTCTTAGTTTCCACATTGTGGACCAGCGGGTGGAAATTAAGACTTTCCCTGAGCGTTGTGGCAGTCTTGGTAATGATGAGCTGCCTGCTTCTGATGTCCTATCATTCATCTTCTGGAAAGTGTTTTCCCTTCTCCCCCTTATGAAGATTTGTTACATTCTTTGGATGTGTACAGGGGAACCTGATTTGCCTGGACAGTTTTCAGCCATTTGATACTTCTAACTATCTGTTTGTTGCTTTTGGATTAGTTTGGCTGGATTTTAAAGCTACTGCTTCAATAATAAGTAGTTGGATCCACTCCACTATTGCACTTGCATATTTCTTGACTGGAACTCAAGATAAGTCCTGATTCATGGGAATCCGGTAAGCCTTTCGTGGTTGGACCGCACAGTGGGCAGAACTTTAGGGAGCCCCTTAAGCTGAAATGTGTAGGGTAGCAATTTGGGATCCTCTCTTACCGTTGTACACCATTAACAGATTTAAGGTGTGGACCTGGAACATTTTTCAATTGAACAGGGGGTACTCAGTTCCATTCTTTCTTGATCTTGTTTTTGTCACTAATAAAATCATTGGCCGTTGTAGCATAAACCACTTGTTGTGTTTTCTTAAGTCTGTAATGGCTGATTTTGACCATGCTACTCCTGGTGAGTAATCACTGGGACTAGGCTGAGGGACGGGGCGGTAATGTCCATTTTACTTAGTTTTAGTCCTATTCGTCCTTGTCACCCTCATTGTGATCCACCGGCCCTCAACCAAGTAACCTTCAACGGGGCTTCAGTATGTCAAGAAGAATTTTGGGAATGCTACCATATTATAGCACTCAGCTTGGGTGGGCGGCACTTTGCATTCTTGCATGCTTCTGAGTTTCTTGTTGTCTCGAGGTGTCATCACCTCTAGCCTGTTGATTGTGATGGTAGGAGTAAGACTAAGAGTAGTGATGATGGGAAATTTCTTAACTCCAATCGGTAATCTAGCCAAAATTCTCAAGAGAATTGCAAGCAAAGGATTGAGTAGGTTTTCTATTGTTCTATTTGTGTTTTTTTAAATTGGTGCACAAGTGAAGATTGACCGAAGTTTCATATGACTTGCCCTTTTAATAAAAGTTGACACAACATACTATATGTGACCGACCTGCCTAATCCCAAATTCTCATGGATGGTTTTGAATGTTATTAACCAATATAATAGGTTGGTGCATGTGGTATAGCTTCAAAATCAAGCTTGTCCTTTATTTCCAGTGTGAATATGCAAAACTGTATTGCCTGGGATGGCCACATTAAATGACCATGCTTTGAGTATAATAAATTTAATATGCTGTTACACAACAGCCATGCTTCAATGCATCTCAGGTCATATTATGTTACTGCCACTGTTCAACACTCAAGCTGCCATTGGAATGGCAAATATTGCTTTGTAGGCCTGGTGGCATTCCTCTTTCCCATCAACAGCTCCGATACACCATGCAGAGGATGTATAACTGCATGGGTGTTGGGTCGGGTGAGACCTAAAATAAACAGTCACATGTTGTTTGTGATGGTCTGTAGTGTGTTGTGGACCATGTTACTATGTACCTGTGATTACCGTATGCAGGTGTACTGGGAAAGGGAGTTGGTCACAGCTTTAGAGGACTAGCAAGTAGGCTTGGCCCAGGTACACGGTTGCCATAATGCTGGAGTGAGGAGTGACCTATTTTATTAGGTGTTTTTTGTCTTAACTGAGGGTTGACTGAGTGCCCTGTACAAAGTAGCTGCATACTATGTTACCACAGCACAAGAGTACAGTAGAGCGTTTGTTTCGGAGTGAAGCTCAAGAAAGCCGCCATCACTTGCATAATTCACCTTGCTGGCGCATTGATGGAGGGTTTCCCATTTCAAAAATATCTTGTGTAATGCACCTTGCCTTCCAAAGTGTCACGGGTCATGCTACTATATGCTATGTTGTTACAAGAAATGCAAGCATATGTAGCTAGCTTGAGAGGTGAAGACATTTGCTATGGGTTGGGAAACTGACACATACTTATGTCTACTCAAGACAGTCTACAAAGCTTAAAAGTCCCATTGTTTGCATTTAGGGAGGTGAGTTACGGGGCTTGCCCCATTCATGATTAGGCACCCAGCGCTCGATTTAGAGTTTGGCAGGCAGGGTACAGCATACTCTGTTCGCCAAACCCTCCGTCCACCCAGGTAATTTTAAGACGGCAGCCCTTAAGTATATAGTCGATGGAGCCGCCTTTGGCCTATGGAGTATGGACCATAGGAGGAAGGACATTATACAGTCTGCCCTGTTTAGGGTGGAAGGTGTTATGCTTTTTTTCTGCTCATCACCGACAGGAAAAACCTGGCAGTGATGGAGGCGAAAAAAGCTATAATGACTCCCACATCCTGGGCGAAAACTGCTAGAGTCTGTGCGGTCATTGGTTTTTTGTTTTTCAAAAATAAACTCCTGCTTTGGAACTATAGTTTTGAGAAAGAAAAAAAAGTTACAAGTTTGGTGAATGGCCGTCAAAACTAATGGCGGGCGTCCACCAAACTCTGTGACAGAGGTTCCTTTCAATGTACAGTAATGACCAAAGGGGAGGCGGTCATCTCCAAATTTGATAGAAGGTAGACCTTCAGGGTGGTGGAGGTAATATACCCTGCCACCCCGATTGACTGTAAATAAATCAGGCACTAGGTTTAAGGTGCAGACTGGAATATGTGTGAAAAGAAAAAACATCTAGTTTCATTATCGGCTGCAATGAAAGGCACAAGAAATTGCAGATCTTAAGTGATTTTGATAAAGTGGATTGGCTGATATGCAGCAAATATGTTTGGCAAAGTTCAAAAGTTAGCTGTCTGTTTAGAGAAAGGAAAGTGGTATGCAAGGTTTTTATTTTATAATTAAATAACAAATAAGAACTATTTTAGATATTTTTAATGATATTTATTTATATTTTAACTATTTTAAATAATTGTATTAATTTAACATTATTTCCTATGGGGTTTTATTGTAATTCCCTACCTCCATTATTTTCGATGGGAGAGTTTTACAGTACCAGTGGATGGCCAAGTGTGGTGCTGGACTTACTACTGTTTTCTTTTTTAGTTGTAACCTACACTCGGATTTTGTGAATTAACTTACTCAGAAGTGTAAGTTATGTTTGTGAATTGGGCCCCAAATCTTCTAAATCTGGTTGTCTTTGAGCGAGAGCGCTAACAGAGAAGATTAGAAGTGGTTTACCGAGCTATAAAAATCACCTTGGACATTCTGCAGTGCAACACTTGGTCTGCCATCTTATTTATGGTTTAAGTAGAATTTATTTATAACATATGTTGAAAACCCTGAATACTTCGATATGCAGATGCAAAATGTTCCACATCCACAACGTGCAACAAAATACTCGTCGGCATGACTTGTTAACTAACACAGCACCATTTTATAAAGTTTTCTTTGGGGAACTGTTGGAAATGGGATGGGGAACTGTTAGAAATGGGATCTCTGGTTGGCTAAGGCTTGCGCCAAAGCCAGGCAGAGGCCACCACTCTAGTCAGGGCAAGGGAGTTACCCGCCAAAGTTAACCCCTGCTCACCCTCTTGGTAGCTTGGCACGAGCAGTCAGGCTTACCCCGGAGGCAATGTGTAAAGCGTTTGTGCACGCACACAGCAACAACATACCAGGCACACCACAAAAGGAACTCCACACAAGGTTATATCAAAAATAGCCTTTGTATTCTCATAACACATTAGAATAGTAATCACATAATATACATTGGGCCACCTAGTACTAGGTCATATCTACAAGGGATTATATACACCTGACAGGGCCAACTGGACCACTGTCAGAACCATCACCAAGTGAACTTAGTAAAAGTAGGACATCACATACAACATACAACCAATAATCACTGGTTACCACTGTACTCAGCATCATCCTGTAACATAAACCACAATATGCACAGTATCCCATTTAGGCGTGAATTACATTCTGCGTCAACCTCACCAGCATAAGCACATTATGCAATCATCTCATGAGTTTAAACACATTAGACCCTAAACTCCTAAGCATAACTCACATTGGGGTAAAACTCACAGTAGGAAATAATCTCACCAGCATAAACACATTATGCACATAATCTCGTCCCTAAACGCATTTAGAGGCATGAATCATAGTAGAGAATCACATTTCCTAACATCACATAAATCACATTAGGGCCTGGCGCCCTACAAACCTAACAGTTCCCCTGGCCTTCTCAAAGGGGCTCCAATGCCCTGCGTCCAGAATGTCAGGGCTGCTGCCAATGCAGCATAGTTCGCACGTGCGCAATGGCGCTGGGGCCAAGGAGTGCAACTGACTCCCAAAAATATGCCCCCGACGAACTGTGGCCTAAACGTAGCAGCTGGCACTAAGTGCTGCGCAGCTGTGAAGAATTGTGAAGGCCCTGGCACCACTGTGCCTCCTGTCCCACTCAGGGACTCTAAGATAAAACAGCTGGGATTAGCATACACATACGGGCCCCACGGTGCCTATGGACCCCCACTTGGGCCCTTTGCAAAGATTATGCCCAACGTTGGAGTGGCCCGCTTTCTTGCGAGACCACTCAGGCACCGACAATGTGCCTCGGTAGGCTTGTGGGGAACACAGGCCCCTCTGGGCCCTCGCCATTCACAAAGAACTGCCCACAAGTGTTTGAGCGACACGGGCTCTGAAAACAAAAGATGCCCCACTGTTGGAGCGGCCCGCAACGGTGGGTCCTCTCATGGCAAATAGGTACTGGCACCTCTGTGCCTCGATCTCCTCTCTCCGCCCCCCCCCCCCCCGCCCTCTTCACTCACCGGGGGATACGCGGGGCTTCCCTCCTCTCACGGGAGCCCCGCTCGGCATCGGCTAACTTCCGCCTCCGTCCGGCACTTCTCCCATCAGCGCCGGGCCTGTTCGTTGCAGGGAGGCGCATGCTGACCACAGGGAGCCCGCAAGGCTCCGTTCTCTTCCCTGGCTGCTGAGGGAACCCGCAAGACACCGTCCCGCTCTAGGGCACCGGTCTCGCTGTCCGGCGCAGTATCACGCGGGGCTCCGTCCTCATCACAGGTGCCCCGCCTGGATTCCTGCTCTGGCTGCCCAACGCGGCATATCACGAAGGCGGGGTGGGCTCCCGCCAGACTTTCTTCTTTGGTTCGCCAGTGCGGGGTGGGCTCCCGCCTGGCTTCAGCAACACCCGGGGCTCCCTCAGCTCACGGGAGCCCTGTCATGTCCGGTCTCACTACTCTTCCGCTTCCGTCCGCAAGGCCCGCCCACAACCAGGGGGATCGCGGTTTCTTCCCTGTTCGTGGCGGCAATGAGGGGTAGGCTCCCTCTTAATTTTAAGATATATAGCGGGGTGGACATCCGCTCAATGTCGCAAAATGCGGGGTAGGCACCCGTGAAAAATGCAGCATAGGCGGGGTGGGCACCCGCATTTCAGGTATTATGGGGGAATCCTTCACACCGGGATTCCCTCTACAAGGGCTGCAGCGCCACACTGCGCAGCCCACACTCTCTCCCTTTGGGGAATAATTTAAATATAGCGCTCAGGAGGCGCTAGCTGCACAAAGTCCTGAAGCTTCTCTTCCCCTTTGTCAGGTGGGGGCTAGGTGATCAGACAAACCACAGGAGGGCGGAGCCAGCATTGTACAGGGCAGGCACCATCCTATTGAGAGTCTGGCGATTATCCCTCCCACTACTCCCAGCCCAGATGTCCTATTCAGCCCAGCGCTGACTCATCCTGCCCCTCCTGGAGCCACACACCTCTCAGCTCCTGTCACTCACAAGCCAGACATGCAATTCACATCAGGCAGGCAGACAAATAGCACACAGAAATGACAACTTCTAAAAGTGGCATTTCTCCACCAGTCATCATAAATCTGTGCACACCATTGGGCAGCATTAATTCTCACGAGATCATACATACTAAACTCGACCCTGTGCTCCTCTCATACCAGGAATTACCACGGACACACTTATCCCCAATGCATTCCTATGGCCAAACTTCACTAAATGTGTACAGAGAGCGCACCCACTTTGCACTGGACCACAGTGCTAAAGTGCCCAGAGGCCTAAACCCACCAACACTATGTCAGAACTTAAGGCAAAACGTTAAGGGGGGGAACCTTCCAAAAAGGCCAAGTCCAACAGGAACCATTATGAAGAGCAATCCCTCATGGCAGCAGCAGTAAATACTGGCATGGTCAGAGTGTTGTTTGATCTTCTAATACTTTTCAAGTACTGGCCTATTTCAATTGATACTTCTTCCTGCAGATTCATAATTTTCTTAATGGCTCCAGGCACCAGATTGTATCCGAACACTTTTTCTTTAACAATAGCTCTCCTGCACCACAAGGTGGTGACACACATTGCGCTTTGCAGCATCACCTGCCAGGAAATGATGATACTCTCCTTTATAGGTTGGCTTTTTGGCTTCAGATCCTGTTGTTTTCATATTTTACTGATGCTTATCCTGTGCTCTTCAGTTTCACGGTCTTCTTTTATAATTCCAACAATGCTTATCCAGCAGAATAGAACAAATGACACTTCCAGAGGAATATTTGTTGATGTTGTCACAAACAAATGTACATGTCCTATCTACATACAATCTGCATGTGGCGCCTTCTTTCCTCCCTGCACGCGAATGTTATCAAGGAGTATGAAGTTAAGTTGTTCTTTGCTTGGGCTTGTAAGGGACCCTTAAAAGTTCTCTCTCCCTTTCTTCAGGTAAATCTCCTGACAGTATGCGATCTTGCAAGATTTTCTAGCCAAAAAATATAAAGAAATAGCAGAGAAAAGACCAGTCCTCTGCTTCTTCTTTGAAGAAAAAGTCTTGCTGATGTCTGTTTTTGGAAATCTGGCAGCACAATTCTGATTCTCAAGAAGCTTCTTGGGTTTCCGGCTCCATATGTTGATCTGTCTCAGGTGGAGGCTCTTTGGTTTACCATGTTGGAATTTTTTCAGGACTACCCTGCTCTTGTGCAACTTCTGGACTCCATGGATGGGCCAGACCCTTCAGCCCCAGGGATTTCGGCAGCTCTGTCTCCTACTGAAGTCTTCAGCAGGAAAGCAGATGCCTCTTGCAGTACGCCAAGAACAGCCGTACAATAGCAGGCTGCCTAGCAATGACGTCCCCTGCAAAACAATTCCACCAGCAGTGCCATCGCTTTTTATGATTTTTCCACATTCCCGCTTTTGTCTCTACCCTCCCAGCTGTGCCAGACCCTTCAGCAGTACTTTTGCTCTTTAATGGGCAAGGTGGATCTGAAGAACTCCAGCAGCAGCAGCTCCAGTGTTCCCTTTGCTGTTTCTGCAACCTTAAAGTTTCTTTTATTTACCACCAGCTTCTGATTGGGCATTGCCATTTTCTGAGCCAGAGGGAATCCAACACTATGGATCGGTGGGTGTTCCATTTGGTCTGCAGTGGTTATGCCCTCCATTTTTTTTCTCCCACCCATAGAAAATCCAGCATCCATTAGGAAGTGTGCACACCAGTCCACTCCTTGGTGTTGGAGGCATAAGTAATGGCATTGCTAAAAAAAAAAAAGCTAAAGAGTTGGTACCATAGAGGAGCAGGGCACAGGAATTTTTTCCCTTTACTTTTTGTTCCCTAGAAAGATGGGCCTCAGGATCATTTTGGACTTGGGCTTTTGTCCGTCAGGACAAATTCAAGATGCTGTACCTGATTCAGGCTCACCTGATCATGAACATGCAGGGTTGGATGGTCTTGCTGGCTCTCCAGGATGCCTGTTTCCCTTTGCCGATCCTCCAAGCTCACATGTGTTAACTCTACGTTATGGTGGGGTCTCAACGATGCC
The DNA here is from genome assembly GCF_964204655.1 of Triturus cristatus. Taxonomy (NCBI): domain Eukaryota; kingdom Metazoa; phylum Chordata; class Amphibia; order Caudata; family Salamandridae; genus Triturus; species Triturus cristatus. The sequence goes on along the minus strand of NC_140588.1, from coordinate 620,510,374 downwards.
AGTTCACAGTACAGCCTTTTGGTTTTATGACTGCACAAAAGACCACCATGGGACTTGTTGTGGTCGCAGCCTCCCTCAGAATGCCCAGAGTCCATGTATTTCTTGTTCTTGGCCAGTTGGCTGGTGATGGCAGGTGTCAGGATCCAAAGTTTTCGTTATGAGTGGCACAGTGCTCAGAAATGGCCCACCTCCTGGTAGCACCAGTTGTGCTCTAAACGTATGCAGAGGACCATTGTGGCCAGGTGAGAGGAAGGGTTTTTTGATGGGAAAGAAACTGCGGAAAAAGACATGCAACAGGATGACTAGATTACTCGGTGATTCCAAGTTGAGGGACTACTTAAGATCAGTCAACAACTATGTTGCGTAGGGTTGATTATACCAACTTTTGGATTCTGGATTCTTCCATAATGAGTTTTTTCAAATAGGATCCTTAGACGCTCTCCCATAAATGTTCAGTGCTATAGATACAGGATTTGAAAACAGTGGTTAGACTAGCACACATGCAACACAGTTCTATCATATCATTATTTTCTCAAATAGTTATTAGCTCCCACTTCTCAGCATAACATATCATTCAATAACGGGAGACACAATGATCCTTCTAGAGTCTATCGGTTCGTAGCACTTGTACACTCATTGACTTTGATTAACAAGACATATCTTTTCCTTATTATTACTTCACAAATGTTAGCACCTGGAAAAGTCTTTTACTAACACCTTTGTTTGCAGCACTGCCTTCTAGATTTATGTTGTGTGACTATTAAAAAAAAATACCAAGTTCCACACACTTGTCGGTTTCCTCTGTGCTGACTTATTATAAATGGGGGTTGACTCAACTTCGTCCTATAAACTGTAATGTCTTTACCAGGCCTGTATTCAGCTAAGCCTTGTGGGCAAAAAGAAAGTATCTTTTGAAAGAGGAATATTTCAAATGTGCGCAATCACACTCCTACCAGATTCGTTTTAGAAACGCCATAAAGTTCCTCAGACCTTGGAAATGTTCCAGGCTCACCTCCCATTCTTTGAAACGGGATTCTCTCACCAAGACTCCTCTTGCGCTGACTGTTAGCACTGATTCCTCGGATGTGGTTGTCCTTTATAGCGGGAGCCACCCAAGGAACTCTGGATCTTGTGGTCCAGACTTATGCATTCATTACACAAGAATAGGGGTTAAATGTTTTTTGAAGTTTACTGAAGTGGAATTTGAAGTTTAGTGAAGTGGAAAGACCCCATTGTGTTGGTTTCCCGAATGACTTGTCTCAAAGGACTTCACAGCAGCTCTCCCCTCCCCTCCGACTTCAGATTATCTGACGGGCTCCCTGACTCTCCTTTATTGGTTGAGCTTCTTCATTGGTAAACAGAGGTCCCACCTCCGTGCAACTCAGAGCTTGGCCTTTATTGGAGCGATCAGGATATTTTTTGCATGAGTGCATTTCCTCCACCTCAAAGGATCTCGGACAATCAGAATCTGAATACAGTGTTTTACACTTAAGCTCCAATTCTGAAGGTTCTTTTGGGTGTGATAGCTTTTTGTATCTTTCACATGCCCAGTGATGGATAAAGTCGATCAAGTGGTGCCTCAGACAGCAGTGGTTTCAGTATCATGGCTGCCTCTCTGCTTGTGAGGAGATGTTCCTCTCAATCCTTCCAGACCTTTATTGGTGGATGTGCCCCTCCAGCTTTACAGTGGGTTTTGCCTTTCTATCTTATACATACAGATGCTGGCTACTTTTGATATGGGTACCTCCTGATTGGGCTGGGAATCTCATCTGAGGGCGATGACAATGTGATGCCTTTGGTCTCCATCAGAACAATGAATTCACATCAGCTTGTTGGAGCTGAGAGTTGGCTGTCTAGCACTGAAGAAATTTCTTTCCTCCCAATCCGGTCATGTGCCGGTTCTTTTGGCCAACACTACAGCCGTACACTACCTCTTGAGGGCAGGTTGGGAGGGAGGGGGGCGTTAGTAGCTTTCCCTGCACATGTGGTATTTCCTAGGTTTGTGGCAGTGAGCTCCGAAACTCGAATTTTCCCAGTGACCTCTTATTTGGTAGACACCCTTATTATGAAGGCAGCCTTGAGTCGCCTATTTGTGAAAGATCATGAATGGGTGTCCCATCCCAATGTGAGCTGCCAGGTTGGGTATTCCATGCACTCGTCTCTTTACTCCAGCTCGAAATAGGAAATGCTCTTTGTTCTGCACCCATACTTCCCACCACAAGGGTCTCTGCTGGACGTCTGCCATTTTAGCTGGTCAAAGGTCCTGCATAACGAGTTCCCTCCTATTCCGCTAATCTCAAGGAAGGACAGCTTGCAGCTGATTCTCATCATCCGTGACCCAGTGAGAGGATGTGGTCTGCCAATCTATTAGGACTCAGTATGTGGCCTCTCCTTCCCATTGTGGATCGAGCAGATCTCTTTTCATAGTAGGATGGCCAGGTCCTCCTCTACAATCCTTTGACTCTTCGTCTGCACATGTGGAGATTGAGTGGTCCCGGTTTGAGACTTTTGATTTACTATCAGAGGTAACTGATGTCATCTTAGCTGCCCGAAAACCCAACACCAAGTCTGTTTAAACCTGAGTCTGGAACAAGTCTATATCTGGCCCTAGTGCCAGGATTCGGGCTTAAACCCTTTTGGCATTGTCTGTTTGGGAGTGCTTTAAGATTTCCCACACTCAACAGGGTTGGGCAGTTTCAACCATGAAAGGACACTTGGCCACACCTTTTAGTTTTTTTATGCATCTCCCCCCACCCCCCAAATCAATCCTTGTTCAACTTGACCCTTGTGGCTCATTTATTGAAAGGTTTTATTGACATGTTCCTACCCACAGCTTTTGTTGTTCTGGAGTGGCACTTGAACTTAGGTTCGTACCTACATCAGGATATCAGTGTGTGCAATTTAACACAAATGTTTGATCTGTCTTTTGCATCTCAAGACTGCCTTTTCATGTGGTGATTACTTTGGGTTGGAGAGTTGCAGGCCCTGTCCGTCCAACTGCAATTTACTGTATTTTACCCAGACAAACTAGCCTTGTGCATTTGCCCCTATTTTCTTCTTAAGCTAGTGACTGCCTTCCACTTGGACAACTCTCACTTTTCCATCTTCCTTTCTGCCTCCTCATCCTTGCAGTGAGGAGAAGCAGTTACAAAGACTGGAGCTTGGGCAAGGTGCCTACTATTATGTTGAATGAAAGTCAATGACAAGATTTTCGTTGGTTTCACTGCACTGGAGTATTGCAAAAAGTCACCAAGCATGCTATTTCATATCGGATCCCTCTTTGCAGTACACTTGGTCAGGAAAGTTGACATTTGTGCACACTTATTACATACAAGCCTTGTCAGGTTCTACGTCACAATGCTTTCACCTCTTTTCAGTTCATAAAGAGGTAGTTCTTCAGTATCCAAGACACCTTAATTTATTTTGGCTGAAGTAGGCCATTCTTTACCCATTTTATTTTACACTTGTTCAATCTTTGTATCCTTCTTGATCCCTCTGGGGCCCAGTTAGGGGGGGGGGGGAGTAGCAGTCTATCCTTTGTTGCTATACACCAGGGTGCCTTTCTTTTTGACAAATGTCAACATTCTATCTCTTGAGTCAGTCACACAAAGAGTATCCATACAAGGCCACTTATTTCTTGTATTATCTATACCATATCTCTGTAACAAGTAGGTCCTTAGCTGCGTTTATATCTAGAAGTGTCCGGAAGGGACTTTGCATCCCTTGTCCCAGATTTGACAACCTTTTCATCATATTCTCTGACCTTTACATTTCAAGAAACTCAACTGTGGTGAGGTCTGTACCTCGTTGTCTAGTGGTGAAGCAAACTCAAGCTTTCCTCTTCTGTATCGCTAAGCACTGTCTCAAGATGGCCACCATTTATGGTGATCCTTCTCTTAACTCACAGCATTTTGAGGCTGTTTGCCATTTTCTCCCAGGGGCCGATACTAGCACCTTTACTCACCCATGTAGATGTTTCTGGACCTTTACACCTACATCCTTCAGGATTAGCTTGGGCAGGACTTCTAACCATAGGAAGTCAACTGATGAAGCCCCAGTTTGATGCACTGAAATATAGGGGAATTTGTCCCATTTTGTTTTAAAAAACAAATGATTTTTATTGGCATTTTTCTTTTCTTTTTTGGTTTCAAAACGTAACGTATGTAAGTTACAAGCGATTTTGCTGATCTTGGACAGCAGGAATACAGTACATCTTAATATGCAATAACGAACTGTACAGATCTGGTGTATACAGCAGAATGATTAACAGAATTTCACTGACAGCAGTGGGGAATACAACAGAAAATATGACTGTATACAGACAATGACAATCCGTTGCATAAAAAAGTGTCATATATTAAGACTACTGACAACTGCAGTTTACAAAACTCCAAGAGTAAGTTCCTACGCTCACTCAGTGTGACAGAGGTAGTGGTATGTGGGTTATATCTGCGGGAGGGGCGTTGCCTGGGACCTATTGCTCATCTGTACACAATGATAGGGTCTCAACCTTTGACAGGGGCATAAGTCACACTATGGGGAGTGGGGTTCACAGAGGGAATGGAGGGGATTGGTTTGCGCCCTGCCCATCACTGGCAGTTTCTCCAAGAGTGTGTCCCAGTCATCAGAAATTAGGTATTTGCGGAGACCTTTCACGACCTCCTGTTGTATAGTTCCTATATTACCCATACAGGATCTGCACGTTTGGATAATATAAACTGTAGGATTGGTGGCAGACTGACTCTGAGCAACCCCACCGAGAATGTTAGTCTGTCTGTATCAGCTAGCTCACAGTGTCACTAGAATCCCCTCTTATCGAGGAGAGGCTAGTTCTTGGCAACCTTAGAACATGACAACCCTAATCCCTCAGAATCGTGGAAACAATGTACAACCTTTCACTCAGTCACTCGTACTCACTTATTCGGTCTCAGAGAGTTACACAGAAGAAACAGTTGGGTGTGTTACAATAAGAATTTATTGCACAGTTGTTCTTCTAGTGTAAAATAGATGTGCTGCAACAACCGTTGGACAGTAGCAGATATATATGATTAGCAGTACAGTGAAAATAAAAGGATAGTACAGTTCTACCATCTTGCAATAATCGTGAATACATACATGAATATAAAATGCATGATAAAAAGAGCGCGTACTCCTACGATGCCTGTCTAGATGTACCTAAGTGTCCCTAGCATGCGAGTAGGTGTGAAGTCAAGAATCCCTCTAGGATTTAGTCTAACCCTATTACTTGAAGTGAGAGAGTGTGGGACCCCGTCCTGGTCTCGAGTTGGACACCCCGCAAGGGATATGTTAGGCCATTGTCAGCTGGAACGTCTGCATGCAGGAGCCTCAGCGTCTCTGGTCAGTGTGTCGGCCGGGAAGTCTCAGTCTCCTCTGTCTAACCCTAGTAAGATGTGCTGTATTTATACAAAAAGTATCTAGGGTTTCTTTGTCCCTTGTAATAGCAATTGTTGGATTTGAGGATGACGTATGGGATGGACCTTGTATGCAGAAATTATGCCTCTGCCTGGTTTCCAAGAACCCTTATGAATATTCATTCATAGTGTAGGAGTCCATTGATGAAGTTATACGACGCTATTGTTCAAGGGAAAAAACCTGCCTTCTGCGCCCAGGACTAGAACTAGGTAAATTTTCAATCCTAAAGGCTTGTTACTGTGTAGTATAAGGGAGATAATGTAGGTGAAGGTATATGATATTACCCGGGCCTATATTAGGGTACCTATATGGAACATAAAACTCCCTATATAGCTCCACACTCTGTGCCTGTGACCAGGCCAACATGGATAGCACTCACGCAGTTGTGACAGAAGGTGTTGCCGCCTAACATTTACAGGTGGTCAGTCTCCTCACCAAGATATGGACCAGGTCCCTAAATTGTGTTGCTGCTCATGTTTTTCTTAGCGCAACAGCAGCCTAGCAGACATACCTCCCAGGTGTATTACACAGTGGTACCCATGCAGCATGTCAGGTGTGTAGTAACCCCACTTCAATTTTCTGTCAGTAGTGGGTAGGCCCAAAGTGTATGCAGGAGTTTCACGTCAGGGGCAAGGCAGCGGAAGCAGGTAGCGTTGGTATGGTTAAAATATCGTTTAATTTTATAGGTGGTTAAATAGGCTCTATGGAATATGAAAAATTGGATTCGCTTAAAGTAACGGTTGTGAGACACTTGAGTAGGCTAAGCCAGGATCGTCTGCCACTCTCTGTCCGTGCAGCTGCCAAGTGTCTGCGCAATGCAGTGAGAGGGGTAGCCGTGGGTGTGCAGAGAACTAGTCATCCATTTGGTCAGTTGCTGCTTGTTCCCTGTACGTGCAAGTTTTGCAAAGTAAGATGCTGTGGGGACTCATGTTGTCATGTTTCTCCAGGATTGCCTTAACACTCGTATAAAGGAAGCATGTAACAGGAATTGACACGGCAGAAGCTCAGTGTCAGTCAGTACTTAACCTATGGGTAGGAGGGTCCCATCCCGATATAAGTCGCCTGTACTGTGCAGTCCCACTTTGTGCCAGAGCCCCTAAGGGAAGTTGACATGGAGCCCCACGGCATACCGAGCAGTGGAAGTGTGGGTGCGTAAGGTGTAACTGAACAGATGGTAAATAATGTCCCACGAAAGGAGCGATATGCAACCCGAAGGAAAAGTGCATCCGGCAGCTCCGCTTTGGTAAAGCCGTTAAAAATATTAAGCAGCTGTAACAGAACCCATTGAGGGACGACTATTGCTGTTTCCTCCAGATTGCAGCTTGCAAACTATCATGCCACTCTCTCCAGCTGCGAGGCCAAGTAGTACTGGTCTAAGTTAGGTACACTGAGTCTGCCGCTCTGCTACTGTATGGCATGTATGGTGCTATATAAAATCGCACATCAAGCTTTCTCGGAAACAAAAGAAGGGTCTATGTATGTATAGGTGGAAGATTGACAAAAGTACTACAGTAGTCTTGGTAGTACCACTTCTTGGTGAGGGCCACTCGCCTGCAACTGATTAGAGCAGAATTTGCCAGAATTATATCTGTGCAGTGACTTCGTAAACTATGTTGTGATAAACCTTCATTCCCAGATACTGGAATGTGGACACAGCGGCAAATTTGGCTAATAGTCATTCAATGGTGGGTGGTATGGACTGGATATTGTTAAGATAGAGTTACATATCTCTTGCGTAAAGTGAGATAGAATGTGTACTGTCTCCAAGGGGAATACCCCATTGCTTGCTCTGGGCACAGAATATGTGCTTGCGGCTCCAGTGCTAAAGAAAGCAGGAGAGGGAACAGTGGGCAACATTGTCGGGTGTCCCTCTGTATCCCAATGGGCTCTGATATATGGCATCCTATTTTAATCCTTGCCGTGGGGTTGGTATGTAGTAATTTAACCAATCCGAGGAAGCGGGGCCCCAGACCATATTGTGCAAGGACTGCAAATAAGTAAGGCCATTCGAGGGAATCAAACTCCTTATGTAAGTCCAGAACTAGGCAACACGAAAGTGGTTGTGTCTGTGGGGCATGTGTCAATACCCGGAAGTATTGGCGTAGATTTAGAGGGGGGTTCCTGGCTGGAACAGAACCATTTTGGTCGGGATGTACCAGCTGTGGCACCACTGGAGCCAGTCGGTTTGCCAGTATCTTCACCCAAAATTTGTTGTCTGTATTTAACAAAGCAAGGGGCCTATAGGATGATTTCATCTCCTACTCGTCCCTCCCCGGTTTGGCCGATGAAATAAGGAAGCAAAAGACACACAGATGATGGACGGAATACAGAGAAAATCAAACATTCAACCCCAGTCAACAGATCTCGGTTAAATCCATCGCTCTTTTGCTAACCATGCCACCCCAGTTTTAGCCATATGCAAATCAGTCTTGACCCTGTGCCTCATGGGAACAATCCAGCTCGAACTGCCAAGCCAGGTCCTCCCTCGACTGGAAACATGCATCCTGGTACCGGGTTCGGGAAATCGCCCCCATCAGCCAGGCTAGCTTGAATACAGTGACACTGTGAGTGACACATATGAGCAGCATAATTAAGGCAACACAGTCTTTCCAGCAACGATATGTGATCGTTTTTGGTTTTGTGCAATCGCACCCGGGCATCATCCGAGGACCTCGTCAATTCCTCAAGGCTCAGCAGGAGTCCTTCCAGATGAGTGATATCTTTGCTAAGGTGGCGGCGCATGTTTAGCGTAACTAGAAGCTCGAAACGGAGGGTCTTCCAATGTTGACACCTGTGACCTCTAAGTGGGTGTTGGGTCAGTGGTGACTCCCATTGCAGTGGGTTGTGAGAGGCTCATGGACTTTAACTGTGTCTTAAACCACAGGTGTTAAATGGATACCCCAGCCCTCCTGACCAGGTGATAGCCACGTAGTTGTAAAACAACACCTCTGTGTATACAGTAAAAATAAAAGCTGATATACTAATATTGTATGCTTAAACTAAATTAACTGTCAATTTAATGGATATCATCTGATGTCTGAGTAGTCACCGTGGGCATCACTTCCGAGCTCGGGGGGGATTAGATCTCATGTGCTGGAGTCCTCATCTCCCGAACATTGAGATCCAGCATCATCTGCATCGAAACATGGAACGGGGTCTCAAAATTCCACCAGACCTCTGCAGTGCCCTCTGACGCTCCTGGATGTCCTCGAGATTTGGCAATCCAAGCACGCGGGGAATGATCCCACTCCTGCCAGCCACTAACTCAGACTAGGCTTAATTTCTCAATTCAGTCTTCCTTGCCATCAAAGTGGCTGTATACTCTTTACGTGCAGTAGAGATTGATCCTCTTTTTTAGAACATGTTTAAAGGCCGCCTTCAATGGCCTGTGAGCTTTCGAGCAAGCCGCATTGAACCACTGATGGAGGGAGGGAGTAGAAGTGTTGCGGTTTATAGTTAAAGTCTACGAAATAACGGAGCAAACGCTGGCAAAGTACTCTATTGTTGCATGTCGGGTGGCATTCGTTTGTCAAACACGTATATATTGTGGCAAAGTTTTTAGAAACAACATTGTCCTAAAAAAAAAAAGTACTGGGTCAATCTGCTCCTATTTCAATCTGAGTCCATTATTGGAGCAAAAAGTAAGAGAGGCCACTGCCTGCCTTGGTTCTGCTAGCACATGGTCTATTTTGAGGAACCTGCCAATGGTTTATGGCCACTGGCACAATTGGGGGAGGTTTTAAATTCATCTACTAAAAAGTTGAAACCACTTGAAAGTAAAATAAAATCAATAGTTGATGAAGTAATTATTAGAGCCCAGGGAATTTCCGTTCCCATCCATATGTTGTTGACATATATTAGGTTTACTTCTGAAGCCATTGTGGACCTCGGTGATCCTGCATCAGCTATCGTTCACATTGGTCTCACACATCAAATCCACTTTTATAAACGCGGAGATTATTAGAAAGAGGGCAAGCTCCAAGCCCTTATTGTGTTCCCTGTTTAAGGCAGACATATCTTACTGGGTACCGTGGCTTATGCCTTCGCTCAGGGCAACATTTCAAACAGCACTTGTCCCAAACTCATGAAAAGGCTTCCTTTTACACCCCCATATTAAGAAAAGCGACCACAGACCAGGGAAACTACGGACTGGTTGCACTCCTTGTTGTTGAAGCAGGCACAGCACTGGCCGTGTTAGCATTAACCCTGTGTGGACTCCCCGGCCTGGTTTCAGAGGCGCTGTACATCAAAAGACACACAGGAGCAGCGGCTGCCAATGTGCTGTGCACACAGATGACACGGCTGGGATTAAGCCAGCCGCTTGAGAAGGCTTAAGGTTACTCAAAGCTTAAATCGCCTTAATGCAGGTCTTAAGCATGTTTCTGCTTGTATACACGACAACATCATTTCTTCAATTAGCCTCATTTGTCCTGCAGAGATTCGCAATTCTTTGACGTAGCTTAATTCCCTACCGGAAGGCGCATGGCTTCATCTCAATACTGGTGTTAGAATATACATGGAAGCACAAATGTATGTTATGTGTATGTTAATATTAATCCATATCATAGTTACATGCTGGTGTTCTGGGCTTACCTGTGCATCGCCATAAGTGTTCTGAAAAATCACAACCCCACAAGAAGGCGGAGTAGCAATTCCAAAGAACGTCTTCGTTACCACAGTCTGATTATGTATTTTCGTACAAATCGCTGGGATCATAGCCTTTTCTTTTTTTTTAAAAGTGTCTTCCTTACGTCTTTGATTTTTCTGAATATTTCCTGAAGTAAAAGTAATCATAATTTGATCTATAATTTTGTTTTCTACGCCGTCTGATTGAAAGTTCCACTTTAATCAATGACAACATAACAGCAATAAAAAGAGATAAGTAAAAGATAAATGACAAAATAAGAACTGGAAGCATGCAAGGATCAGTGGTACAGATTGTGGCGAACATGAACTTTTCTGCTTCATATAGAATTATAACTGTTTAGCGGAAAATAACAGAGTTGTTGTTCATTGCGAGGGTTCCTAGTGACACCAGGTAGACAACAGGGGGAATCGATGGTTGCCAAAGTTTCGGTTTGCATCTGTGTGACATTTCCATGGTTTCAGTGTACTTAGGGGTGACATTCTACAGCCTAATATGTGACCCATTGAGTTACACTTATCTTATACTGTCTGTAATACAATTAATGCCTTGCCTAGTTAAAGTGCTTTCTCAATTCCATGATGGAACCTCGTAGTACTATAAATAGTCAAGTCCCTATTCCCTAATGCTCCAGCCAGGATTCCATTCTGTTTATCTCTGGTTACCAAAACACAAACATCTGCAGAGATATTACAATAACCAATTGAGGTTTCACATGTAAAAAGGTGCATTTCCCACTCATTACTTGAACTTGAATTCATTGTTCATTTAAGGTGTGTGTGTTATTTTATGTGTAATTACCTGAAGGTGAAAGAGCAACAAACACACAGACAGAATTTTATCTTTTTTAACCACGTTTTTGCCGCGCCTGCCTCCACGCTCTGACACTGTTCCATTGGATTCAGTTTAGTGCTCTACTGCTGGACTCACCTATGCTAACCAGAAGTGATTGCCGGGGCAGGCTGAGCCAGAGTAGCAGAAAGCGTCTTGGAGCTGGGGGGGGACCACCGGCATGCTGGCTGTGTGATGCCCTTGATGGTTGTGCTGCCTAAGTGCAGCACTGCCGGCAGTTTTCACGCACGGCTGACATGCTCTGGTGGAATCGCAGTCACTGCCATTGGTACCGCTCGGAGCGTGGACTTGTGACAGCTGAGGACAGGTTGGCCAGCGCTTTTAAAGTGTGCGCTCTGCCGCCGGCATCAAACCGGTTGACAGGTGAGGCCACCCACATGGCTGGGGCTGGTTGGAAGATTAGGCTACAACTTGTTGACTTTTTAATGTCTTGCCTGACCCAGCGCATGCGCTGGTCTGGCAAGACATTTTGTGAGGGCTCCAAAAAGTGCTACCAGGCCAGCCTAGAGCTACAGTGCATGTGCGTGGGCATGCGCGCCGCGCTTGACCGAGCTTACTTTCGCGGCCGCTTTGATGTTTGATCGCGATCACTTTCGCGGCCGCTTGGCATAGCCAATAGGTCTCGCTTTTGGGACCTTATAAGTATTTAGTTATGCAACTGTTGCATGGCTAAACACTTATAAGGTCCCAAAGGCGAGACCTATTGGCTATGCCAACGCTTGTTTAAGAAGTCAGCAGCATCCAGCGGCCCGGGCTGTTTGCTCAGGGCCTTAGAGAGACTCATAGCAGAGAAAAGAAACCTATTTGGCAGTGTTGAAATAAACATCTTGTACCGCCCTGCACGACTGCCACACAGAGCACAGGGTGCCACCATGTCGGATGGGCGCAGCTTGGGTGATGACCGAGCATGGCGGCAAATTCAGGACAGGACTGTAAAAATAAAAAAAAATCAGGACAAAGGGTTACAATTCTGGACAAAAGGAGAAGCGGCCATACCCTACTCGTTTATCAATGTGTTTATGTACTATTTTTTATATTGCACAATGTATTCACTATGCTGTGTATGAGATTGCCTCTAGGTATGCTACATTATATCTAGATGGTACATTATGTCCTTGTGTTATAGTAAAGTGATGCCCTTGAGCACGGTGTCAAGGGCATCACTCCAACCAAGATATACCCAGTCTTTCTTGGAGAGAAAGCAACTGCAACATTTTCATTGTGTTTCTTAATATTTTAAGACCCATGTCAAACAGTTTCGGAAAAATTTAGGAAGGTAAGTGACTTTTTCACCTTCTGCTAGTTTAGACATGTTGAACAAACACATCTGGCTCACCTAACCCTCCACTAGACGTCAAACCTAAACAATAATGAGACAGAGCAAATGGTGTAGGTGACAGTTTCACACCAAATGTCTGGATGTGCGGTACCCACAACTTGTCTGTAGTCGCACAGCACCAAGAGCGCCCAACTTCTACATTAGAGTGTGTGTCAGTGACTGATCTCAGAACTGTGAACATGACCACCAGACAGAGAATTAAAGAGCAGGATGAAGTCAAGATCAGATGGGACTTCCAAAGCAACTGATTCAAAGGGTCATTGCTAAGAGACGGATAAATAAGAGAGAGGAGAAAAAGGCGGGAAAATTCCTAAAAATTAGATAAGCTCTCAATGAGTACTGGAAAGTATTGTGTACCCAGAGAGTATCCTCAGCAGAGAGGCCAGAAACAGAAGAGGCACTGTTAAGTGGTTGAATAAACAAAACTCTCTCGCCACGGCAAACTCTGCTGGTGCAATGGTCCATTGGTAGTCCTTGTAGAGGGCAGGTAGGGGCCTGGGCCCCTTGGAGTGTTGGGCCCTGGGAAATGGCCCACTCTGTACATGTGTTAAAATGGCTCTGCGGTTGAGCCAAGTCTGAGCTAGTGGTCTGGCTCATCTCTAAGTGCCACAGAGCATGCAGAACCTTCAAAAGATTTGTGATGCAAATTACAAAACAAAAAAAATCTAAGTACATGATAAAGAAACACTTTCTAAAATTTAAAGTCTTTAACACATGGAAGTGTTTCAGTGTAATATATTAGCTCACAACATTGCATTGACATTTATTTGAATTAGAAGTTTCTAAACATGAACTTTAAAACATTTAATAGCCCTCCCTCCTAACAAAGCCATGAGTCAACAAAGTGTACGCATTGTCAGGTGTCACTTATGTCATGGCCAATGTTATTTTTATGGATGGTGGAATAATACAAGCAGATAAGTATATACAAGTGAGATTTTTGCATAGGATCCATCTTAAACTGAATTACTTGAATGTGATCTCAAATGCCACTATCAAGTAAACTAGATACATGTAGTCATTTGATTTGACTTAAATCATACAGTTTAGTCATGCGGGTAAGCCAGGATTTGAACCCAGGTTTCCTATTCACACATAGTGCAATTAAGCAACTGACTAGATTATTTTTCTCAATCCCCTTTAGCACCAAAGGACAGTGTTTTTGTACAATTCTATCAGATAAATAGTACACTGTATTAACCTCTTCAGTGCCCATGACGAGATAGTCTCGTCATGGAGCACGGTCGCGCTGTGCCCATGACGAGACTATCTCGTCATGAACCCCACCCACTAATGTAACGCCCGGCACAGGAGGGGGAAAGGGCGTGGCACAGAAGGGGTTAAGTAAATACAGATTACAGGTAAATATGGCACAATGTAAAAAAACATAAGGTACATAGTGAAGGTGAGAGACTGTGGGACACCATATGCTAACTTCTGGCTTTCTTAGGGGTCAAAGAGCACTGAAATGTATGCATACTGTGATCCTGAGTGCAATGGGGATGGAGTCAGTGAGCATGGGGCGGAGTCAGTGAGTGTGGAGGTGGAATCAAAGGGGTGGGTAAAAATAAAAAAATATTCTGTGACTATTTTTTGATCTTTCACCATCAGTTAACTGCATATAAAATAACGCATATCTTAAATTAAAAATAAATGCAAGCTGTAAAATAATTCAGTGGGAAATTCACTATTACATGTTAAGAAACCTCTGTTGGTTAATGTGAATACTGCAGATGTATGTGTGTGCAACCAGAATCCCATAGAACTGAATTCTCTTTGGTTCAGTAGGGAATAGTGGCTTATGTATTTTTAGGGCTAGGAGGTCCCTGCCCATCACAGAAAGCACTGTGAATGTGTAAGTCATTTTTAGGTCTCGCCTGAGTCAACGCATGCGCTGCCTCAGGCGAGACATGTAGTAAGTGGGTTTTCAAAGTGCTACCCACCAGCTTTTGCTGGCCTAAAGCTTGCGTTCACGCGAGCGTGCGCAGCTGCTAGCTTTCAGCGCCCGAGGCGCCATCTGGAGCGTGATTACTTTCACTTTTGGCGCACAAACCCCTGCTTTCACTTTTGACGTCTTGTCTTTCATTTTAAGCAAGCCATGAGACTGCATGCTTCTTTGAGCCGTCTCCCTTGTGCGCTTCTCTTCACCTGCACTCATGTTACTCGTTGCCAGAGTGCTTCTCCTTGCCCCTTCCATGTTGTGCTTGCCTGTGTGCTTCTTCTCATTGCCTTCCAGCGCCATCTTTGTTTTTCTTGTTTTCCTCTACCCGTATGCTTCTCGTCCCTCGTCTTAGTTTCCCCCACCCTCAGTGTTTCATCCCACCCTGGTGATGCTTCCCCATCTCTCCCTCCCTGTCTGGCTTATGCCTCCCACTTGCAATGACCCATGTTGCTTATGTGTTCCCCCGTGTTGCTTTCATCTCTGTTGCTTTTGCCAACTCAGTTCCTTTATAAAAAATAACGTTGATGCATGTTTTCTTTTCTTTTTAGTTACCAATTCACTCGGATTGATAACTAAAAAGGTCTAGTTTCATTTTGTAGGCTCGCGCATGCATGATGCAAAATGACGTGGGCATCCAAGTCCAAGGATTTTATAAAAAATCTAACTTTAGCCATCGGGATGCTGTGTAGTGCGGGTAAAAACAAATTGCAAAGCGAGTAGGTGACTAAAACGAGACCTATTGGCTTTGCCAATGCTTGTGTTATAGTGCAGCTGTGCGAGGAATTGCGGGCCTTCCTTTTCAGGGTCTATAAATACCCAGACAACCCCACTACCCTTATGGATTCTGAGCCCAGCCAGAGTGAGGGGGAAGTAGCTCTGCTTGGGCAACAGCCACCCCTCCCCACCCCTCGCCGCTCCACTCAGTCCCCAACCGGAGAGTGCACGGCGCCCGCAGATTCTTTCTGCCTCCCTCGGGCCTAGCACACTGCACACTGCTTCCGTGTCCCCTTGTACAGCCAGGTCAGGTGATATGACTGTAAGTGCAAACAAGCAGGCAGGCAGCTGGCAGTTTTCAACAGGCAAAGCAGGGAAAAGCAGCGCACTGCAAGCTGTGACAGGAGACTTTGGCGGGGAAATATTCCTATGGGGGGGGAGGGCGATCATTGCACAAATGATAACCCCCCCCCTGTTCCCTGTCGCTCCTCTAACCGGATCCAGCTTTACAATCAATCATACCGAATTTCATAAGTATTGATTATTGCATACTGTCCTTGTGAGGGTTTACCCTGTTATGAGGTGCACATTTCTCCACAGTCTCAGTTATTTGCTGTAGGACGTGGCTCCCAATATAAAGTCGGTTGTCTTAACTCCCTTGGGCATGACGTTTGTCTCTGTCTTTCTATCAAAAACCCTCTCTCTCTGTTTATCTCTTCCTCTCTTTGTCAACGTTCTCTCCCCCCTTCTCTTTCAGTCTTTTCTCGCTCTCTTTCTAGCTCTGACTTGACTGCTCTCTTAGCAATTGTCACTTTGGCGGGCTGCCATTCCTCTGGCTTTGCACTATAGATGAAAAGGTACCCCCTGGAATTAATTTGTAGGTCAAGGAGCAAGGGGGCAAAAAACACAAAAAATAAGCAAAAAAACTCCAACGCGACCTGTATTTTTTTCTCTATTGGCTCACTTGAGCTCTATGAGCTGCCCATTACTAGAATGATCGAATCATGCACGTAATCATATTATTTTTTGTCATTTTATTATATTTTTTTATTTATTCATATTTTCACAATTTATCTGATTATTCAAAGGCAAAAAAACATAATTATGAAACCACAAAAAATTCATTGATACAAATATACAAAGATGCAAATGGTTCCACATTGAAATACATGCAATAATTGTTCTAATGCATTGTTAAACAAGCATTGGCATAGCCAATAGGTCTCACCTTTGGGACCTTATAAGTGTTTACCCATGCAACAGTTAATGCTGTTGCAGTAAGGATTTTGTGCTGCATGACTAAATACTTATAAGCTCCCAAAGGCGAGACCTATTGGCTATGCCAATGCTTGTTTAAATTTGCATTACACACAATATAAGATAGGCTGCCACTAAATGGGGGCATACATTTAGGTTAAAGACAACATTTTTTTTTCGCAGTGTATAGATTATAGCAATATGGAGATTATGCTGAATGGAAACAGTTTTACAACAGTCCATTAGAAGCACGCAGTCCACAGCTAATCTTGGAATACCCCTACAATACCTCTCAAAAAGAATAAATCTTAGTCTTTCGGGAAGCTTAAAACGTCTCTATCAATTAACGCCACATCAACCGGCTCCCAAGCAGCCTTTATATTTACAGATTAACGAACTGCACAGATCTACATTTCTTTTCAGGCAGCGGGCATCCTGGTGAGAAGGCTTGTTTCTTGTTTGTGTCTACCCCTCCCTCAGAATCACGGCACGAGAGACCTTCCATTTAAAATGTAACATTGGTCTTTTAGCACTAAGGCTACAATTACAGACAAATGGCATATGTTGAAATCTCCAACACGGGCAACTAAAACTAGAGTTAGTAGATGGACAGTCCGTGAACATCACGGCAGGTGACCTAGGCGCAGCTGGGAGAGCTGCAACCCTCAAACTGCCTGCCTGGGCCAATAATGAGGAGCGCGTACTGGAAAACACCAAGGCACCGTACACGTGGGGCTCTGTTCCGGATCCTGTTCTTTTCACATAGACTGATGCCAGATCCACGTACCACAGCGAGGCCGGGCCAATAGTGTATTTACTGCAAAAACCATCTGAAGCATTTTACTATTGACACACAGTTGCTAGCCTGGAAGACCTCGGCCCTTGTGGCCGGCTTAGTCAGTGAGCATCTGCTAATGATAATTGTGGCTGGGAGAGCTGAAGTGCACTGTCTGCCTTATATCAATGAAGCACACTTTACAGTGTTGATCCCAGGAGCTATAAAAAGCATGGCTAATGCCGTCTAGTGCAGTGAGAAGGACACCAGCACAAAAATGTGTTAGTCTACCTCTGATGTGCTGTCCTGGGCAGGTCTGGCAAAGGATAACTTGCCTACGATGTAATTTGGTAAACTTTACGTTATTGCACGTTTCTCCTTTACATTTGTATGTTATATATGTCTCCCCTCTCCCCAATCCTCCACTGCTCAGCTGATCCCCAGGATCAGCTCAACAAGCATAGTGGAGTCATGCACAACATTGCTTCACTTCTCTCAAGCCCCCTTCCACTAGCTGAGGAAAAAAATATACCTGGGGTTGTATTATACAAAGCGGCCCAGGGGCACAACAGACGTTTGCATCTGCTTTTTGCGGCCCCAAGGCATTTTGGTATTACAGAAAGGGTTGCAGGTGTTTGTGCATCACCATCTTTAATATGAGCTACACAGGCTCTTAAATCTGCACCAGTGCAATCATGTGGGTATATGTCCTTGTTTGTATGAGCAGAGGGCACTGGCTGTGGTGGGCACCAAGCGTTTACCCGGTGGACTGGAAGGTTGGGGGCCGGTTTTGTAACTTTGGACCGGTTTTGCAGCAGTGTTGCAATATCGGCCTCCTGTATCAAAAGTAGCAGCAGTGCTTCCCACCAGCACCCCCATAACTCTCCCCCCTTCCCTCTAGGCCGATCCAACTTTATTGCCAGGGCTGGTTTGCATTCTTAGTCCGGCCCTGCGCGAGCACATGGCCCCATGCAAATGAGGGAATTCTTTTGCTCACAGCATGTGATAGACAAGGGGGCAGTGATAAAGAAGCCATCAGGAGTCACAATTGAGGTGGCACACCGTCAGCTCACCCCTAAGTGCTTTTCTTTGGAGGGGAGCATGGGGGTCTAAGGGACCTTTGCAAGCTGTCCATCCTCAGGTGGGTGCAATTATACAATGGAGTCTCCTGTGAGGGTATCCCGACCTCTATTAAATGGGAGGCTGGCAGAGACAAATCTGCAGTTTTAAACTCGACTCATTTGTTCACTGATGTGCTCTCCTCAGCACAGAGATGTGGACAGTATAATTGTGAGCGTCTTTGGGAGGACAGTGTGCCCAGTGGGGAACGTATGTCATGTTGTCCTGCCAAACCCCCCACCACCTTATGGCCAACACTGCACCAAACACTGAACCACAAATCTCCCTCACCACTATCCTTCAAAACACTCTTTCCCACCTCATTACCTAGAAATCATATCTATTGCAATGAATCCTTTTGGCACCAACCCCAATAACTCCTCCTCTCTCCCTGCAGAGTACATGTTGTGCTGCCAACCACCCACACCACCATCTAACATTCCCTCCCTGCCTGAAACAGTTCTTACCATGTAAACGACCAATTACCATTTGGGGAGAGGAGTTGGCCTAACGGCTAGGGCGGTCGACCTCAAACCTAGGGAACAAGGTTCGAGTCTCGGCAAGGACGCGCAACATCCTCTGATACTGGACACATCACTTAATCTCCCCGTAACCAACAAAAACATTAATGTGCCCTTATGTAACGCAACTGGTGCTCATGTAAAGCGCCCTGATACCAGATACCTTCGGGTCAAGTTTGCGCTATATAGAACTCCGAATAAAATAAATAAAAGCAGTGATTCAGTGCTGCACTAACAAAGGGTCTATGATAGCCACTCGCTGCACTGCCTGCATTTGTCATGCTCCACAGGAAGCTGGCGGTTGCTGTCGCAAGTGAACCAGTGAAAAAACATAACCTGTTTCCCATTGCTGTTACCTCAGACGAGTGAATAACCAGGTTTCGAAACCTTTGCTTATGATAATGGCTTCCTGCAGGAGACGTATTACAATGCGATTTGTGTAAGTGTCGAATGTAGTTTGCGATTATCACAGACCGGAATTGCACTTAGACATACTCGTTTCAACATCATATTCTGAAGTTTGGCCTGATGGGGATGTAGTCGGTTAAGTGAGTTATACATCTGGAAACCTCTGTCAGTTACGCAACAGGTATGAGCCTTGTGTTAATATAATATTAGCATACCAGGCAACATAGTCTTTATGGAATCTGTATGCGTCCAAATATACAAATAATATAATTCCTTCATTATTGGCCATCTTTCTTGCATTCACTTTATCTCTGCAACTTCTGCATATATGTGTTGTATATCATTTTGGCAAAAAGATTGTCTATTTCAGGCTACAAAAGATTTGGGCCAAGATTCAGAGTTTGTTAGACTCCAGGTGCTCTTTATTGCACCAGATGAACAATGGTATATTATTTATCGAGTGAGATAAATAGCACTTAAAGCAGGCTTCTGAGGAATAAAATGCAGATTTTAGTGCTTACCGCACCAGAATCTGCATGGTATGTTAATTACTGTACACTTTTCCCCTGTTAAATTCTGTCATGCTCCATTTTAACAAAGCGTGACGTATTTAATGTGCCAGGCAATTATCTGATGCTGTAAATACTACCCAACTCGTAATTAAGGAGTTTACACAGGCGTCAGAAAACACTGACCCATTCATAATCCGGGCCTTAGTGTCTTGTAGTGGGTGATGACACTCTCAGCAGGAATGATCAACATAAGAGCAGATCACATAGTACATGAACTTTCGCAACCCACGCAGCTCACTCTTTCAGATATGACATTGATCGGGTGTGACGGAGAGACGAGTGTGGTACTCGTTTTGCCATATCACCATCTACTTAATACAATGTATTTGCTGAGTAAAGATACGTGATATCCATTGCTTCCAGCGTTACACACTCTTAAGTTCTTGAGTGCTTGATATGGGTTTTCTTAAAATGGGAACATAGAGTTGGAAAATATCAATGAATGCTCCAACACAGGGGACTGGGTGGTGTGAAACATTTGTACCATTATATGGCCATGATTGGACAAAAGCTAGTTTATGGTCCAACGAGCAATTTATAAATTGTCTTTCCCACAGTGTATCACTTGTGTGCCTCACGAGCTTTGGTAAAGAGCAGTATGGCCACAGTCCATTTTCTCTCTGAATACGACTCCTCAACTGAATTTCTTTTCTTCTGTTTCGTTTCAGAAACGTGCCTACAAGACCTATGTTAAAGCCCTTCCCATGCTGAAGAAGATGGGAATCAACTCTATTCTCCTCAGAAAGATCATTGGCTCACTGGAGGTGGCTTGTGGCATTGTCATGACTCTCGTTCCTGGTCGCCCAAAGGATGTGGCTAATTTCATCCTCCTCCTCCTTGTACTGGCAGTACTATTCTTCCACCAGCTGGTTGGTGACCCCCTCAAGCGCTATGCCCATGCCTTAGTGTTTGGCATCTTGCTTACCTGTCGACTACTAATTGCTCGTCAGCCCGATGAGCGACCCAAGAAGAAAAGTATCACACCTGAGAAGGAGGATCAAATTCCACAGAAGGGTGGATCTGAAAAAGGGAAGATGAAAGTCTCCTAGTTTTCCATTTGCAACGGCAGAGGACATTCCAGGCACCCGTCTTTGAAAAAACATGACTTTTTTGTTGCTTTACAGACTGTACTATTTAGTTTTTGTTTACAAAATGTGATAGTAGTAGGTTTCTCAGTGTTCAAATTTTGCTCCCTAACTCCTAAATATCAGGGTATTGTTGCTTATCAAACAGGATCAAAAGTATTGTTAGCACACCTGGGGATTTGAAGATATCTGATAAATCAGTCTTAACATTTTACTTGTCACAAGTACTTGTTGGTGTAGAAGAAGTAGAAACCATTAGAGATTTGCCCATCTTTCTAGAGCTTAGCTCCATTTTCAATCTTTCCATTACTGAACCTGAACTGAACCTGGCACCAAAGCTTATGTGGCAGCTTCTGAAGGATTGTCAGCAAATGTATATTGTGAACATTTAGTTCCAAATCTGAGTTGGGGGGAAGTGTGGATACAAGTTAAGGGTAAAAAAATATTATTTAAATATTGCCACTTTGTCTAGACACACCATCAGCCAGAGAATTACGGGTACTTAAATCTGTCTGCCTTTATCCATGTTTTGAACGCATGGCCACGACAATATGCACATTTAGGCATATTTATGGAGTGGCTTGTAGTTTTTAGAGCCACTTTCTCTTAAACTTGACAGTATTATTGATATTACTTTGGTTAATTCTGTAAAAGGAGTTACCCAGGTTAATAGTGCTTATTTTGTGAATAAACGCTGTCAATGTGAGTTCTCAAGGAAACTGAAGTTTTTCAAATTGAACTTCGCTTCACTTCACCAATGAGTGCCATAGAAGCAGTACACATCCCAAAGAAGGAACATGACTACACTTGAAGACCTCCTACAACTTTTGCTTCTGGTTCATGATTCAAGGAAGTGTAATATCACTGGAAGATAAACGGTTTCCCATTCAGAAACGTTAACTTGGGAGACTTCAGAATGGCACTTAACATATCATGGGACGCTCATTCAAATAATAAAGACTAGTTAATGTTAATCAATGCTGATCATTCACTGCCTATGGTAACTCGGTGAACTCTTCAATACTGGTGTGATTGGTAAACTTTTGATTTTGGTTAAATTGGTATTGGAAGGCTGAAGAGAATGGAACTTGGCTCGTGAATAATAGTGTCACTCGTTTGTCAATGATTTTCTAAGTGATGCCTGTAAAAAAAAAAAAAAAAGTTTCCTGTGTTCGTGCTAAGCTGTGTTTTTTTTGTTAGGTCTGATGTTTTATTTGCAACTGGGTGATTTAATATTTTATTTCTTGCTGGTACTGATTGGACTTTTTTTCTTTTTTTTTTTTTAGTAATTTCCACTCAAAAATAAATCTTTTTGAAATGTTCTGGTGTCTTTGTTATACTCAACAGTTGGTCTGTATATCACCGTGCAGTACGCAATAGCATTTAAGAAAGCCTGGTGGAGATGGACATAGATTCCTATCTGCTGGATCCTCCCCTGATCACCATTGGGAGTCAAATCCTTATTTTGCATCTGGTTATTAGCTGCTTCTAGTGCCCCGTGCCTTCAGCTAGAAAACACACAACATGAAGCACTGACCACACACACATCAGAAGCTATATTTCTTTTAGTTAGGTAGCACATGCCAAGCGCTACAATGCACTGTAACGTTCAGCCAAAGATACACACAAAAGCTGAATATTATCCACTACCATTTGAAACAACTAAAAAACAACTGAGGTCTATAATGAATCCTCAAGACAAGGGCCTGAATGCACTTGAATGCTAAAAGCGATGCAAGCCCACAATAATGAAAGAATACACGCTATACAGATCTTTATGAAATAACAAAATATTTCATCAAAGGTATCCAAGACTATAAGACCTTGCTCCATCCAACAACTAGTACTGAATCAGCACTATGTATGAGGCAATGATGGAGTGGATTTCCAAAGAACCCCACCCAGCATTTGGTAGAGAGCCACAGCAGTCACACCCTCAATCTCAGCTGAGTACCTAGCTGGCCTCTGGGTGGGATAATGCCAGGTGGGAACACATGGTATTATTGCAAAGCAGATACAGTAGGTGGGTGGAACTTCACTGTAACGGGGCCTGAATGACTTGTGTGAGCTCTGTTTTTGGCTCATTCAAATTAGAGAGCTTCACTATATACAGATTGTTCATTGACATAGGAGATCATTCCTGAAGGTAAGCCCCCTATTTTCTTTCCTCCTTTTGCCAGTTAAAAGGGAGAGTGGGGGTATGGTCAACAGTTGGCGGTACTCCTACTAGTTGCCAGCCAAACACCTGTCATGTTTACATTGGGTGGCTGTATACTTTTTCCATGGCCTGGTTGGGAGAAATTATAGTGGCAGGACCATCTTTGAAACTGTGTTATTAGTTGAGGGGGGGGAGCTCCACTCAAGTAATAAACACAATCCTTGTCAGGGTGAGAAACACAAGTCACTGAATAAACCTGTGCTCTGCCCTCTGGTAGTTTGGCACAAAATCAGCCATGGTTGACTTTGAGCCAATATGCAAAACATTTATGCAGCACTCAAAGAGTAATAAAGTGAAAACTTAATAGCAGAAAAATCCCAAAACAATTTAGGAAACAAAGTACATTATAATAAATAAAATGATCCTAAATGACAAAAAAAGCAGTAAGTAGAACCAGAGTTATTTTTGAGCAAAAAAAGAGCACTAAGAAGCACAAAGCGCCAATCGCAATTATTTAGTTCCACTGGGATAGGGCAAAGTAATACATTCAGGCTGACCGACATGGAGTATGGGTCGGACACAGAGACCAAGTTCATTCCAGTGAAAAGATTACCTTCAACTTAGCCCTGTTCTACGCAAGAAGTCTTGATCAACACTTCGCATTGGCATTACAGTTGTTGTCAGAGGGAAGCGCTCTTGGTGGTGAAGTCTGGTGACTGTGTTCGGGAAGGCAGCGTTAACAGTCGGACTCAGGTCTCACTTTAGCCTCTTTGAAGCCTGCTCTCTTTTGCAAGGAGACCGGGGACTTCTTTTCGACGCTAAGAGCCCAGAACTTTCACTCTTTTACCTGAGTCCAGTTCTAGCAGATTTGGCATTGGAAGAGAATACTACTAACACCAGCCAAGGGCCGAGGATATAGAGGCGTACCTCTTGGGGGTTAGGACTCACTCCAGCAGAGGCCAGCAACAGGGTTCAGGCAGGACCAGTTGGTACTGGTCAGTGGAGCAGTTGAAGGGAAGGGCCTCTGTAGCTCAAACAGGAGGTAATCCAAATTACCCTTGGAGTCACTTATGGGGCCCTGGGCTCATGGCAAGCAGATCCAGTCTTCCTTCACGCTTCAGACTGCAGGACAGTCCTTCTTTTGAGTCTCCACAGGTCCAGGCGTGGTCTGATGAGAGATTCTGAGGGTGCCACTTTTATACCCAGTGCCAACCTGTGTGTATGGCATCCCCATCTATCTACCCCTAAACAGGTTCTTATCAGTTTTCCACTTTTCCTGGGGTTTTGTTTTTTGGGACAGATTTTATTAGTTTGCATTTGATAATTGCAACACGGGCAGCCTAGTCTTTTCCTGGGGTTTGGTTCCTATCTGTCTAGAGTAGCACAGGGCAGGCAGGACCAGGTGTTGGCTGCATTTGCTACTGACAGGGTAGGCATCTTCAGAAGTCAGGAAGGGGCTGGGTACAGCCCTCAGACTACCCTTTGAAGTTCAGGAAAGGGTGAGTTGAACCCCCAGGCTATCATGCTCAGGCGAGGAACACCCCTTCCCACATCCAAGCCCCTTTTGTCCCCTGTGTTGAAGGAATAAACATCACACCACAGGAGAGCCATTAACGGTCCTGTGACCCTCAACACTGGCAGAAAGGCACATTTGGTTTGGGCAGGAAAATGCAAACTTTCTAAAACTGCACTAACACACAATGCCAAAACTGACTGATTCTGTTCAATTTTGGTTTATTCATGACCACTATACTCAATAAAAGTGATCACCATTTATTTTTTAAATCATCCTACAAATGCTTTTTTTGTCACACACAGAAGACCAATGCAAAACAAATCATGAATGTTCTTCCCTCCCATTCAGATAAATGAATACACAACAATGGATACAAACAAAAAAGTGAACAAACAAATATTTTCAACAATGCACAAAAGATAATGGTAAAATACAATAATAAATCAGTTCCTATTTTTCAATGAACAAGAGCTGAAAAGAAGTATAATATGCATGACACTTCAATGAATTCATAAACTCTTTTTTCATTGATGCCCCGCTAACAAACCAAGACGACTGTAGCCAGGTTGATTATTATTCTTTTTTAACTTTAACAATTGTTAATTCCCTGGTTTTCAGTGTTGGATCTTTTTTGGTTCGGTAGGCGTATAGATGCTTGTCAACACATTCCGAACACACTACAACTTCTTTTATGGGGTTCTCAAGACACAGACTGCTATTTATTTTATCATTGTCTTTTGTGCATTGTTGTAAATATTTGTTTGTTCAATTTTTTTGTATGTATCCATTGTCGTATATTTTATATAGGTGGAAGGGAGAAACATTCATGATTTGTTTTGCATTGGTTTACTGTGTGTGACAAAAAACAAAAGCATTTGTATGATGATTTAAAAAGTAAATGGTGATCTCTTTTATTGTGTATAGAGGTCACAAATCAATCGAAGTTGAAAAGGATCAGTCAGTTTTGGCATGGTTTGTTTGTGCAACTTTTAGTTGGCTCGGCCTCACTGACTATAAGAGCCCAACCCCTTTGTTTGGTATAACTTTCTAAAACTGGCATTTTCAGAATAGTAATTTAAAATCAAACTTTACCATTAAGGAGGATTTGAAAGTACAATTCGAATGAGTAGAATACATATTTCTCTATCTACTCCCAAGCTGAAGTTATCACTGATTACAAGTTATAAGGTAACCCAGTGTTAGTCGAATGGGGAGCTAGTTTGCTGCTGTGAAAATAGACTTTGGGGTTTTTCACTGGCTCAACATGTAAAACATAATTTCACATGTCCTAATTTGTAAATACCATGCACCCTGCCCTTTGAGCTTTTAGGACCTACCTCACAGGTGACTTATTAGTAAAATAAAGCAAGATTTAGACCTGGCAAAAGATTTATTTTGCCAGGTCAGAATGACAGTACAGGCTGAAGTGGCAGGCTTGAGATATGTTTTACAGTGATAATTAGTGGGTGGTACAATGAGTGTTGCAGCATTTAACTTACAGGCCTTGGGTACATGTAGTACAATTTACTAGACAGCTATATGTAAATTAAATGTGCCAATTAGGTGTACACCAATTTTACCATGTTTGGAAGAGAAAGCAGAATCACTTTACCAATAGTTAGCAAGAGTAAAATGAGCAGAGTACTAATGCCCAAAAAAAATGGCTTCAGCAAAAAAATAGGGCAAAGCAAATATCTGGGAGAATACCACGCAAAGCATGGTAATTTCCAACAGACGACATTATCCAGAATTCTTTGGGGCTATTTGCTAGTATGACGAGCAGTGTCGCGACCCACTACGTAGACGACATAGGTCTGACCGGGTGGTAAGGTCTCACAACAAGCATTGGCAAAGCTGATATGTTTTGCCTACGCAAAAGCCATTGTTTTTGTCAATGTCTTTTAGCCATGTTGTACAGCAGAGTGGAGTGGCATGATGTGGAGTGCTGTAGAGTAGAGTGGAATACAGTGGAGTGGCATAGAGTATAGTGAATTGGCATAGAGTAGAGTGGATGGGGTAGACTAGAGAGGCGTAGAGTGGATGGGCATGGCATAGGGTGATGTAGAGTGGCATGGAGTAGAGTGCATTTTGTGGAATGGAGTTGGGTAGAGTGGCACTGTGTGGAGTGGCATAGATTTGAGTGGCATGGATATGAGTGGTGTAGGGTAGAGTGGCGTAGAATGCAGTAGAGTAGAGTGGTGCAGAGTAGAGTGGAGAGGCAGAGTGCAGTGGGGCATTCTAGAGTAGAGTGTGTTGGTCCAGAGTAGAGGCCTGTGGTGTACAGAAGAATGGCAGAGAGTGCTGCAGAGTAAGGTGCAGTTGCCTAGAAAGAAGTGGCATAGTGTAGAGCGGTGTGGAGTGCAGTAGCGCAGAGTGGGGCGGTGCAGAGCGCAGTGGCGTAGACGGCAGTGGCCTAGAGTTTAGTGGTATGGAGTAAAGTGCAGTGGCACAGAGTAAAGTGGCGCATAGTAAAGTGGCGCATAGTAGAGTGGTGCATAGTAGAGTGGCGCAGAGTAGTGTGTCAAAGTCCAGTGGCATAGAGTAGAGAGGTGGAGTGTATAATACAGTGATGTAGAGTAGAGTGGTGCAGAGTAGAGTGTAGTGGCCTAAAGTGCAGTGGCGTAGAGTGGGGCAGAGAAGAGCAAAGTGCCATACAGGGGTGCAGAGTACAATAGAGTGGTGTATAGTGAATTGGCATGGAGAAAAGAGGTACTGGGTGAGGGAAAGGGAAAGGAAGCAACATGGAAGGGCGATGGGAGGGAGTGAATAGAAGCTACGGGGAAACGGGAGACGAACTGAAAACACAAGCACTTGTATGGAGAGTTAGAACCCAAAGAAAAAAGTAGCTCCAAAAAACCGGAGCAGTGAATTGACACAAGTACTTGGTCCATGCTCCAGGGAAGGGCCAAACACAAAAAGAGGACATGAAGCACATGCCGTGACAAACAGACACTAAGGAAATGAAAGTGACACTGAAGCTAACAAATGGTAAGCTATGAGTGGGATGTAAGCCCGCTGTATATAAACAATGTGTCTCATAGAGACAGCTCATGTGTTGTCTAGGCGAAACCTTAAAAGTGATTACCAGGACTTTTCCTTTTGTCACTGGGGTGATTGCTCACCCCAATAAAGGTAATGATAAGGATTACTATGACCCCTGGAGCCTCCTGGGGTGGTAAAAACCCCAGTGCTTGGCACGTTTCCTCCAAATTTTGGTTCTGCCTTGTATCTCTGCAGTGCTGTCAGGAGGAATGGAGACATTAGAATGGCAGTATTTGCAATTGCTGCCATGATGATGTCCACCCCACCATTCTGCTGTATTAGTTTTGCCGTCCTTGTAAACATTTGCAGCTGTGGCAGAACAATGGTGGATGATTGCAGTGGTTAATTTGTATCCTTGTATCTTGTGGTTGCAGGTAGGGTCCGGCACTTATTTCAGCCTACTGGGGCTTTTTTTTGTCTACTGGGACTTTTTTTAAAAGTCAGCCTCAGGCCTGCTGTCGTCATCAGCTTTACTTTGGAATGTATGAAGCAGACCATCCCAGGCAGCTGCAAAAGGGCACCTTTCGAGACCAAGTGTTTCCTCTTGATACAATGTCACAGACTCTGTTACAGCCCAGTGGACTACCATGCTGTGCCATTGTGTAGCTTTTGGCAATGATGGGGCTTTCCATTTCATCGCATTTAGGCACCTATTAGCAGGACCAAGACAATTAAGCGGTTGGTCCCCACCCACAGTGCTTATGAAACCCCAGTATGCAGCTGTCGGCACGGTTCAGGTCCTGACGACCTGTGGTCCGCGTGACGATCGTGCAGACTTCGTCCCAGAAGGTGTGCATGATCGTGCAGCCCCAAAACATGTGAAGCACGTCCGCCAGGGAAGCATGGCAGTGGGGGTAATCTGGCAATGCTGTGGGGTAGATGTTGTGGAGTCTAGAGAGGGTTAAATAGGCTCTGTGTAGGATGATGTGCTTTATGTATTGGAATTCCGCATTGCAGAGACCTAACATGGTTCTGAAAGTGCCTTATCCCATTCCCTGAGGTCAGGAGGTGTCCTATATCTAGTTCCCTCTTCGGTCGGAGAATAGCTAAAGGGTCCGCAGTCCTGTCTGCTATAGCTTAAGCAATCCAGGAGACGAGTCTCTTTCCAGTTCCCATTGTAAACATAACTTGTGTTAAAGGATGTGCAGGGACGTCAGAGACAACTATCCTCCATAGGCGCTCCAACTCAGCAACTAGGTGCCTGTGCCTCAAGAACTGTCCCACCAGGAGGCCGGTCTGCTCAGACAGTAGATTGAATGGGACCGGGGTGTCCTCCTGAAACAGGTTCGACAAGTGTGCCCACTCCTGGGGACTCCCAGGTCTCCACCATCTCACAGTCTGTGGCCATTCTAAAGGTTCATATAGAGCTCTGGTGCATATCGTAAATTATCCAGAGAGGCTCGCAGTGCCATTTGGTAACTGCCATGGGCTACACGAAGCAAATTATTAGGGGCCACAGATAAGACCAATTTCAGAAGGAACAATTTCTGGACACCTCCACTAGGTTGCGGCCGGATAGCCAACAAGTTGGCCATTGGAGCTGTGCCCAAATATCAGGGCCCCCAGGCCTCCTCTATCAGAGGGGTGTTGTAGCTTGGCTAGGGCCACTATAATCTACTCTTTATTCCTGATCAAGTCTCGTAATGTTGTGCCTTCGGCTTTTAGGCTCTATTTTACAATGTATCCTTTAAAAATTCATAACTCTGGTTCTTCAGATTTTTGTCATTTTGGGCTTGTTTTGTTAAATTCAGCTCTATGTTTCTAATATGGTGTGGGATCTTTTGTGCAGTGTTTTCACTGTTTGAATTGTTTCACAAATACTTTACACATTGCCTTTATGTTAAACCTGACTGCTCTGTGCAAGCTACCAGGGAGTTGAGCACAGGTTAATTTGGGGTTTGCTTGTGCCTTATCCTGACCAGGATTGTGGTTGCTGCTTGACCAGGGATCACACCACAATCAACCAGTAACCCAATTTCTTACACTGTATATTTCACACGGGGATAAAAAGAATGTTTCAATTATGTGAATTGTAGAAACCAAATGAAAGTCAATGTATAGCTAGGCCAGGACGGAAGATACCCTTTTCAAATTACCTACCTCAGCTGTTCTCCAAATTCAACAGAAATTAGAACTATGTTGTAGAGAAAATCAAGAGCTTGTCAAATGGTAGTTTTCTGGATTTGAAGTAACAGGTCAAAAACACAGGATATTAAAAAAAATAAAGATCATAGAGATGACTGAGCACTACAGGACCTTACATTGTGAAATGCAGTTAGGTGTGAGCCGTCACGGGGCTGTAAATGTGATTCTCATTGCTTTTATTGTTCCAGTGGGTCCTAGGTAGCAAATCCTATGGATGTATCCAACATTTATTGTCCCCTGTACATGCCCTCCACCATGAAAAAAATTGACTTGCATGACTCCAAAACCCCTAAGCCAAAATGCCTAGTCCTACAAAATGATTCCTGGATGATTGAAGACCCTGCATATTCAGTCCCTACAGGAACCATGTTGCCACCTTTCTCACCCACAAGTAAGCTGAGTATTGCAGAGTCTCCAACAATGGTCAAACCTTATGGAAACAGACAGATACGGTATCAGATGGGCCGAGTCACAGGCACAAAATTCCAGGTCTGTATTGGGTTTAGCTCAATCTTCAGTGTTTTCAAAGCAAGCTCAGGGTTGGGGTGTGCAAACTTTGGAGCACAAACCCAGACCCTTACCAAAGGTAAGATGTTAGGATCTATCAAGTCCTGTTTATTTACAAATGGTAAAGGCCTGTTTTAACTACAAACCCCGACGCAACTCGAGCCCCAAGAGAGAAAAAAGGTCCCATTATTACGTAGAGTTTTCCACCTGTGCAACAAAAGCACACGTGAACGCTTATAAAGCACCTAAACTCCTCCATATTGATCACCACAGTTTGTGCTCACAGTAGCAATACACAGGAACCAACTGCTAAATCTAAAGGAACCCTACCAATGTCTAGGAATGAGGCATGAGTCATGTTATATTTAATAATGGCTTATACCACACTGAATGCAGCCCTAGGTTGCTTCGTAAGGCTTATTTAAGGACTAGTCCCCAACAACTTTAGCGTATACACTATCCTCAGTATTTTTCATTGGTCCTAATAAATTGTTGGAATGCAGTAGCTACACCCTGTAGAACTACCTACTAACCTATGGACATACACCCCCGTTGTGTTTTTTTTACTTTTTTAAATGCATGATTGCAAACAAATGCCCAATTTGTGCAATACTGACCCCTAAAGGTCAGAGAGGGAGGAAAGAGAGTGTGTGTGTGCATATGAATGTATATATATATTTTCACTGGAAAAACACACAGGTTTGTGGGACATTATAGTTAGTATTAACATTTTAAAAACCTTTAAAAAAAACACTGAAAAAACACAGGTTTCAGGGATGGTATAGTTAGGAATTAGCATTTAAAAAACCTTAGATATTCACTGAAAAAAAACCAGCTTTCAGGGACATTATAGGTAGGCTGACATTTCACTTGTACAAAACAAGAGAAATTAACAGCCTCATGCATCAACCCAAAATCCAGTCGGTAAAATACCGATTCGGTAATAGCTCCCGGTATTAAGGAAAAAATACCCAATCCCAATGCATCAACCCAAAAGCAGAAATCGCTATTTAAGGAATCCTTAAATAGCGATTCTTGAAATAGGGATTCCTTAAATACCGATTCCTTAAATAGCGATTGCATTTAAGGAATCCCAAAGTGAGATTCCTTAAATGCAATGCATCAAAGTAAAAAAATTAGCGATTTCGCTAATAGGGGGAGCAAATTACCATGAAGATGAACTGCATGGTAATTTGCAAAAACTTTGAAAAATGCACTTTTGTGCATTTTTCAAAGTTTCATGTTGCGCACACACATGCCCTTAGAGCAGAGGTCTTCAAACTTTTGGATGCCGAGACCCCCCTGTCAACATTTTGAGGCGTAAGGACCCCCTCCTGACAAAAATGTCTAAACCTGTTGACTAAATTGCGTGGGATGAAAATGTAAATGAGGTTATGTGATGCCGCGTATTTTGGGATAGCATTGCTTCATTATTTTGATATTTGTTACACACAGTAACGCTGAGGAAAGATTTCACCCAATCAGTACCCATTTATAACCAAAATACAGCAATTATCATCAGAAAGATTTCAAGTCAACCTTTGTGAAGGGCCTTCCACTCTGCAGCAATACGTGCTGCCACATTAGAAGCTCACCTGGCCCTGACCGGAAGAAGCAGGGGTCCCTTAAAACCCTGGCGGTTTTGTGTAGAGTTAAGCCGTTTACCCATGCAGCTTTCCTCTCACCCCCTCCCTTCCATCCCTCTCTCCTCTCCTAACCCCGGATCCCTCTCTCACTTTGCAGGTCATTTTGTTTCACCCCTTTTTACAACTTCTGAACTCTCCCCATTCAACCTCTCACTTCACCTTTAATCACCTCTTGCCATTCTGTCCTTTCACTGCCCTCATCTCTAACAGTCTCTCACATTTATCTCATGGCCTCTCTGGCCCTGTCACCTCCCGTGCCCCTCAGCACTTCTCATTCACCTCGTCTCTTCATTCAAATTTTTGTCTATTTGTATCTTACACCTCTCCAGTCCCCCCATTCCTCTTTCACATCTCCCCTTTGTTCTAACAGAAGCCCTCACCTTTGGATCACACTCACTTCTTGCGTGTCCACACTTCTCTTCGGCAATTCACATTTCTCCTCATCCCTGACCTCTTCAATCAAATTCTCTCACTCCCTTGCTGTCCTCTCTCATTTTGGGTGCGGATGCAAGTTCAGAATGGGATGAATGAATGTATGATTACTGATGGGCTTGTTTGAGTGAGTTGCATATTGAGTAGTGAGGGGGACAGGTGAGTGAAGTGTCACATGAGTGCAGGATGAGTAGTGTACTCGTGTGACTGCAGGTTGAGGTATAGTGTGAGCAGGACAAGTGCATTTTGAGTGCAGAGTGATCACTGTGAGTGCAAGGTGAGAGGGTGAATGGTGAAAGTGCATGGTGATCAGTGTGAGTGCATTGTGATCACTGTGAGTGCAAGGTGAGCGTGACAATAAAGGGCGAGAATGAGGAATGAGTTGTCTGAATGCAGGGTGCATTCCCAGACCCATGAAGTAACTCAGCATGTTATTGACGGGGGCGTAGACTTTAAGATCTAAGTTAAACTATTGCGGCATTAATCGGGGATCGAGGGTGAAGGAAATAAATAATGTGCTGATCCTGCAACAAACTTCCAGTCCTATGGTTAGGGTTACCAGCAGATTATTTTGATGGCCCAGTCGGTACAAAAAAAAGCAGTCACCTAAAGCGGTATTTTCAGCGCTTATCTGTGCATATTTCCCAGGGCCGGCTTTAGTGCTGGTGGTGCCCTGTGCGACAATGTTTGTTGGTGCCCCCCCAATAACCACCCCACCACGGATTCTCTCACTAGCACCCTTTAACAGTGACCAAGTCTACATAACCCCACACTCTCAGATGCATTGAATTAGTTATATAGTGCCACTCATACCAGTGTAGGGTGTCCGAGCACTTTGCATCACACACACATTACACAGAGACAATCAATCATAAGTGTGTAAATCAGTGTATAGGAAATGTTACATAAGCCAAAGGACTAAAAGTATAGGAGTCACATGTCATCCATACTGGTAGGCAGTATAGTTCAAGAGTGCTTGGTGTGGAGAAGCACTAACTCGGAGTCGAAAAAGAAACAGCATAGTTGGGAGTTTCCTTTAATAATAAGAATTGATTTCTAGCCAAATTAACCCTTTTTGCAACATTAATCAATGGTCTAATAATGTACTCTTTGTAGTGTGCATGCTGTTCTAGGATGAAAGTTAATAGCTCACTATTCTATATTAGGACTTTAAGTTATAAATTGCAAGTAACAAAAGGATGCCTCTTTTGAAAGCAGTAACCTGCTGATCTCTTCACATCATACCACTCTGTAATCTACTTGGTACACGTTCTTTGCAGCAGGCATATTAACCCTCTGCACTAACTTCACCTAAGTCAAAACCTCAAGCATACAAAACACTGATCTCTCTCCAGGAAGATAATTAATCACACAAGTTATCTTGACATTTATGTGAGGCCTGGTAATTGCTGGGGAAAGAAACGCTGCAGCAGGTGCTTCAAAAGCACAATAAACTTTCACGGCGCCCCCAGGAAGCCAACTTTGTATTCCTTTCCATGAAATGCATTCTCACACTACGGCAGTGAATGTAAAATCCAAATGTAAGGAATAGGCACAGTGGGGACCCAGGGGGTACTGGAACCAGCAAAAAAACCTAAGCCTCTGTAAGCAGTTTACAAAGGCATGTTAAATGGTCTTTAAAGACCTGTGAAAAAACACGGGGGTGCCGGAGATAGGAATCCAGACACTGCCCAGCTGAGCCCCCAGCAACTCAAGTTTCACTGCAGCAGCCCGGGCTCAGACACAGGACGGGAGGGGGGGGGGGGAAGTGTGGGGGGATGCTGAAGCCCTTGGGCCTGGGCAGAAGTGTGACTGGGAGGCGCGACCCCCTTTGCATCACTCCACGGCCCCCCTGGGGGTCGCGCCCCACAGTTTGAAGACCCCTGCCTTAGAGCATGTGTGTGTGCAACATATGTGCACATATCATTTTCAGGGGTGCAACAGGGTGTCCTTTTGACACCCTGACACCCTTGAAAGTGCTCCCGCTATTAGCGATTCGGTAATACCGAATCGCTAATACAGACTGGCTTTACATTCATTCCTATGGGCCTCCAAGCCCATAGGAATGAATGGGTAGGTATTCCTTATTACCGAATCGGTATTACCGATTCGGTAATAAGGAATATTAAGGAATCGCTATTTGAATAGCGATTCCTACATGCATAGCCTTTTGCTATTCCTTATTAGCGATTCCTTATTTTTCGCTAATAAGGAATCGCAAATGGCATTGTTGATGCATAGGCCCCTAAGTCGTTATAGTTAGCTGAGCTAACTATAACTTGTGCGCCCGCAGTGCACTGCTGATGACGTCACATATTACATCACTCATGACATGGTCAGTGACATCACTGATGATATCTCAAATAACATCACTGATGATATCATCCTGTGAGTGTTTCTAAAAAGTTTAAGAATGATATATATGAGGAGGAGCTTAGCGCGCATCTAAGATGGTCGCGTGAGCACAGGGCTCCCCGGACCCTCGCCACTCCTCGCAATTTATCCTGATGACATCCTGATTTCTTGGACGGACTCTCGAAGGCGAACCCCGACTGAGTCCATAACTCTTTTCAGAATTTGAATCGGACTTGGGCGACCACAATTACAGCACTTTGAACTTTTGAGGCCCACCTTGAGGCCGTGCCGGGGACTTGGTGACTTGTGGAGCCGGGCCGTAGTTGAACAACAACG
This sequence comes from Triturus cristatus, assembly GCF_964204655.1. Classification (NCBI taxonomy): domain Eukaryota; kingdom Metazoa; phylum Chordata; class Amphibia; order Caudata; family Salamandridae; genus Triturus; species Triturus cristatus. The sequence continues at coordinate 620,475,575 of NC_140588.1, read as the reverse complement.
GCAGTGGGACCTCATCGGTGGCCGTACCCCCACTTTCGGTTTCGTTTCCGGATCCTGACATGGCCTGATTGAGGGACTGTTTCGCTCGGCCGGGGACCAATCCAGCCTCCATTTAGTGTCATCGCTGCCTCCTCATGATAGCTTCTTGGGTCAAGTCGCGACTTTCTCCGGACCGTGCGAGCCAGCTTCTTGGCCTGTTTTGTGCCAGACCGGCCGACGGCCATTTTCACCAGGTCTTGCGGGCCCCTCCGGGGTGCATCTTCCAACATGACGGGCAGGGGTGAACCCGAGAAGCGGAAGACCAAGGCGTCTCTTCGTGGGGGACCGTTCCAGACAAATGTTATGGACCGTTACACTCAAGCCAAAGGATCCCCCAGGCTCTCCAGTAGTACCCCGGAGCACGCCAGAGACGACCCTTCTGCCCCTGTTGACTTGTCCCTGCAGGACGTTATGGGCGCCATCGCCGGCATGAAGGAGACCATCGGCCAGCAGTATGAGGCTCTAGCTCGTAAAATTGACACGGTCGCCATTGATGTCACTCTAATCAGGGCCAACCTGTCTAAGACTAACGAGAAGGTGAAGTCATTGGATTTGAAGACTTCCAGCCTCACGGCTGATGTGTCGGAACTTCACACAGACCTTGGCACTCTGAAATCGGCCAACGACCTGATGTCCCATTGGCTGGAGGATTTTGAGAACAGGGCAAGACGCAACAACATTCGCGTCACAGGGGTTCCAGAGAATCCCGAGACTCGTTCGGTTGACCTCCTGGTCGAAGATCTTATTCTCACCCATCTTGCCCCTTCTGGACTGAGCAAGTTTTTCGCTGTGGAGCGTGCACATCGTGTTCCGGGCGGTAAGCCCAAGCCTGGCGCGCCTCCGCGGCCTATCATCGCAAAACTTTTTCATTTCAGAGACTGTGATGCGATTTTGCAGGCTTCGAGAGTGCACGGCCCGGTGAAATTTGAAAACTCCTCTGTCAATTTTTTCCCGCACTTCACTCAACTTGTCCAGAGACAGAGGATGGGCTTTCAGGGGGTTAAGCGACGTCTCCAGGACCTGGGATTGAAGTATGCTATGCTTTTCCCTACCAGGCTACGAGTGGAATACGAGGAACGGACCTTCTTCTTTGAGCGACCGGACAATGTGAGTGACTGGTTGGATTCCCTGCCCGGTCGGGGCGATCGAACGGGGCACCCTGGCGGTGCCGAGGGTGGTGAGCCTACACAGAAGTGACTTTTTGGTCTCTAACCCTGACAATCGGACATTGCTCAGTTGGGTTCTACTTTTTCTGTATATTTTGCCTTATAGTAGTTCGCGTCCTGGTGGCGGGTGGAGACGGGCCTCTCTCCTCCTCCGGGGTCTTTTTGTAGAATGGGAGTGTTAGGGCGACAGGCACACTGCATTTTGGGGTGGCTTTTTAGTCTGCAGGGGTGCAGGGAGGGGGAAGTTGTAACGGGCTTTGGTTGGGGGTGGGAGAGGGTGTTTGTGTTCGTGTTTTCTTTTCTCAAGGCGGCATATTGGTTCTTTCTCTGCTTCAGGTGTCCTGCTCTCTGTGGGGGGACTCATGCAACTCTTGTGGGGATGGGGGGTAGTGGGTTGAGGTTGATATCTTGGAACGTTAATGGATTGGGGGATCGTATTAAACGGGGTGTTGTATTGCAATATTTGCGTCGTTTGACCCCTGATGTGGTACTCCTGCAGGAAACGCATTTGGTCGGCAATGTGTGTCATGCTATGAATAGGTGGGGGTACCGATTGGTCGCACACTCCGGGTTTACCACTGGTTCCAGAGGGGTTGGTATTCTGGTCCGGTCTTCCCTCCCACTAGAGATTGATAATGTCATCATTGACGACAGAGGGCGTTATGCCGCCCTAACCGGTAGGTGGGAGGGTAAGACTCTTTCTTTAGCCACGATATATGTTCCCCCAGGCCTCCAGACCTCCACTTTCTCTGATGTTGGTCAGATGTTGCTGGAACTCCCCGATAGTCTTCTACTCATGGGTGGGGACTTCAACTCCGTGCTATCCGGCGATCTGGATCGCCACCCCCCCCGGGCCCTTCCCGTTTCCCAATCATGGCTTGGTGGGTTTTTGGACACCTTTGGTTTGGTGGATTGCTGGAGGTTAATGCATCCGACGCAATGTCAATACACCTTCCACTCCGGGGCTCATGGGAGTCTTTCTACGCTTGATTACTTCCTCATGCCCGCGGCCCAGGCCCCCCATGTTGGGGAGGTAAGACACTTGGCCCGGGGCATTTCGGATCACTCCCCTGTGTGGCTTCTTTTCGACACGGGGACGCAAGCCGCGGGGCGGATCGCCCCTATTAACCCTTGGCATCTGCGCAACCCCAAGACTCGTAACAGCCTCATTAATTCGCTTGACCACTACTTCCTGGAGAACGAGGGGTCTGTCTTGTCTTCAGTGTCCCTGTGGGAAGCCTTCAAAACTGTTATTCGTGGACAGGCCCTAATAGTCGAGACCAAGAAAGCTAGGAACGCGGAGGTCGTGAAGCTGGAGGCCGGAATACTGGAGTTGGAGGCTGATCTCGACTTAGGTGTCACCCAGGATAAGCTCCACGCTCTTAGCTTGAAGCAGTTTGAATATAAATCCCTTGTTACGGATGCTGCCAAGACAATGTACAGGGAACAGCAAGGTAGACTGTATGATGTCAGGGATAAGGCGGGTAAATTGATTGCATGGCTTGATAAGAAGGAGAGAGTGAACCGTGTGGTCCCTGTGCTTCAGAATTCTGACGGTGTGCATGTGACTGACCCTGGCGAGATTGTGGAGTGTTTTGCTGACTATTTCCGTGTGGTCTACTCCCCGGTGTCCGATAGAGATGAGGATGACTCTCGTTTCTTGTTGAGGGACATTGCGCTGCCCTGCTTGTCTGAAGAGGATCGAGAGCGCATGGAGGCGTCGTTGTCGGCCAATGAGATTGCTACCGCGATTCGTTCACTTTGTTCTGGCAAAGCTATGGGCCCCAATGGATTGCCTATTGAATTGTACAAATTGCGCCCGGATAAAGTTGCACCGTTTCTCCGTGATATGTTTCTGGAGTCGCGTGAGCTTGGTTCCCTCCCTTGTGACCAGCGTCTGTCCACTATAGTTGTGATTCCTAAGGAGGGCAAGCCTCGTGATCGTTGTGCCTCATACAGGCCTATTTCCCTATTGAATGCTGAACCTAAGATTCTCGCCAAGGTCCTTGCTAATCGCTTACTCGCTGTCATCTGTGACCTGATTCATCCGGATCAATCTGGTTTCATTCCGCACCGGAACACTGCTCTCAACTTGCGGCGCTTACATGGCGTTCTCGCCAGGGCGGAGTTTCTTTCTGAGCCGGCCATCTTGGCTTCCTTGGACGCCACGATGGCCTTTGATACGATAGAATGGCCATATCTTTGGGCCACTCTGGCGAAGTTCGGTTTCGGTGCGGGGTTTATTAGTTGGGTGAGACTTCTATATACGGATCTGCTAGCTCAGGTTGTTGTCAATGGTAGGGTGTCCCAGCCCTTCGCTCTCGGGAGGGGTACTAGGCAGGGGTGTCCGTTGTCCCCCCTGCTCTTTGCTCTTGCTCTCGAACCGCTTGCAGCCTGGCTCTGATGGGAACCATCGATAAAGGGCATTCAGTGGGCCCCTGACTTTGAAGACCGGGTTTCGTTGCATGCCGACGATATTCTTTTGTACCTCACCTCCCCGCATGAATCCCTTAACGTCCTATTTGACGTCCTCACTTCTTTCGGTAAAAACTCCGGTTTGATCATTAATTGGTCTAAATCGTGGGTGTATGTCATCTCCGGTGGCCTCCCCCCCTTACCGAATAGGTTTCCCATTCAAATTTCACAATCCGGTTTCAAGTACTTGGGGGTCTACGTATCGCTGGACCCGGCGGTCCGCCACGAGCATAATCTCCTTCCCCCTCTCCGGCGATTGAAGTTGGACGTGGCTCGGTGGCGTAGATTGCCATTGTCGCCACTCGGTCGAGCGGCACTTTTTAAAATGATGTCCCTGCCCCGATTTCTCTACGCGCTCCAGAAGTCCTTTGATATTATTCCGGCGGCCTACTTTCGGGAGGTGGAGGGTTTACAGAGGAGACTTGTTTGGGACGGTCGCGCACGTATCGCTCTGGCAAAACTGACTGTCCCCTGGTATGACGGGGGCATCGCGCTCCCGGACATCAGGAGGTATTATTGGGCCTCCCAGTTGTCCGCCATCAACCATGCTATGTATGCACCCGGTCCGAATCCGGCTTTTGAGATGGATAAATATCAGCTGCCTGGTGGCAACTTCAACAGAGCGCTCTACTCTCGGACGGCGGGGAGGAACCTAACGGGACCCACTAAGATTGCAGTACGTGTGTGGAAGGATGCCAATGTGGCTGTGGGATGGAATGATCGCCTGACATGAGCGACCCCCTTGTTTGCATCGGACAGATTGGGATGCCTCTGGACAACGAAAGGTTGTGATAACTGGGATATGATTGGCATTAACAGAGTGGGTGATCTCTGGGTGAAAGGTGCGGTCAAATCCTTTGCGGTGCTTCAGAGTGAGTATGAGTTGAGTGAGAGGGAGTTCTTCAGATATGCACAGGTCCGCCACGCTTTGCTGTCGGTCTTCGAGGCTGGTACCACAGTCCCTGCATCTTCACCACTCGAGGACCGTATACTTGATGGTCATCTGCCCAATAGTACGATTTCCTTGATTTATAAGAAATTAATCAACAATCGGGCGGACCTCCTCGTGCGTCTTAGGGAGGCCTGGACCGGAGAGGGGCTGGAGTTGGATGACGAAGACTGGCAGTCCGCACTGTCCTCCCCGAAAGAGGTCGCCATTCCTGCCCGTCTCCGTCTCGTCCAGCTCAAAATTCTTCACCGTGTTTATGTGACTGGTCCTCGTTTGGTTGTGATGGGTTTTTCTTCGGATGGGTTGTGTAGGCGCGGCTGTGGAATGAGCGCCACCTTCCTTCATATCCTTTGGGAGTGCCGCGAGGTTGCGGCATATTGGCACCGTGTGCATGCTGTAATGGAGTGTGTTACTGGCGTCGCTCTGTTGCCTGAGGCTCGTCGATGTTTATTGAATGTATGGGAGCCGAATGACTACAACGTCGCCCAGGCCCGGTGGGCGGCACTGGGGAACATGATTGCAAAGCGGGATATCGCGCAGCTTTGGGGTTCCCGACGGCCTCCCACCGTGTCAGTGTGGAAGGAGAACATGGACTGGTGCATGTTCAGAGAGAAGACGGTGTATCTGGTTCGGGGCAAGCCTGGGGCGTGGGGTAGAATTTGGGGTCAGTGGAACACCTACCGAGGTACATCTGTACGCCCCCCTTTGTAGATACTCCGGACACTTCTCTGTCCCCCTGATCCTGAGGTTCCTGGAATGCTGTACCCTTTTGACTGATTGTTCTGACTTCCCCGCTGCTCCCCCCCCCCTGGTCATCTTTCTTGTCCTCCTGATTCTCTACCTGGTATGGTGGGATCCCTCCGTCGGAGCTCGACACCACCTAGACTGTTTCTCGCCTTGAGTTTTGTTTCATTGTTTCTTTGTTTGTTTCTTCTTTTTCTTTTTAAAAAATGTAAAATATCTGTATCCTGCCTAGCTTCTGAGTTGCTTAGAATATCTCCTGTAACCCTGCTTCGCCTCTGGGGATCAGTCGCTGCTTCGTGACGTCTAGCAATTGATATGTATCTACTAGCGGCCGGCCCTGGTGGTTGTAGGCCCATATTTGTACAGATGCTATTTTGCACAATAAAGTTTTTCAAAAACAAAAAAAAAGAATGATATATATATATATTTTTTTTTTCAACAAAAGATTTGACTAGCAATCCAAGAGTTATAGTTCAAAGGCTTATTTAATCAAAATCATAGGCATCACCTTCACTAGTTACAACCAACGCATTTTGACCAGATTGGTCTTGTTCACGGTTAGTAAAAGTCAATCTTTTATGTCCTTTTAATCACAAACTCGCAGGTTGCCCACAATGAGGCATTGTGGGATTTGTAGTTTAATTTTGAACTGTGGCTTATCCATTCAGATTATTTTCAAAGTTTATGCACAAATTTACAAGTCCCTTTATATGGATAGTAATTGTTTAGAAAATCATGAGTTTTCTATTTGCCGTGGATTCTCGGTATTCGCCTCTTTTGTCTATTTTATGTAGTTGCTTTGATTACAATGGGCTATGTTGTTATCTGGGTGGCTCTATGATCATAATATTATTTTATCATAGGCAATTTCTTGTTTCTATGCCACTCATGTCTCTGCCAATGTCCATTTTTCTCTAGTGACTGGGCTCAGTGCCCCATGTCAGTTGGCAGATAGTCTTTCTTTGCTTTTGCTAAGTACCAGCCACAGTGTTTTTTGTTTGGTTCTGCAGTATCCGTTTGTATTTTAATTTCTGTCTCAATTCTGTTGTATTTCATAGGGAGTTCCAATATAATATTTCATTTATTACAGGTGAATATGGAGTTCTTCATCCCCATTAAGACCATACGGTTGCTTTGTTCGGAATTTGATTATCAACCTGGATTCAAGGCGTCGCATTTTCGATGTTCTGTCCCCACCTCTCTCACTTGTGGAGATGGTTGCTAGGCCCCAATATTTCATTTGTTGCCAGTTGTAATTCGCATGTATGTGCATGTGCTTTGTCATTGCGTAATTGTTATTGTTGTTTTGTATTGCACGAATGTGCTCCAAAATCCTTTTCTTTAATTGGCTTAAAGTGCTGCCAATATACCTTCTGCCACAGTTACACTCCAAAATGTATACGACATATGCGCTCTCACAATAGATTTTTTTGGTGATATAGAAGCTTTGCCTTTTGAGTCAGTTATTTCCTTTATGTTTTTTCCAATGTGACAACACTTGCATTTGTCGCATTTACTGAATCCTTTTTGATGTTCCTTCAACCAAGAATTGCCTTGGGTTCTTGTGTAGTGTCTATGCACTAGTTTGTCTCTGATTGATGGTGTCTTTCTAAATGTTATACTCGGTTGACTCTTTAAGACTCTCTTCATGTCTGTGGGGCAGATTTATGAGCCCCTTGCGCCACTTTTGCGTCACTTTTAACATGGGAAAAGTGACGCAAAAGTGGCGCAAGGGGCTCATAAATCTGCCCCTGTATCTTTTAGGACATTTCAGTGTTTAATCATGATGTTGAAAATTTCATGATGTTCCTTGTTGTAAGTCAGGATAAGTCTGAGTCTTTTCTTTCATCCGTTTTTTCATGGGACCCTTTTTTGGTCAACAGTGTTATTTCTCGAGGCACCTCTTCTGCTTTTTTCATGCCCGCCTTGATATATGCTGGTTTGTATCCTTTTTCCTCGAATTTTCACTCCGTTTCCTCAGTTTTAATCTCTAGTTCTTTTTCATCTGAACAATTCTGTTTCATTCTAAGGAATCCCCCACATGGTATACTTTTGATAAGTGACACAGGGTGGAAACTGGAGCCATGTAGAACACTGTTTGTTGCAGTAGGTTTTCAATAGGTTGTAGTCTTGATCACACCTTGGTCTACATATACTTCTATGTCCAGAAATTGTATTGTTGTGGTGCTTACATTGTATGTTAACTGTAAACCTGTTTCGTTGTTTTTTAGTACATTCACGTATTGTATGAACTCCTCTTTGGTTCCATTCCAGATAATGAAGAGGTCGTCAATACCACGGAGCCAAAGCATTTAAGGTTTAAGAATGTTATTATTTATATATATATATATATATATATATATATATATATATATATATATTCACTTAAAAAACCATAGGTTTCACACAGGTTATAGTTAGGTGGATATTTCTCTCGTAAAAAACCAATGAAATTCCCCCGTTATAGTTAGTTCAGATAACTATAACTCGCGCGCCCGCAATCCACTGCTGATGACTTCACATATTACATCACTCAAGACATGGTCAGTGGCATCACTCATGACATCACTGATGACATCATCCTTGTGATAGAGTGGCGGTCGTGCGAGTTATAGTTATCTGAACTAACTATAACGGGGGAATTTCATTGGTTTTTTACGAGAGAAATATCCACCTAACTATAACCTGTGTGAAACCTATGGTTTTTTAAGTGAATTTGCAAGGTTTTTTAAATGCTAATTCCTAACTATAACGTGTGTGAAACCTATGGTTTTTTAAGTGAATTTGTACGGTTTTTTAAATGCTAAGTTATGTATTTCTTAATATATATATTTTTTAATTTTTTTTTTAACCGTGCGCACCCCAGGATTAAAAAAAAAGAAAAAGAAATGTTTTTTTCCCCCTGGGGGTCCTTCTGGGACCCCCTGACAAAGGCTAGGGGGTCAGGAACTCTCTTCACTGCCCCCTTTTCACGTTTTCCACCTTTTTTCCCCCTTTCCTTTTCAGTGCGAGAGACAAAATGGCGGCCGACACTTCCTGATTTCGACCGATTCGAATGTTGACTGACATCTTACAACCAATCAGAATTTCGCTCGCGCACGGCACGGTGCGCGCACGTGCACGCACGGTGCGCGCGTATAGATATTTATATGCTTTTAAATGCTATTTTCTCAGGAAATACTGAACAGATTGACACCAGACCTGCAAAAGGCACTTTCCTGACCTGAGGACTACCTCTCTGCCAAATTTCAAGTAATTCTGTTCAGCCGTTTGAGCTGTACCTTCGACTAAAGGTCCTATGGAAAAATGCATGGAGAAAACGCGTTTTGGGACCCCCCTTTTTTCTCGGCCCCCACTTGACGAATCACCCTGAGACTTTCAGGGTAGGAGCTGAGCGGAGCGCCCCATTAGTTTTGAAAATTTCGCAAAGATTCGTCAACCGGCGCCAAAGTTATTCAAAATAGAATTTTGAGATTTCCTATGGAAACACGGTCCTAACTATAACTATCTACTGGCGACCGCCAGTAGATTATATATATGCCAAGGTGTATTGTATTGTATTGTATGGGGTGCTTGTATAGCGCAGCTGTCACCCAACGGGTATCCTGGCGCTTAGAGACCTGATGAATATGAAAATTAGGACAGCAGGAACCCACTGCGCTCTAATCAGGAAGCTTACTTCCTAGTCCTGGCAAATAGCCAGGTCTTAAGGTTCTTCCTGAAGCCCATCAGGGAGTCAGCTTACCTGATGTTTTGAGGTAGCTCATTCCAGAGACATGCCGCTGCTGTACCGAAAGCCCTGCCTCCCATCCTGGTCATCTTAACTCTAGCAATGGAAACCAGACTTTGACTGGCAGATCGCAGAGGTCTTCTGGGCGAATATCTCTCGCAGGGCCATCGGGCCTATATTATGTAAAGCCCTATATACCATGCATAGGGACTTAAAGCTAACTCTATCTCTGATGGACAGCCAGTGGAGGTCCCTAAGAGCCAGAGTGGCAGACAAGCAGCGCTGTCTATCAAGAGCCAGTTTGGCCACCATAGACTGGACTCTTTGCAACCCCTGCAGGATGTATTGAGGAGCACCCAAATACAGGGAGTTGCAGTAGTCCAGTCTACCCAGAATTATGCTTCTAACCACCAAGGGTCTAGCCTCACTGGGTAGAAGGGGGAGAATTCGCCGAAGGGCTCTCAACAAGGCAAAGCAGATACTAATTGTTTTATTGGCCTGCGACTGCATCTGGAGGTCCTCATCCACCAAGACACCTAGGTTGCGAACCGTATTTGCTGCCACTATAGGGTCCTCCTCAGGTCTAAGTCTAAATTCGCCCAGTAGGGGTTTAGACCTCCTTGCTGCAGAATAGTACAGCAGCTCTGTCTTCCCCCCATTAAACTGTAGGGAGTTGGCCTTCAGCCAATCCGAGACCTGGCCCATACACGCCTGGAAGATGTTCATAGGCACCGCGTGCTTTCCTTCCAAGGAGAAAAGCAGTTGAGTGTCATCGGCGTAATTGACCAGGCCGATCCCATAGGATTTTATAATAGGGATCAGAGGGCGTAGGTAGATGTTAAAGAGGATCGGGCTAATTGCCGAGCCCTGAGGTACTCCGTGACAAACCGGAGACTTTGGGGAGGCAATTGGCGCAATGGTTACCACCTGTTGTCTATTTGATAAATAGGATTGTAGCAACATCAAAACACAGCCCCTCACCCCCAGCCTCTCCAGCCTCGTGATCAGCACTGCGTGATTAACTGTGGCGAAGGCAGCCGACATATCCAGTAACACCAACACCAAGGAGTCACCGTTATCGGCGCGCATTCTTTACTTATCCAACACAGTAGTCAAAGCAGTCTCCGTTCCGTGCCCAGGCCGGAATCCAAACTGGTCCCTGTCCAATAGATCGTTTTCTTCAAGCTAGCACGACAGGGACTTACTGAACATTTTTTCCAGGATCTTAATAGGAAATGGCAGGAGGGATATAGGTCGAAAGTTGGCTGGTATTGAAGGATCTAGAGATGGCTTATTCTTTTTTATTTTTTATTTTTTTATTTTTATTTAAACAAATTGTCGCGACACAGCTGTATGCACACAACCCGGAGGCTGGCAGCACAGAATGTACTATTACTTGACTATCAGGACACAGCTTTCATGCCTACAACCCAACGGGCCGGCAGCGAAGTCAAACATTCGTGTAGCAGCATCCCCATTGTCTTCTGATGAGACTGTCACAGCGTATGTCATGAGTTTATAGTCGAAAAATCTTAACTTAACAGTAACCCCCCCTCCGCCCCCTCCCACCTGCCATATTCGAATGGACTGTAGTGCCACCCTGTATGTCGTGTGATGTATATGAGTGATATAGTTGGACCGATCTTCCATTCCCCTTCATGTCTCTTTTCTGGATCCTCACATCTTGTTTCCCATACCCTAGTTTCCAGTCCGAAATGTTGAGTGTTTACCCCCAGCCTCCGCCGCTCCACCCCAGCGTATCCGCTTAGTTCCTGCATAGGTCTGAACCCCCCACGTCTAGCCAGGTGACAAATGGCTGCCAGATATCCAAAGGTCTGGATCTCCTAGGCATTAATTCCCAATAATTGGACAACTGGTCCTTGCAGTAGATGACATTATTCAACCAAGCTGCTATTGTAGGGGCTCGTCGCTGCTTCCAATTGAGCGCAACCTGCCTTTTAGCTAATAAGAGTAGCATGGACGTAAGTTTCCGGGACTTCTTCGGGACCTCGGCCACGTAGCCCAAGAGTGCCGTCAGCGGGGAGGCCCTTACCTCGTTATTAGTTATTTGCCTGATATGACCCAAAACTGCCACCCAAAAGCACTCAATAGGCCAGCAGTCCCATGCCAAATGGGAGAATGTGGCATCCTGGGCCCCACATCTCCAACATTTCGTGTCCGGATAAATTCCCATACGTTGTAGCTGGGAGGGCGTCCGGTATAGTCTGTGTAGAAAGTTAAAATGAATCAGTCTTAGTCTATAATTGGGTGAGACGTTTTTTAATTGCGAACAGCAATATTGCCATTGTTTTTCCGTTATAGTGAGGTTGGAATCCCTCTCCCATTCCGCTCTTGTAGTGCATATAATTATAGGTGACTCTTTTAGCGTTATGTTGTAGATTTGCGTAATCAATTTGCGGGGTGAGGGGTTAACCAATACATTCTCTAGTGCAGGCAGTGTGGGAGGCGCTTGCGGAAATGACGCGTATCTAGCGCGGCATGCAGCCCTAATCTGATAGTACAACAACATATCCGATGACGTGGGTGCTTCGGGATTACACATTTGTTGTATCGACAGGAACGTGTCCCCCGGGAATAGATCGCTGCCACTTTCCAACGCATGTGCCTTTGCTCTTAATGCAATAGCTTTGTCCATTAATGGGGTTAGTAGCGGGTTACTCCCTATCGGCATGGATGGGGTGTGCATTTCCTCAAGATTAGCCCTCCGTGCAATTCCTGTCCATGCCCACCTCATGGTTTCCACCATGTCAATTTCTGAGTGTGGTCTCTTGTAAGACTGATAGATTGCCGTGTTTAGAGGCATGGGGGCTACTTTATCTATTTCTACCGCCACATGTGGCTGAAAGGGTGTTGGGTGCTGCCAGAAGTGCAGGTACTGCGCTTGCGCGCTGTATGCATAAGGTTCGAAATCGGGAGCTCCCAGTCCACCTTGAGTAAAGGGTAGGGTCAGCAGCTTCCAGGCAGCCCTAGGCTGCTTGCCCGCCCACACCAGATCTATCATATTGGATCTCAGTTTTCAGAAAAAGTGTGTATTCAGCGGCATCGGAATGTTTACGAACAAGTATAATAATTTGGGCATGATTACCATTTTGATGATGGCTATGCGACCCAACAGTGAAAGTGGAAGTTGTCTCCATCGCTTTATCTTACTCTCTATCCAGTCCATTACTTTCCAATAGTTCGCCAGCCATATTTCCTGGAGTGATCCGCTTACCCATATTCCCAAATATTTAACTTCACCACTCGCCCACTGAATAGGAAACTCCACGTCCACTGGGGCGGTGTCATCAGTGAGTGGAAAGATCACCGATTTCGACCAGTTCACCTGGATTCCTGTAAGTCCACCATAGCGAACAATCTCTCTCATTACTTCTACAAAGTTTTCTTTCGGGTTGGTTAGATATATTATCATATCATCTGCATGCATGGAAATCAACAATCCCCAAGACGTAAACCCTATGCTCCGCTGCGTATGGTGCTGGCGTAGAAGTGCCACCAGTGGCTCAGTGGCAATGGCAAACAACAAGGGCGACAGTGGGCATCCCTGTCATGTTCCCCTGGTTATGGCAAAAGGTTCCGACATTTGTCCGTTGGCCTTAACTCGTGCCACAGGACCTGCATATAGCAACTGTATTTGTTGGATGAATAGGGGTCTAAACCCTAAGCGGGGTAGCAGTGTGAACAGGAATCGCCACTCCAGCGAATCAAATGCCTTTGTGGCATCTAACAGTGTGGCTATTGCTTGTCCATGTGGAGCCAAATAATGAAGCAGACCAAACAATGTTCGTAAGTTATGGGCCGTTGAACGACCTGGTATAAAACCAGACTGTTCTGGCAGCGCTATCTGCGGCAACATTGGTTGCAGGCGGTTGGCTATGAGTTTGGCGTATATTTTTGCATCTAGATTTATTAGGCAAAGGGGGCAATATGAATCAGGCACTGCAGGATCTTTATCTGGCTGCAGCAGGGCGATAATGGTGGCCTCACGTAGGGTGGGAGGGAGGATGCCTGTCTCCACCGCTTCCAGATATACCTGCAGGAGGCGTGGAGCTATTAGATCAGAATATGCCTTATAAAAGGCTGCAGTCAGCCCATTCGCCCCCGGAGCTTTCCCCGCCGGCATATTTCCAATCACTTATTTAATGTCTTCAATCGTGATGGGGAGCTCCATGTATTGTCTAGCACTGTCACTAAACCACGCCAGCGCCATAGTGTCCAAATAATCCACTATGTCAGACTGTGAAGAGCTGGACTGGGAAGTATAGAGCTTTTCATAATATCTGGTCATTGTGCTTAGAATTTTTGGCAGCGTTCTGACCCTTTCACCGTACTCTGTGAGCAGTTCAGTTATATAATCAGCACCCTTGGGTGTTATCAGTAGACCTGCTAACGTTTTCCCGGCTCTGTTCCCTTCCCCATATCGCCGCGCCTGAGCATGCTTGTATAAATATGCCATTTCCCTCTCCGCCTCTGCTTGGAATTCCGACAGTTTAGCCCGAAGCTGCGCTGCAATGGCCGGGGAAGGGGCGCGCTCCGTTGCACGTTCAAGCTCACCTATTTCCCCCTCCAGCTTTTGTAATGTATTACGTATGTCTCTAAGTACTCCTTTCTTGAGCGCTATACAGTCCCCCCGTATTACAGCTTTAAATGCCTCCCATAACATACCCGGTGATTCCACCGTTCCCTCATTAAATGTGAAATACTCCTCTATCTTTCCCCGTAGTTCCTCACGGAAAACCTGGTCCATCAGCGCCCCTGAGGGAAATCTCCAACTGAATGGGGTTGTATAGGGATCTGGCACTTTAATTGTCAGTTGTGCAGGCGCATGATCCGAGAGAGTACGCGGGTGGTGCACAGCCTCGGTGACCCATGTGTGCATGTCTCTGGAGAGTAGCCAGAAGTCAAGCCTCGACCATGCGTTACTGTGGTGTGTCACGCATGTTCCTTCTCTAAGAGTTGGGGTAGCGCTCTCCAGGAGTCCACTAGTCCACTAGCCCCAGGTCAGACATAATGTCCTGCAGCATTGCGGCTGCTCTCGGATGGTGTTCCCTTGATGATCCCCGCCTGTCCTCCCCCTCCAAGAGGACCACATTGAAATCACCGCCCCAGACAACTGTAACAGGGGTCAAGGATTGAATCATGTGCCCAATATGTTGAAAGAAGGCTGGAGTATCCGTGTTCGGGCCATATGTATTTATAATCACCGTGGGCATATTGTATAGTGTGCCCTGCAGCAATATATACCGTCCGTCTCTATCTAGCAATGTGCTGTGTGTGCGCCACTGCAGTCCCTTTCGTATAAGTATAGCCACTCCCCGCTGTGGTGGCGATGATCTCCTTGACAGCGTTAACGCAAATGATCTACATGAGATAGCAGGACCACTGTGCCCCTTCCACTTACACAGAGTGCAGCCACCAGGCTCGGATCCCTATGTCTTTTCTCAAATCCACCTTACGACACGCCGTCCTCCGCCGACTTGCTGAGTCCCAGTTGTAGCGTCACAGTGGGCTCCCATTAGATCCCCAGCCGGACAGCTCCAAACAGCCGCCAAAGAATCATCCACTGCCTTGCAGATATGTTTTTCCCCAGTGCTGCAAATGACTGTGTGCAGAAAATGCTAGGCTTTACTGCCCACGGGGGCCTCGCACCAAGATGGCGGCGCTCCCAGAAGTCCGCGTCAGCACTGTATGCCCCAGCGTCGGTGTCTGCTCTGTGCCGCCTTTTGCACTCACCATGGCATTCACTACATTGCAGGTCAGCCGCTAAACATCGTATGCACCGCAGCGCACTTTTCCGCTACTCAGCGCCGCTGCCCCCGGGGCTTACAGCATTCGTCTGGTGACGCTGCATGTTTTTATATAGCTGCCGGCGGTCGGGGCTTTATTCCCGTGCCTCGGTCAAGTCCCCCGGGGTCCGCCGATGGGCCAACGCTGTGGCTCGACATACGTGTTCAGTGCGCTCCCCTTCCTCCCGGTCTGGTACGTCCCGCACTGCGCCACTCCTCCAAACACCGGTGCTGGCTTCCCGGTGCGGCGATTACCTGAGGTCCCGGCTTCGCCGTCTCGGATGCGGGAGGGCCTCACGGACTTCTCTACATTTACCCGCTCCGCTGCTCTCAATTGACGGGTCCCAGCACTCCCACACCTCCAGCAGGTCAGCTACCCAGCAGCCGGTTCACGATGGAGGCAATATTGTAGTATATATGACGGATTCATTATACTCGGCCAGCGGAGCCGAACTAATGCACGGATATTTCGCAGCCCTGCGAAGCCACGCCCCAGAGATGGCTTCTTTAACAGGGGAGTTACCACTGCCTGCTTCCAAGCCTCATGTACTACTCCTTCACTCAGGGATTGGCAGCATATTTGTCGCAACCCTGGAAACAGATCAGAACCATACTCCTTCCAGATCTTATGTGGGAGGGGATCAAGAGGTGACCCAGAGGATATCTCCTGGGCAATGGAGTTAAAAAGTGCTTCAGTAAGAGGTTGAAAGTGCTCGAGGGATATGTCGATTCGACTTTCCTCGTCACCTACCTGGGTATAAATAACACCCTGGTTGAACCTTCCCACAATTTTCGCGACCTTATCGTTAAAAAAAGTGGCAACTTCGTCACACAGTTTTTGTGATGCCTTCGTTTTATTGGCCAAGCCCCCGGGGTTTGAAAGGTCCCTCACGATTTTAAAAAGAGCCTTTGTACCATTGGGCGCCTGTAGATTAGAGCTAGCATAAAATTGTGATTTGGCCCCAATGATGGCCTGTTTATATTGAACCTGTACTAATTTCAGTGCTTTCTTATCTGTAACTGAATATGATCTGCGCCACCTCCTCTCGGCCTGTCGGCGAGCCGCGCGTATCAATTGCAGCTCCTCACTAAACCACGGGGCCGAGGGTTTCTTCCTGTTCTTAATCTTTTTTAACGGGGCACAGCCGTCAAGGATGTTGGTTATATAATTACTATAACTGTTGTAGTTCTTATCTACTGACTCGCCAGGATTAAAAAGGGTCTGATTTTGAAAAAGAGGGGCTTGGCTGTCCTTTGGCAATTTCCTCCAGTCCCTACACCACCGATAGGTAGTTTGAGCTTTCCTGTACTGTGTGGCTTTGGGAATGGTCATCCTAAAATGTATAAGGAAATGGTCAGTCCAGTTTAGAGGCAAAATGTTAAGCACTTCTGTCTCGGCCTGATTGGCAAACACCAAATCCAGCACGTGACCTCCCTGGTGAGATGGTTCTTGTATTAATTGATGTAGACCAAAGTTCTCACAGGTTTGGCTTAGAGCCTGCAGATGGTTCCCTGGGCTCCCGGTATCCCAGAGGTTAAAATCACCTAGGAATACCAGTCTAGAATGTGCCAGCGCCAGGGCAGCAATGGTATCAAGCAGTGCCTGGTGTTGAGAGTCTATGCCTGGAGGTCTATAACATACCAGGTCTGTCAGCAATCTCCCCTTAGGCTCTTGCAATGTGAATCCCAGAAGCTCATATCAATCTCTTTTATCTGTATGGGTACACAGCTCCATTTCTGTTTAAAAATTATTCCAACCCCCCCTCCTCTCCCTATAGGCCTTGGTTTATGAAGGATCTTATAGCCTATCGGGCACGCAAAACCAAGCTCCACTGAGGAGTCCGGTTTGGTCCATGTTTCCGTGATAAACAGCAAATCCAGGTCCAGATCCTCCAGCATACTAAAGATCTCTTGATGGTGTTTTACCAGGGATCTGCTGTTAATCAGACCGCACGTTACAACCGTTTGGTCTCCCACCTGGCCCCCCCTTGCCAAGACTCAGTAATGTTTCCCTGGAGTAGCAGATCCTACCAGTGTGCGGCCGAGCAGCATGGCTGGCGCTGGGCGCGTCCGGTGCGCGGACGGGCGCAGATGGGCCTGCCTCTGGCACGCCAACGGCGCGCCCGCTGCGCACGCGCGCGCGCTTGCATTCCCTCCCCTAAATAGGGTTGTTCCAAGCTCCAGCCAGCCACTAGAGTGCTAGCCAGGATGGCGCTCAGTGGGTGGTGCTTAACCAGGAAGTCTGTTATCTCGCTAAAGCAGCGAGGTGAGGTGCCAATAATTTATTGTGCGAGTGTGTGGGCAGAGTAGATTTTTGGGCAACAATTAAAAAACACAATTCCAGCAGCAATATTCCAATTATTAAAAACACGCTTTATACCTAACACTCGCAGCGGCGAGGGAGCGTGGTACAGCGAGACCAGGAACCAGTTTCCTGAATCGGGCAAACAGCGCGTTCCGCTTCCTATGGATCTCCTTCTGTTAGGGGGCGCGCTTGCATTCCCTCCCCTAAATAGGGTTGTTCCAAGCTCCAGCCAGCCACTAGAGCGCTAACCAGGATGGCGCTCAGTGGGTGGTGCTTAACCAGGAAGTCTGTTATCTCGCTAAAGCAGCGAGGTGAGGTGCCAATAATTTTATTATGCGAGTGTGTGGGCAGAGTAGATTTTTGGGCAACAATTAAAAAACACAATTCCAGAAGCAATATTACAATTATTAAAAACACGCTTTATACCTAACACTCGCAGCGGCGAGGGAGCGCGGTACAGCGTGACCAGGAATGAGTGGGTGTAGGAGTGTCTGAATGGATGATTTAGTGGGTGCGTGACTGAGTGTATAAGTGAGTGATTAACAGTGTCTTAGTGAATGCATAGGTGAATGACTTATCTGTGTGAATGTATCAGTCTGTCCGTTGGTGTGTAAGTGGCTGCATGGGTTGGTGAGCAGCTACAGGTGTGTCTATATGGGTTAATGATTGGTTGTCTGAGTACCTGTTTGGGTGCCTGAGTGTGTGTGTGTGTGTGTTCACTGGGAGTATGGGTTTATGGGTGCATCTGCAAGGGGCTGTATGGGTGAGTGAGTGTGCATATGGCTGTGTTGGTGAGTGAATGGATGTCTCAGTAGTATATGTGTGAGTAACTACATATGTGAAAGGCAGGATATGTGAGTGTTGGAGTATATAAGTGACTATATGTGAGAGTGGCTGTATGGATGAGTGTGTGCTTGAGTCAATGATTGTAGAAGAGAGTATGTGTTACTCTCTTTATGAATAAGTGAGGTGGTATGTGCAAAACCGTATAGGTGAGTAAATGGCAGTATGATTAATTCTTTGGGTGACTGACTAGGTGTGTGAGTAACTCTATGGGTGAGGGGTGGTGACTGAGTGTCTGTATGGGTGTAGGAGTACATACATCAGTGGGTGTATTGATTGATTGACTGCGTGTATGAGTAACTGTATGGGTGAGTGAATGTGTGTGTAGACCTATGAATTAGTGAGTGGGTATGTACTAACTGGTGTGTATGGTTCCAAAAATGGTAGTCTGTATTTTAGAGTGGGTGTATGAAAGGTTATATTAGGGTGTGAGAAGGTGCATCAGATATTAAGTGGATTATGTCATCAGTGATGTCACTGACCATGTCATGAGTGATGTAATATGTGACATAATCAGAGCCAACTATAACGGCTGAATTTCTCTGGTTTTGTACTAGTGAAATGTCAGCCTAACTATAATGTCCCTGAAACCTGTCTTTTTTTCAGTGAATTTCTAAGGTTTTTTTTAAAATGCTAAATTCTAACAATGTCTACATAG
Organism: Triturus cristatus; assembly: GCF_964204655.1. NCBI lineage: Eukaryota > Metazoa > Chordata > Amphibia > Caudata > Salamandridae > Triturus > Triturus cristatus. Next base: position 620,456,859 of record NC_140588.1, on the reverse strand, counting down.
GTAGGACATGTACAGAAAGAGGAAGAAAGGCGCAGAAAGAAGCAAGAGAAGTGCAGAAAGATGCAAGAGAGGTGTAGAAAGATGAAGAGATGTGCAAAAAGAAGAAAGAAAAATGCAGAAGGAGGCAGTAGAAGTCCAGACAGGTACATAAAAAAGCAATAGAAGTACAGAAAGAAGCAACAGAGGTGCAGAAAGAGGCCTACTTCGACTGTACCTTTACACAGACTCATACAAAGTAGCCTAATCACTAATCCTGCTCCCAAGATGTCTTAAAGAAAGAGGCAAGAGGGGTGCAGATAGGCAAGAGGGGTGCAGAAAGAGGCAAGAGGTGCAGAAGGAGGCAAGAGAAGTGCAGAAAGAAGAGAGGTGCAGAAAGCGGAAGAGATGTGCAGAAAAAGGTAGAGAGGTGCAGAAAGAAGCAAGAGTAGTTTGCACACCATTAGTACCAATTTAACACCCACATTTAGCAATAAGTAAAAGGTGACCATTCTATGTTTGCAAAGGGCCTTCCACCATGCTGTAACACTTCTCGCTGCACTGTTGGTAACGTCTGAGCTAGAAACAAGGTTTTTTTGTTCAGATCTGCAGATTATGCAGCAGACGATGGATTATGTGGCAAATGCGGAAAATGTATAATTATGCGAAAGTCGGTGCAGCCAAACCGTCGCATAATTCCAGTGGCCCTGCTCATACCTCTGACTAGGTCCAGAAGTGCTCCTCAGTGGTGTCTTCTTTTTTTTGTCTCATTGAGTTTATAGTTTAGCTTCTATGGAAATGAGGAAGACTAAACCTGGGGTTACCACTGCACAACACAGACAACCATACTACATAATTAGTCTCCATAACACATAATCCCACTATATAATTCTATACACTAAATACCACATACTTTCTATGCACATAATTTCACTGCACAACATACCATATAATTTCACTACACACAACGTACATCCACTCCATTCCCAAAAACATTAGTAAAAAACTATTAAATTTACAATGCCAATAGCTCGAACGCTTGCAAATCTGAGACCTATTACAACTAGTAGTTGCGTTTGCAGAGTGGTGGAGAAAGGGGGCTGGGCCTCCGACTAGCGCTCAGAAATTCCACTGTGTAGGACTTACAGGAGGTACCAGGAAGGCTTCTTGGCCCCCAAAGTCCCTCAGGAGTAAAGTGGACTTTATCCCCCAACCAGTAGTATGCCAGGAGGCGTGTTTGCATAGTGGTGGAGAAAGGAGGGTGCGGCCTCCAAAGACCTCTTAGCAATCCCACTGTGTGGGACTTACTGGAGGTAACAGGAGGTGTAGTTGGCCCTCAAGGACATCCTTGTGGGGCAACTACCCCTCCTATTACCTCCAGAAAGTCCCACACAGCAGGATTGCTAAGTTCTCATAGCAGACCACGCCCCCTTTGCCAACCACTCTGCAAACGCACTCCCTGACATGCTCTTGGATGGGGGTTGAAGTCCTCTTTGCTGTGGGGAGTTCTTAGGGGCCAACTAGCCTACCTGTTACATCCAGAAAGGCCGTCACAGCTGGATTGATGAGAGTGGTCGCCCCCTTTTTACAATACTCTGCAAACACGCCTCCTGCCTCACTGCTGCTTGGGTGATGGGAGTCCACTTTAGTCCTGAATTCCTCAGGACACAAGAGGACCTCATTGCCGCACCAGCAGTTCGCCAAGAGGCGCGTTTGCAGAGTGTTGTAAAAAGGGGCGTGGACCACGGACCACCTCTCAGCAATCTCACTGTGTGGGGCTCACTGGAGGTACCTGGTGGGCTAATTGGCCCCTAAGGACCCTTAGGATCGAAAGGGGCTTAATCCCCCAACCCAGAGTGCATCAGGAGGGGGCGTGTTTGCAGAGTTGTGCAGGGAGTGGTGGCCTCCGGCAAGGTGGCCCCCCTTCTCTTGAGCCTTTTTGGACCCCATCCCCTGGGGTGAGACCCATTGAAAAAAAAATAATTAAAAGGGATGGGGCTCATCCCCCGGAGCATGGCCTCTTTGTTGGGGACCGCGGTGGGAGCCCCAAGGCTTCCACGGTCCCTGCCGGTTCCCCGCCTTCTGCGGGAGCCGGCATTGCTATTGGGCAAAGGGAGCTGCTGACATGCAGCTCCCTTTGCCCAAAAGCAATTTTGCTTAGCTTCATGGAAGGAGGGCAGTTTTTCTGCTCTTGCTTCCATGAAGCAAAGCAGATTTTTGTTATGGAATGGCGTGAGCAGTGCTCCCGCCTTGCCATAGCAAACTGCAATGTTCCGGGGTTGGGCACACCGGGACATTGCTGGAGCCGGCCCTAGGGGGTGGCGGTCCCCAGGGCCATGGAAGGCACCTGGAGGGTGGCAGCGCGGCCCCCCCTCCCAATAGGATTAATGCCTCGGGGAGGTGTTGGTCCCTGGGGCAGTGTGGGTGGGGGGTGGGAACAGAACCAGGCAACAGGGATTCATTTTAAAAAAAGCCCCAGGGAGGTGGCGGTCCCTGGTGCTGCATGGGGGCGTAGGGCCCTCCTGCATTTAAATATTAAAGTCCAGGGGAGGTGGCGGTCCTGGGTTCCCCAGACTGCGGATTAAGCATTGCCCCCGGAACCTGGAGAAAGTGCTTCATTTTTTTTCCAGCAGGATTCGCGCCCCCTATGTGACTCACCCTGAAAATATTTTAAAAAAATGCTTTTTTTGGCCCTCAGGTTCCTGTGGGTCCCCCTGAGCAGGCCTATGACGTCAGGGTGTTTCTACCCTGCCCCCTTTTCTTGTTTCTTTTACCTTTTTGCTGAGTCACAAGATGGCTCCCAACACTTCCTGGTTTGAAGTGTTGGCAGCCAATCAAAGTCAAGCTCACCATCGGGAGGGTTCGCGGATCCACCGCGGTCACCAGATACTATTATTTCTTTATATACATACATAATGCCATCTTCTGAATTGAGGAGCAATGCTCCCCACAGAGGTGCCCTTCCCACAAAACACTCTGGACTTCTTATTAGGGAATTCCAGGAAATCTCAAATGGGTCATTGACAGGGTTATTGGCCCCATCAAGAATTACACAGCGTTCCTTTCATGTTTTGCCTGGAAGTTTAGCTGCTAAAAGAAGCTGAAGTTCCCCTGTAATTCTTCGTCACCAAACAAATCGTCCAGATTCAATTCATAATCTCTATTAATTATGCGCGTTAATGAGTCCCCCAATATTACCTTTGGGGTGTACAGAGGTAATATGCAGCATCTCCCCACACAGGGGCACTTGTAATGAAGTCCAAAGAAGAAAGAAGGGCAATTCTGTCCCAGCCTGGATCGCAGGGTTTTGAACATTTGTGGAATCCTAGGCGCTAGCAGAGGGCTTCGTCTCAGCATAATTTACACCACTTTGGACACAGATCTGCGTGGAAACTACTGCTGTTAGTGCTTCCGTAACGTCAAACTGAGTGCTGTCTATTCCCTCCTTGCTAGGAAGAGGCTTGAAGATCCTGCTGAATTTCTGCTGGCCTTGCCTGTGGGGAATCTCCATGGCCCAAGGACTCCAGAGACACTGACAGTCAGGCTTTTTCACTATGAAAGGCGGGAAAGGTAGTATTCTCTAATAACTAGGACTCTCAGTCTTTTGCCTATGACTTAACATTCACCACTTTTACACTCAAGATAGAAAAAGGGGAGCAGTTAAAGCCTTAGTCAATGAGCTTGGTGGGACATAGAGACAGTTACCACAGTTGCAATAAAGATGACCCCCCCCCCCCCCCCCCCCAGGAGTTGGGAATAAACTCATCTTTAAAATGTCTCAAAATATATACCACCAATAGAATTTCTTATAAATATTGGGCCACTAGAAAATAAACATTCTGGTTGTAGGAAAAACAGCACATAAACATGCCCATTAGCAAACCAGTTCTGCAAAAGAAGATTTAAAGTGTACACACTTAATAACAAACTGCCACTAGGTGGCAATATTTGACAATTTAAGTACCCTACATTTTTACTGAAAAAAATAAATCAAGTGCACTTCCTATAGCTGCACATCAAATAAATATTTATAGTTTCAAGCTTCCGGGAAACAAGGTTTACTTGATAACAGCTCTCACAGCGCAAAAGGGCACTGTGAATTCTGATACTGACAGAGTGGAAGGGAACAGTCCACGGAGATAACAGGACAGTGAACACACGGCACTTGGGCAGCATTGTAACTTTAAAGCAAGGGTGTAGCTCTTGCTTTTATTTAGTTTTCCTGCTCATTCCTTCAGATGCTTAAAAGAAGTTCCACCAAAGCGGATGTACACAGTACTTTTCCGACCGTAAACTGATAAGAGAAACAAACACAGAAGAACAGGAAATAGAATGTCTACAGCCGATAACAAGTATTGGCATAGCCAATAGGTCTAGCCTTTGGGACCTTATAAGTGGTTAGCCACGCAACAGTTGCTGTTGTTGCAACAAGGATATTTTGTTGCATAACTAAATACTTATAAGATCCCAAAAGCAAGATCTATTGGCTATGCCAATGCTTGTTTCCAGCTGCTGCTTTCATGAACCCTAAGATACCAGAAGCAATGCCAGTTTCACGGGTACCAAAGGGCAAACAAGGGGTATTAGCTGCTACCCAAGGCTACCCATTTTTGACATCCAGGCACAGCACTTCTGTGCAAATATGCATGTACATTTGTCTGATGTTTAGTAAAATTACAAAGGATTTGTCAATTCTTGACAAAGTTACAAACATTTGCTTTCCCGAGGTTGCTCTCTGCGTATTTTTTGCTGTGTTCGGACTTTGATGCCTATTTCAACGGAGCAAAGGTGTCCACGGAGCTGGGGGGGATGTAGTGATGTGCGACTTAATTGAGCAGTGATAATTTATTGACAAAAAAGGTCCTGGGTGTGAGACAGGCAAAGGGCGGAGGGCGTGTCAGAACGAGCGAGAGTGAGATTGGGTGAAGAGGGATGTGCTGCGTTATTGACCTTCTATCGATCCAGCCTGTCAAGAAAATAAATGGACACGGCTGGGTGCAGGACATGGGGCTCACCCATGCTGCTTCTGCGTCACACAGCATGGCCTTTTTTCGACCTAGAGCTTTTACAAAACGAGGGCTGTCTACAAAACAGCCAGCTGGTCTTGAAGAGCGTAAAAGCAAAGCTAACAGAAGCAGCCTGCATGGCTCAAACAAGATCCTTTAGTTTCTGTCAAACTGCGTATTAATTGGTTTTCAAAATAAACCCTGTTTGATCCTTGAAATGCGCACTTTATTTATGTCTCCCAAAAAGTCGCATATGTGGTCCCCAAAAAGCGTTTTAATGCAGACATTTTCTGTTTATTTTGTGGTCATAGAAATGCCTCTTATGTGGTTTCTACAATTCCAATATGTGTGTTATTCTTGTCTTGACCGTGCTTTCCTATCATGCTCGCTGTAATGGAGCCATTTATAAAGCTGGACATGGAGGCGTTTACAATTTGGGAACAGAAACTAACGAAGGACTGAGCTGAGCAATGTAGTGCAGGGGCCGCTGCTTGCTCCTGAGCTCCCTAGGCCAGGGGAGAGAGAAGGCGGGACATGCACCCGCCTTTGGCCAATTGTGTGCTGTCCTTAATAGAAAGACCCATGCAAAGGCCAATAGCGTATGACCCCCCAAAAAAGCACACGCATGAGGGTGTGGTCCGAGTTGAAAATCCTTACGAGAAGCCTCGCAGAGCATCGCATGCGCGGTGGCTCAGGCGAGACCTAAAAACGAAAAGTAAACTGACAAGGACAAGTAGGAAGGGAGGGCAGAATGGAAGTCCCTTTTAAGATATATTTACTACAGTATATTTCACAAGCACAGCTCAAGATCTGTGCAGGCGAACCCTAAAAAGTGTAGAGCAATAGAGCACAGTGATGAAACCAGGGCCCCTTGCTATCTGATTAGGATCATCACTCTATGATACAAAGGACTGAAATCCTTCTATCTAATCTGAGATACTCCGTTAGAGTCCACAGACTTTACTGTCACGTCCTCAGTGTTGGGAACACCACAAGACACATATATTCCATGCTCATTTTAAGGCAAACCGTTACAAAGTGTACTTCTTAACCTTAAAATCATGGAAAGTTACAAATTGTTCTCCTTAACCTTAAAATCATGAGCATGTGCTTAAGAGTTCAGAAAGTAAGGTAAGCCGAAATCCTGTGCTTAAGAGGTAGTGGCGTGGCTACCTAAAATGGTTGATATCTCCCTGCCTGAGGCCCTAGAGGCTCCGGGGGAGTGGCTCTTCATACATGTGGACCTTAAAGAGGGACACCATGATTACTGATGCTAAAGAATAATTAGCCAGAATTCAGTGGGCAACGGGACATCTCTGAGTACAAGACCTATTTAGTCAATCAGAAAATCAAGGGTCTCAGACAGAACTTACAACGTTTCTCGCATGAATGGGTGTTTCCCAACGTAGAGGATAAATACTATTAGACAGAAACTGATCAGGAACAATATCGTACACACCAAAGTGGGGGTCGATTCCAAAGAAAAAGGATTCCAAATAACTGGACATTTGATAACACTAGTAGTGAGGATGAGTAATAGGCCGAGCAGCCATCTACTTCGAATAACATAAGGGTACACTTCAGCCCCCAGCATAGACAGTGTGAGGACATAGGTACACTATAGAGGTCTTTCTTTAGGCCAAGAACAGCGGGGAAACCGCAAAGGAGGACAGAGAGCCAGTGCAGGGGTCGACAAGATCAGCCATGGTTAGACCAACTCTTCGCGGGTAACATTTAGCAGGGGGCCTGACCCCAACGAGGAACAGCATAGTGGTCAAGCTATCTGACCACATTCTATCTCCACCTGAATTGCAAGTTCTGAATAAGGGCCTAGGGTATGTTCCCACCATGCGCAGAATACGTCTCCAAATGTTTTTGGAAAATAAGACAGCTTACCCCCGTCGTTTTTTACAACCAATCTTATCAGACCATCATCCTTGTGCCCCCCTAATTCATTTGTGGGACCAGGAGTCACAGTCTTTGAACAACGAGTTCTCAGTGAAATCACTGCATTAGAACAATCAGTGAAACAACATTCTTTTCAGAATATGACTAAAGCTGAATGGGCAGCCATTAAGGCACTTTAAAACAATGACAATAAAACCAGCTGATAAAGGTGGTGCAGTGGTAGTGCTTAATTGTCAGGATTATGAGGCAGAGGTGATGAGATTATTGGAGGTACGTACCAACTATATACTTCTAATAAAAGATGCAACTAGTAAGTTACAGGGTATTATCAAAAAGATGGTGGAAGACGCAAAAGAGGAAGAGTTCCTCATTAACCTAACACAGTGCACTCCGGAAAGTTGGGCAACATTTTAAATTTTGCCCAAAATACACAGGGTATAACGTCCCCCTCTGGGACAGCCTATAGTTTCTGGGGTACAATCCTAACTTGAGCGTCTGTCCTAATTTGCAGACTTTCCTCAGAGCCCTCTTATGTACAGTACAATACTGACATTCTGAACATTTTGGAGACTATTGATTATGATCCCACAACTCAATTTCTGCTATCAATGGACACTGAATCTTTATACACGAGCATTCCTCAAGATACCACGCTTGTGGCAGCAGCGCGATACTTGGGGCCCATTAATGGTTTTATAATACTCCTCCATCTTTTGTTCTTAAATGTATCTGACCAGGAGTTTCTTCTGTTACATAGATCAGCTGTTTAAATAGGTCCCTGGGACTTCTACGGGGGCAACTTTTGCCAACAGTTTGGCTTGCATTTATTTGGGACAATTTGAAGACAACTTTATTTACCACTCTTCGAATCCCTTTCTACAGCAGATCCATCTATGGAAGAAATACATAGATGATATCCTGTGTATCTGGTCAGGTTCTGAGGAAGAACCCCTCAACTTCCTCCAGTGGATAAAAGGTACAGAAGGATGCCTACACTTCACATGACTATCAACAGATGTACAGCTGTATATCTGCATCTGGACATTACAGCTACAGATCAGAAACTACACTCGACATTCCATCAAAATCCCACGGATAGAAATTCTCTTCTGTATTATAGATCCTTTCATCCGAGGGCCATTTGGGATAACCTCCCGGTGAGCCACTTTTTCAGATATAGAAGAAACAGTACACAGACTGAAGCATTTGTAACAGTCATCTACACTGGTGGAATGCCTAAATAAGAGAGCTTACCCTCCAAAAGTAATCAAGGGAGCATGGAAAAGAGTAATGAACACCCCTCGTACCTTGCTTCTTGAAAAAAACATCCGAACTAATAGATCAACGTTTGATCCATGGTCAACAAAGATTAGGCAAATCATACGGAAAAATTGGCACCTGCTTGAAGTTGGGCCAAATAGAATGCCACAGCCAAGATTTGCATTCAGAAGGGCCAGTAATTTGAGGGATCGCTTAGTCCATTCTCGTCAGAATGATCACCACAAATGAGAAACAAATGTACCTATGTGGAGGCCGCACAGGTGCAGTCTGACTCAGGCATCGAAAAGTGTCACCCTGACGGATAGCAGAACATGGTTTCAGAATACGTTCAGTAATTGCAATACCAACAATGTTATCTATCGCTTGACCTGCAGCTGTGATCTCCACTACATTGGCCTAACCTCAGGAAAAATCAAAGTTAGGATCCAGGAACATATTAGCATGTTGAAAACAGGCAAACTTACCACACGCCTGGTCCGTCATTTCCAGGAAATGGGACACAGTTGCCGGGATTTCAGTTGGACAATTTTGGAGAAAGAGAGAGGTGAATTACACTGTATTGAGAACATGCTAATTAGAAGGGAAGCCCGATTGGTTCCGGTTGATAATCCCTTAGAGGTCCCTACCATGTGGATCAGTGCTTCTGCAATCCCAGCCAACCCCAGGCAATTTCAGTCCTGATGAGACTCTTTTATCCTTCCAAGGGTTGAAACGCCATCGACATGTACAAGACAGACAACTAATAATTGGGATACAATGGTTAATTCCCTGTATCCTAAAATGTACCGAATATAAACTGCTGTATGTTGATATGAATCAACTAATACACCGTATATGTTCATTTCTTACCTCACTTTTCCCTCTTTGATTTCAGTTTTGGTTTCACACTTGGGGTTTACTCATTCTTTCCTTTTTTGGTCCTGAAAGAAACTCACAAAATTATTAGTTTAAATATTTTCCATTCAATAAAACTTGGTTCGGCTGAACCGCAGTTACTCATAAAAATAATGGCTGTGCTGTTATTGTTCTCACAAATCCTTATTGAACAGCATTGTTGATTTCATCAAATATGTTGTTATAATGAATGATTCTACACAGAAAGATCTGTGAAACTAAAAAACTAACTAAGAATAAGTTCCAAGAATAATATGCCAAAGCTAGGCTGCAACCCACCCGGAGTCGGAAAGAAGCGGAGTTACTGAAGACTGCCTGTTGAGTTTATGCGTTTATGGGGAATTACATTCAGGCTACAATACTACAAAAATCTCAATTAAAACTCAAATTTGAGGTGGATAAAACTTGAAAGAAAGAAAACGGGTTACGCAGCGATCCAAAGGGACGGATGTCAAAACCTAAAATACAGAAAGGAAATAAGGGCTCCACAGAGATATCAATCCTCAGGCGACCTTTAGTCTCCTTTATTCTCATTCTTGATAGGATCGTGGAGAAAAGAAACTAGATCCACATAAGGGAGCCCATTATGCTGATAGACCTAACAAGGGACAAAAGCACCACTCTCAGAAGACTATTGCCACAACAAGACAGGATGTTGCACAAAAAGAGTGTCCTGTTCAAGAGAGGGGGATGGGTGGGGGTTATTGTAGACAGTGCAGCATAAATCACAATAGCCCCTCCTAAAGCTCAAACCTCCTGATCATGGAGAAAACTAATGAATATATTCAGGCTGAAACAAGGAATCTTCATTTGACTAAACTCTGTTTAGTTATAGTAACACAGATCCAAACTGAAGGGGACATTGTGCAATCTGGATGATTTACCGAACTCACTTCACTGCTTCTTATGAAAGCACACTTGCTAAGGATGAGCTCCCACAAGTTATAAAGGATTCAAAAATTGCAGAGGAATTTATAAAAGGAACCTTGTCTCTACTTGTGCCCCGGCCACTGACGAAGGAGTATGCCATGAAATGGGCATTACAAAAGTCTTGCGGCCTGCCCTATTCTTCGGAGGACTGCCCTGCTGCTTGAGGCTTTCCTGGTTCCTCAGAGGACTGACCTGGTGCTTGAGGCATGCTTGCTACTTGAAGGAGAGAGGACCATCTCCTTGAACCCAGGACTACCAGTATGACAGGCTGGCCTCCTGTTTTGAGCTACATCTGACCTGCTGCAACTGGACCTGCCTTGAACTGCAACTGAACCTGCTTGAGTCCTGTTGGCCTCTACTGGAGTGAGTTTCTGATCTCTAAGAGGTGCTTCCCCAGGTCCTGGACCATTGTCTGGCATCAGTGGAGCTCCTCCTGTGAAATGTTGAAGTTTTGAACTCTGCTCACTAGATTTTAGGAAGTTAACTTTTTCAGTGGGACTAACCTGGTCCTTGTTTCTGGCCCACACTCCATCGCAGTTAATGTGAAGTTGTGACTTTGTCCCAGTTGAGCAAAAACAGATACCTGCAGTTAGCAAGACTGCTTCTTGGTGCTATTTTTATTTAAACCTAGACAATTGCATATCTACGGTTCTACTTACTGAATCTTTGTTGTTTTGGTTTCATCTTATTTAGAACATTTTACTCTAAATGGGTTTGAGATTTTTCTTGTGCTGTGTTTTCACTTTATTACTGTTTGTGTGCTGCATAAATACTTAACTCAGTGCCCCTTAGTTAAGCTTTACTACTTGTGCCATGCTTCTAGAAAGTTAAGCACAGGTTAATTTAGTGACTTTTGTGGTTCCTCCTGGCAAGGATTGTGGTTGTTGCCTGAGTAGGGCATTCACCCCTCTCAAACAATTACCAAATTCTCACATTGTACTATAGGGTAAACTCTGCCAATGGATCAACTCTACGATAAATAAACCGCCAGAAACCCCTCTCTTTAGGGTGGCACAAATCTTTCCAAATAATTCACTTAGATCACATCGGTCAGCGTCAAACAATAAATAAATATAAATACATACTGGTAGCACTATGCCTGCAGTTACTTTATGTGGGTGTGGTACAGCACCAGATCACGGCTCACATGGTAGCAAATGACTTAATGTGCTTGGTGGGAGTGGGTGGAGTGCATCTCTTTCACTCATGTCACGGGCCAGCTATTACCAAAGTAATACCAGAGGCACTTACCAAAGTGGGAGTGTAGCTTCGCTTATTGCATTGCTTTGGCCTAGTTAAAACAGGGTGGTTAAGAGAGACAATATTCAAGCACGCCTTTGCAGCGAGGGCTTTAAGTAATAGTACACCCTGGCTAAATAACCTATGTAGCACAGAGAGCATTGAATTATATGCCAAGGAATATTCTTCAGCATGTCTTATTAAATACTGTTTAAATTGAAGCTGTATGGGTGGAGGTCATCCAAGGAGCACAGGCTGTCTGTAGTTGGTTCAAACTTCTTCTCTTTCTCACACATCTAACGAGGTCCATAGCTAAGGAAAGAACAAGAATGGTGATCTTCCTATTGTTGCCCAGAAAGAAGGGGAGGAGACAGGCGTCCACTGACTTGGGGAAGCTATAACATATGGGAGTGATGAAAGTGTGAATCCTCCAAGTATCTTGGCTTATTTCCACCATGTCTGATCTAATCTCTGGCACATTTCTCAACAAGAGTCTTCAATGCTATCAAGAGATGGATCAAACCTATTGGCTAATGGAAGATTGACTAAATCAGCAGTCAATTGTCTCTGCTATTCCATCAGCGTGCTTTTTACATTCCAGAGAAGAGTCTTCAAAGACAGGTTCTGAGTTGGTGTCATCAGTCTCCAGTTGTGGGGCATTCTGGACAATGGGAGATAAAAGACTTTATAGTATCCTGTTCATGGGAGTGTCCTGCCATTATCTCTCTACCTGCTCAGCCAGTGTGAATGTGCTGTGTGCTGCGTGCTGCATGGAATGTTGGATTGATGATGCGTATTGGAATGCTGGGTGCCTGTGAGGTGAAGCGTGACAGTTGGAGAATGGGCTGAGCAGCAGGCAGGCTGCTCCTGGTGGGGCTGCTACATGTAACTTACTTTAATAAATCTACTTAATCTACATCCTACCTGTGTGGACTTTATTACTACAGACTTGGCTGCTTATTATTTTTAAAGGCCTATGTTTTTTCTCAGGCTTTGAAGAACTTCATTCCCCATAGTACCATCTGTGCTCAGTCGTAGAGTTTCCTTACAAGACGAGCAAGCCTTTTGCAACCCCTGCTTATTCCACAACAGCCCTGGGTCGTGTTGCCCATAGATTTCATTGTGGAGCTTACCGATTCAAATGATTATAACACTTTGTTAGTGGTTATACATTACCAAGTGGGGACGTCTCATACCTCTCAAGAAGTTGCCCACAGAATTGGAACTTGCAAACCTATTTCTCTAAAACATTTTTAGACTTCATAGGCTTCCTGATACGATTAACACGGATTATGGCTCAGTCTGTGGCTCATTTTATGACCGAGTTGATGAAACAGACCAGTATTGTACATTATAAGTCTATGAGGTACCATATGCTCATGGATAGAAATACTGAACCAAGCCACTGAGGAGTACCTAGGAAGTTTATGAATGGACCACCCCATACAATATTTACTTGCATGACTCCAAGGACCTATACATCACCCATTGGTATTGTCTTTTATATGCTAACTAAATCAATCATTGGAACTGTATCGCAGAGTTATAAGGTAGTGGGAGGATCTACAACAAATGAACAGGTTGAATCGTATTCAATATTTTTATATGTGACTGTATGATATGGATTTTACTATTGCAACTGTGTCCACACTTTTAGGGTTTTATTGAAACCAAATAAAGTATTGAATCAGACAACATTCTCTGTATGCTAAGCTTGAAAAAATAGTTTCCAGGGTACCCAGGTCACCTTTCAAAGTTTTCACATTTCAGGAAAAGGTATTAGTATAGATCTTGATTGGCTGAGACTATCCAATATCAAGGGAATACAAAGATCCACGGGTCTCAGTCATTTTTATTGCCACTTTATACAATACTTTTCCACCCTGGGTGATCCCATAATCAAGCTTAACGAGAAGCACCTGTTTCAATGGGGTGAAGAACAAGGCCATGGTAGATGGCACACTACAACCTGCCTCATGGACATCTCTGCACCTTCAAATGAGCCACCAACACAGTGGAGCCTCGCTAGGCATTTCAAGTTTGCAGAACAGCCACAACTTTTAATGTGGCTGCTCAGCAAACTTTTTTTCCCCCAAAAACAAACTCCAAAAAGAGGGGTTTGTTTTTCTCTAGGAATTTTCTACCAGGGTGTGAGGGGCTATTTTTTATTTTATTTGTGATCAGGTTTGCAAGGCTTTTCTTGGCAGTCTCTAACAGGAACAACGTTTGTCAGACTGTGTGCTCTAAATAGGTCAGAACCACGTTGTGAACTCTGTTAGTCCAAGGTTTCCAGTGGCAGTAAAATATCTGCCTAACAATCTAGTTAAGAGCCTCCAATTCACCCAAATCCCATAGGCACTATGATGAGACTAGTAAGCAGGCTGGTTTTACCAACTACCTTCATCGCATCTACACAGGTAACAAACACACTGTGTTCCTTTGCTGTAACTTGTAACTTCTTCAATACATGCAATACTGTCTGCACATCGAAATGACTGACATTACTATTGCTCACTGGCTCGCAACTTTCAGAAATATAATACCAGCTGATATTGTATCCTCCCTTTGCCTTTTTCCCATCCAGCCCAGATATGAGTAACATCTTGAAGACTTCATAGCCAAGAATATACAATTGTGATAGAGCTCCCAATGTCAGACATCACTCTAGGCCAAAATCAGGGTTTTAAGTGACTTGTTCTCTCTAGGAATCAGGCCCAGTGGTAATCAAAAACAAATAGTGAAACGGGTCCCAATTGGGCCCTCTATTTATGTTCTGAACATTAGTGGAAAAACAGTGATCGATTTCTGAACAAGGACTGTGAAAACCATTGAGGTAATCCAGATCAGCGACTTTGCTCCAATTGCATTCCCTAAGAGCGTTCGTTATTTCCAGGATGTTGTGTTTCAGTATTTTTTTAATGTAGCATATTACTTTTGTATAGTACAACTGAGTCGGCTCATCTGGGCCACATGGCAGAAACAGGTCGACCCAATCCACTACGGTAAGGGGACAATAAATTCCCCACCATACCATTCACTTGTTTTTAGTACCATACAGCTATTTATCATATTAAAATTTATTTTGTAACTGTAAAGGTTTTTAAACCTCACTCACTTTGTATGGACCCTCACTTAGTTTAGAAGTGCATCCCTGTTGTCAGGTGCATGCCCAGCCTCTATCAAACCTAGTTTTTAGAGGGCGAGGACTGGCCTATGATGAAGCATGACACCAGGTGGTGTGTGAGACCAGTCCTACACTTTTTGTGAGATGTCCGCACTCACAAAGTAACCTTTGAGCACCTTGGTCACATAACTGGGAGCGGCTCATTTTGTGATGAACATTTGATGTTGGAGGCTGGCTACACCTAGTGCCCCATGCCTCTAGTTCCCTCCCCCAGGACTTTCCCGGGGTTAGTGTGGTTATAAGGTTTTAGGTGTATGTCAGTTATTGTGTTATCTGGATGCAGTAACAGAATGCTCTGAAAGGAACTAAAACATTGGTGAGTGTCACACTATGGGAATCACAGATATTTTGTTTACATGTTTAAGCCACAGCCTTAATTACATAAGCCACTCCCCTTTTAGACACTCCCCCGTTTTTTCATCCCTCTTAAAGCACTAGTCAAAATACTGCAAACATAGTTGCAATTAAGAGGGAAAGTAAAGCTAGTACTGAACAAGAGTATTGCCACAACATTTAGAAAATCTGATGCAACTTTGTCTGCATAAGCCATCACACCGACAGAAAAAGTAACAAGCATTTGCAATGCAATAGGTCTCGCATTTTTAAGCTATTGGCATTGTTAAATGCCTTTTATTTATGTTTTAAAAATCAACACATAAGCATTGTCATTTACAATGCCAATAGCTCAAAGTCTCGTAAATGCGAGACCTATTGCATTGCAAATGCTTGTTTCTATCCGTCTCCAGGTTGCACTTTGGAATTCAAAAATGTCATAAAAAGACAACATTTCCAACAAGTATTTTTCTTTTTTGGGTCTATTTCACAGGGGAACGAATGGAGAGAATATTTAGGGTAAGATTCAGTGGTTTTCACTAAGTAAGGAGCGAGACAGAATTATGGGGAGGGATGGCCAGCGGCAGAAGTGGAGACTGTCCTTGTCTGATCTGGGAAAAAAGGAAGAGACAGTCCTTTTTCTTCTCAGCCCTCCCTGCCCGTCCTCGAACGGCCAGCAACGGCTGAGTCTTATCAATAGGCCTTACCAATTTCTGCCTTTCTGGGTAGCATTAAAAAAAAAAGGGAGGGGACGAAAGAATGATAGGTCCATTTGAATGGGGAGTTTAAGGATTAGCACTGTAGTGTCGAGGAGGGATGGCAGAAAGGACCGGGGGGGCACTGGGGAGGACACCAATATCACCAGTTGGCACTGGGCAGTGTTTTAGCCAGAGCTACGTAAGGTCTGTGAATAAAAAGGCCCTGCAGCCGAGCGTAGCTGGGATTAAACAGCACAGCTGGGTACTGTGATCACTAGGGTGACCCACGCACCAGCAACCTTACAGACAGTACAATGGCAACATGCAGGGCCCGACGAGTCCCTCTCCCCGGCGCTGTTAGCTGTCTACCTCACCTGCCTTCCCCTCAGCTTACCGCCTCCTGCTTCCCCACAGCAGCAACCACGCTGTGCACTGAGAAGGCCCACCGAGGGAGTAAGAGACGCCTTCCATGGAGGTGCCCATGATCTGCACACCCCACCAAGGCACTAAGAGATGCCTTCTACTGAGGTGGCCATGATTGTCACACCGCTGTGAAGAAGCCACCCGAACACGGCGCTCCCATGCCCTCAGCGCACCGGTCTGCTCTCTGGGCCGATGCGAGTGCTTCCTCACACTCGAAGGGGCTTGCGTGCTACTGGACTACCTGCCCAGCCCCAGAGGCCTGCCCACAAGCAGGTGGTAAGCGCAGTGACATGAATTAAGTAACAGGATAGCTGTATAAGGGAAAAGAAAATAGGGGCACGACGTGCACTGCCGATCCTACCACTTAGGACGGATGTATGACGTTACAACGCATGCTGTTACAACGCATGCTGTTACAACAAAAGTTTTACAACGCGAGTGCATTGACAACGCAGGACATTACAACGCAAGTCTTTACATCGACTGCACTAGATGGCGTGCTAACATTAAAAAAGTGTAATTTACTATTCCAACTCCAGTCCACGTAACAGTAGGGAAGGTGTTGGGATAGTAAACTACACTATTTTTAATGTTAGCACGCCATCTAGTGCAAGTCGATGTAAAGACTTGCGTTGTAATGTCCTGCGTTGTCAATGCACTCGCGTTGTAACAGTTTCGTTGTAATGGTAGTGCGTTGTAAAAGTTGCGTTGTAAAGGTTGTTCCCCCTTAGGACAACTGGCACTAAGGCTCTTCATGACCACGGGTATCCCTGCCACGGGGAGGTTCAAAATAAACAAATATCATAGTGCGCAGTACCTGCAACAGCCTCTTGAGTCCTCGGGCTGGGCTTCTCAAGGGTTAAACGCCCAGGCCTGGTCCATGTAGCGTGATAACTCTCCACAATCACTGGTAGTGGTGAGGTAACGCTGCCACCGGAGCTTCGAATGGAATGACAAACTACGCAGTGCGCATGCGCACAATGACACGCATGCGCACTAAAAAGGCAGAAGTGCTGGGCTCCCATGCCTAAGGAGAGAGCCCCGCGTCGTGCTACCAAAAGTATAGAGGAGCTGGAGTGCTACGGAAGCACGCCGCAGCCAGCTGCCGTTCAGGAGGATTCCCCCCGCAGACCAGATGAGTGGGGGATACTCCATTTGTCCACTGGTTGTGCCAATGAAGGCACAGTGTCAATATTTATTTCCTGAGCGTACCCGCCTTTGAGGGACGCTCCAACGATGGGGCGAGGTTTAAAAGAAGTGAAAGTGCATGCTGGCTTGCGAGGAAGGAAGGGGGACAGGAGATGTGCACGCCGCGTGGCTGTAAGCACGTACACAGGCTCCAATCCGCTAAAAGCCTGCACGTGCCCATCTCCTGTCCCATTTCCGAGGCAAGTCAGCAACAATAGATCTCGCTGGCGACAGCGCTTCGCGCTGCGTTCGCCAGGCGAGACCTAAAAATCTCTGGGGTTTGATGTGGCCAAAAACTTTGTTGCAGTCAGGTTGAAAATGCAGTTTCAATAGTGGACTTCTAAGCATTTTCATTAGTTGCATGTCAAATGCAAAAGTCAAGAGCATAGCTATACAGGATACTCGGCAGAAAAAATGTTTAAGACTTTGAAGTCCCGTAAACTGGAAGTTGCATGTTTCATATTTGCGCACAGGGTAGGGCCCTAAAAAGGCAAGACAATATGGTTGGTTTTACCACCTTTAAATTAATACTCATCCTAACATTGTCTTTGCTGTATCTCGCTATTTACACAGTATGTGGCGCAGGAGACAAACTTTTTTAACCTAATTACTTTCACATTGATAACCTGAAGTTTAATCTTTTTTAAAACTTTTAACTTTATATGCCTATTTATTGTCTTATTGTGTTATTCTAATTGTTGATGTACGTAAGTGCACTTTTATGGTCATTCGACCGAAATAAAGTTATCACTGACTGACTTAAATTAATATTTGGACACCGAATCACAGCTATCTGGAACCTGGTCTTCAATTATTACTCAAACGTGAACAGTTATATGAACAGTTCTAACCCAAACACTATGGAGGACTATTCAAAACGGATGCCAGGCTTCTGTGGTTGTCCACGTACCTATCCCTACTTGGTCACCCAGTTGGCTAACAATCAGTCTGCTCCCAAAGCCAACTTCTTCCAATTTGCACCCTGGGTGTCTTCATGATACTTATGTAAGAATGCTGAACAAGCATACAGGTGATCAACAGTAGATTAAACAGGACACGGTGAATCACAACCTTTTTCCCCCATTCACATAGACTTTCAAATTCCTAATAGCTCTATGCATTCATGATTCATGGAACCTTTCCACTTTGTCTCCTTGAGCATCCCGAATGCATAATTCTGTCTGCTGTTTCTCCTTTTTACTAAACTTGTGAGCTCATGCGATTTCACTCGACCATAACAATGCATCCTTGCCCAGAAGGTACATCCTCACAATACATATACTTGGAGGTGCAAGAGTGACCAGAACCCACTTTGATATCTCCTCCTCCTCCTCATCATCATCATCATCATCATCATCATCATCTCCGTAATCACAACCAGAGCAGTGTAAAGAAGTTGTCCTTAAATAGTAGCACTCCCAAATGTCCTGTGTCTAGACAGTTTTAGAGGGGTAAGAAAAAACGTTGCTTGGAGACGTAGCCTGCAGCAATAACCTGCAGCAAAGCGTTCTGGCATGCCCTCCTATGGGATTCAAATATGGTGAATTTGTCAACTGTAAAGTTACAACAGGCAACATTTACAGAAGCACAGTTGACACTGTCTCACTGTTGGCTTAACGACAAGAGGAGCCATTGACAGTACAGGTGTCTTTGATAAACACACCAGCGACAAGGATATAGTGCCCACAGACCTGGTTGTTGATGATGAAGTGCAGCAATGGAAGAAGAGACGGACGACAATGAAATAGTAGTCGATTATCGCATTGACTTTGCATTGAATACAAGAGGCGTCTCCTCAGATGATTTGCCTGGCCTTTCTGTCTGCCTGTCAGGCTTTTTAGCAGCCTTTTTAGGTAGTTCTTGTGACATCACAGTGCCAGGCGTTGTCTTTTGGGCATGCTTCACACGCTTAAAATGTCTTTGGCAGACTTTTTCTTTTCTGGAGAAGATTATTCAACTGAGGAAGGTTGCTCAGCTCATTCTTCTGAAAAAAAAAAAAGGATATTGCCTTCAAGGCAATTAATAGTTATCGTAGAGAAAGTGGAAGAGGCCATAGTTATGTGCTTTGGAAAAAGGCAAGAAATACAGTCCAAACATGGCACATCAGAAACGAGTCTCATTTTACCACATGATGCACAGGTCGAAGTAAACATTTTCGTTAATCTGTGCCAGTCATAATTTGAAAAATAGCTTTCAAAGATACAATACTAAAGGAAGTGGTGACATGAGCTTCATCGGTAGTCATTTTGGATCAAAAAGTCAAGGTCCTAAAGGAAAGGCAAAATCCTTCCACACATGTGGTTAAAACTCTGAGGTACGGTGGCCTCTGTGGGAGTGCAGTTCAGTGTGCCTGTGCCTCATTGGTTGGATTTTGGGTATTTTCAAATTAGTTGAATGGGATACTAATGCAAATGTTCTGTGCTTCTATGATCATTTGATGTTAAAAGCTAACATAATTCTTCCCATGGGACTCACAGCTTGAGGACAGGGAATGATTTAATATAGGCAGGACAAAGTGGGTGATATCCAAAGGATACGCTACCCTCAAATGGCTATAGTTGCAGTTGCAACTGTCATAACCAAGAGATGATCAGTACTCCTATAGCCCACAGGCACAGACATAGTTACATGAATGTAGGTTAGAGAGTTTGGGGGAATAGTAGTTAGTCTCTAGTCAATAACACATTTATAGAGTAAAAGGTTAAAAAGTTTAAGCATGTCTTAAGGATTGCTTTGCCAGCCAACACCTGTTTCACCCCTTAAGTGACACACAGGCCTGGAGCTTTTTCAAGGCCATATAATATTGACATGATTATGTACATACAGGGATTTGTCATAACAAATAAAGCAGTCACACAGTAAATAGTGTAAATCATAACATAATTAGTCATAAGTGGTAGAAGAAAAAAACCAGAAAAGGGATACAAGAAAACAAACAAACCTGCCATTATGATGTAGGAGTACGTTTTACCTTAATATTTGTGCGCTTTACACAGAGACTCACACTGGAATCTATGTCACTCAAAAAAAAATAAGGTAAACGTCGGTCTTTGCTGATATTAAGCATTAGGTGGCGAGGTGCCTGTGTTTGTGGGGAGAGCCTAGAACTTTAACCCCTTCGGTGCTCATGACGGAATGGTTCCTTCATGAGCACCAGTGCTCCTGAAGGAACCATTCCGTCATGAGAACAGGGGCACTAAATCCCTCTGCTGTCTGCAGCAGAGGAATTTCCCTTTTTTATTGGCCTCGGGAAGTTGGGGGAAGAGTTTCCCCAACCTCCGAGGCCGATTTGCATTTTCATTCCAATGCCAACGCCGCGCATGGCGCGCTGACGTCATTGCAATGAAAATGAAACTTAGTTTCATTGTTTCGGTGCTCGTGAAGCTATCTCAGCCCCCCAAGCACCGAAAAGATTGGGGAGGTAGCGTTGGAAAGAGGAGAATCTCCCCTTTCCAATGGTACCTTTCCCTAGTGGATCCCTGCTTGGGGATCACCCCAGGAGGTCGATCTCCAAGCAGGGATCTACCCACTAGCACCAGGGAGGGGGGCAGCCCCTTGGGCAAGGGCCTTTGCTCCTCCCATATTTGTTTGGGTACAACAGTCTTTCTGCCCCCCTGGGGGGAAGATGGGGGCAGTAGCCCACAATCTGCCCCCCTGGGGGTGGGAAGCCCACTAGAAACAAGGGATTATATATTTTTTATTGACGTTGGGGGTCGGGCTGCACCAAAAAGGCATGACAATGCCCCCACTAGAGAAATGTCTGTCTTTATGTCCCCCCAGGCGGCAGTAGCCCCCAATCTGCCCCCCAGGGGGGCAGAAAGCCCACTAGAAACCAGGGATTTTTTTTTATTGACTTTGGGGTGGGGGCTGCCCAAAAAGGGCATGGCAATGCCCCCATCCCCAGAGAAATGTCAGTCTTTCTGTCCCCCCAGGGGGCAGGTAGGGGGAAGTAGCCCCCAATCTGACCCCCTCGGGGGCATAAAGCCCACTAGAAACCGGGGATTTTTTTTTTAAATTGATGTTGGGGTGGGAGCTGCCCAGAAAGGGCAAGGCAATGTGCCCCCCCCAGAGAAATGTCAGTCTTTCTGCCCCCCCACAACTAATTTCAATTTATCCTACATTCAACGGTTAGTTTCTAAACGGAATCCTTGAAGGATCTACACAAATGACCCCTTGCTGAATTCAGAATGTTGTCTACTTTTCTAAAATGTATAGCTTTCCAGGATCCATTATTGCTTTCTTACCCATTTCTACCATTAACTGGAAAGAGGTTGAAAGCACAAAAAATAGCAAAAATAGGCTATGTCCCAGAAAAATGCCAAAACTGTGTAAAACTTTTTGGTTTTCTGACAAAAGTCTGCTTGTCCCTGAAAGCTGGGAAGATGGATATTTCAGCACCACAACCCCTTTTTTGATACCATTTAAAAGGGAAAAAAACAGACGCTTTCATGTGTAGCCCTTTTCCCCCATTTTTCAAAAACAAATTCTGCGTCCCCTCCAGGGGAATCCACAAACCCTGGCAACCTTTAGAATGCAAAAAAGGACTCTAATTTGGCGTGGATACCTTATGTGGTTAAAATGTTACAGGGGCCTAAGCAGGAACTACCCCAAATAGCAAAGAACAAGGCTTAGCACGGGTGGGGGGGATTGGGGGGGGGGGGGGGGGCGGGGGAAGACCTAGCAGCGAAGGGGTTAAAAAATGTTCAATCTATTAACACACCCAGATTTGGTACAGATACAGCAATAAAATAAAATACAACCTTCACAAATCACTCTGCAGCGCCACAGAGAGCACCACATGTCCCCCACGCCCCACCCCCTTTCGAGGCTAAGCAGGGGGCAACAAGTCATTAAACATGGTCTGACAAAGTCAATTTGGGGTAGCCCCAAAGTATTGTACCTCCCTCTCCAGGGACCATGAGGGGGTAGGCGTGGCTCCATGTGTATCCCTCTGTGCCCGGCCCAGTTTCACCAGACTTTGATGTTTCTGTGGGCAACCCCTGGCCTATTATATTGGGCATTCCATTCCCATACAGAGGTCCATGCCTGTGGCCCACCCAGCTGAGGGCAAGGCCATGGAGTCTTCCTACGCCCTTGTGCTGTCATGCATTGCTATCAGCAGTCCCGACCAGAGCAGTGCCCTCTAGCATCTGCCCCCCCATGTCTTCCGTAATGAGTAGAAAGGTCAGTTTTGGGTCTCTAGGAATTGTCTGGCTCAATACAGTCTCCAAGGTCCCTAACACCCCCTCCCAGAAGTTTGACAAGGCTGGGCAACAAATGTATGTAGCAGGTCTCCTGTGGAGTCTCCACAGTACAGGCAATCTCCTGAAGCAATCACTCTCATTTTGGACAGCCATGTCCTAGTGAGGTACGTGCAGAATAGCAGTTTGAGTTGAATCAAGTTAAACTGAGAAGCTATCACAACCTCCCCAGGGACGTCTGCTGCTTCAAGCAAGTTCTCATCCTCCAGCATCCCCAAGACCTGTGTCCATGCATTCTGCACCCACACCATGGGATCTGGCAGATTGTGCAACAGCATCTGATAGAGGATGGATAATTTGAGCTCCTTGAGGTCAGTGACCAGGATTTTTGCCTCTAGAGTCAAGTGTCTTTGAAGCGTTTCTTCGGCAAGTAGCACGCTACTCCAAAACCCAAAAAGGATTAGTAGTGAATTAGTATATTGAAATATAACATTTATTTGAGCTGTAGATATGTTAGTCTGTTTTTCAGATTGAAAACGATAGTGAAGGGATGGAAGGGTTTGCATTTATATAGTGCTTACTTCCCCTGATGAGGTGTGAAAGCGCTTTTTAGTGGGTAGCACACTACTCCGGAACGCAAACAGGATTAGTGGGGAATTAGTACAGGGAAATTAACTTGAGCGGTGGATGTTAGTCTGTTATTTAGATTGAAAAGTAATAGTGGAGGGATAGAAGAGCGAAGGGGCGCAGAGGTTTTTGAATTTTTTTCTATATATTTCTTTATGGAGTTCATAGCAGTAGGAGGGAGTTTGAAATGAGTAAAGGGGAGGAGGAAGAGTCAGAGGGAAGGGATTAGACAGGTTTGTTTGGGAGATTTGAATAGTAAGAGTAATGAGATGATTAAAAGCGGGATAGGAGGAGGGAAGAGTCTAGAAAGGGTTATCTTGGGGATCATAGTAGTGGTATGGGGTTTGGGATGAGTGAGAGTGGAGGTAGAGGATATATTGAGAGAGGTACTAGGTGAGAAATAGGGTAGTGCATTGGAAAGAGTAGTAGAATGAGGTTTGAGACGAGTCTCGCTTGCAAAAGAAACAGCATACACGCTGGACGTGGGTTGGGAAAAGAGCCCCGATCACCTCCTCAAATTTGAAGGAGCTGCCGCCGTTGTTAAGCATGAAGCGCGTTGCGCTGCTTTAAAAAAAAAAAAAAAGCCTCTAGTCCGTGTGCTAATTAATGAAAGATATTGAAAGCTGGCATAAAGAAAGGTGCGCAGCCACAAGGCGTGCTGTCCTGGTTTACAAAAAAAAATAAAGAAAGTTGAGTTCATCAAGGCGGGGGCCGTCCTAGTAAAAGGTAAAGCGCTTGGAGGCCGTGGGTCACAATGTTTTCGCGGCACAGCTCCAGCGGCGGGGGTGGTAGTAAAAAGCTGTAATCAAAAGCATAGATCGTAAACATAGGTGTATTGTGGACCCTGGTTGTGTATGAATGACATGACAAAAGCAGGAGGGAAAAGGCAGCTGCAGCTGAAAAGAGGGAGCGAACGGGGAAAAGGAAGAGTCAGCTGCAGCCCAGGAGAGGAAGAAAGCTTGGCCGCTTGCAGTTTGAGCTTAAAGAAGCAAAAAGGAGAAAAAGAGTGTGCCGAAACTAATAAACAGCATAACGAGTAACAGGACATGTAACAGGGAAAGTCCTTATCGGGGGTTACAATAAGAGGGGCTAAGGCGGGACTACTAATCCTATTAACCAATTAAAAGCCACCATTTACAAAGGACTGTAACAGGAGCCAATTAAAAAGATTGGAAAATGGGCAGAGCTTAATGTCATTGCATCTGGTATCCATAAGGTAATTTATGTAAGCTAAACCAGTCTCTGTGGGGGGAGAAGAAGCAGGTCAGTAATACAAAGATGAGTTTCAGAGAAATAATTGATTTGAAGCAGTAAGTGTTATGGGTCATACCCAAGACCCTACAAGTCATTCAGGTATAGCTTGAGCGAGGTCAGCCGTCTAGCTATTATGTGATGATAAATGAAAGACAGTCAGAAATTAGCAGTAGTAGTTTCGGAAATAGCTGGCTGTGAGTATTGTATGAATGGGCTCTTACAAAAGAAAGGTAGTAATGAGGGCTCTGCGGTCTGGAGTCTTGCTGTGGGGTCACGCAAGAATAAGGGCTCTGCAGTCGAAGCATGAAAGGGAACTTGCTGAGGTTAGTGTGCGCAACAGAGGGAAGCGAAGGCTTAAGCAGCTAATGATGGATTCAAGGGTCAGAGATACTGGATAGTGTCACATGAGGTAAAATAAGGGGAAAAGTAAGATTGTAACGTATTATTGGTCTACGGCAGTGTGGTTAATAACGTGTGGCCTGCACTTAGAGTTGTCAATTTAGTAGGCATTTGTGCACACATTTCTCAGGTCATATTTTGATTGAAGAACTAGTTGCCCAAACATGCTTATATTGGCAAGTAGGGTTCTGCGATACGACCCCATGACTGTATTAACAGCTTGAAAAGGATGACTGTCACAATATTATGCCTAATAAAGAAATCTAATGATTCAGGAACGGTCACATTAAGGTTATTTACAATATAAAAATAGATAAGTAGTCACTAGGCATCTTTGAACTTGTACTTGAACACAATGCCAGATAGGTCAGTGAGATGATATTAGCAAATGAAAAATGGATAATAGATCTAAGTAAAGAGCCTTAATAAGTGGGTAGAAAATATTTTTATTTAACCGTTTTTATTAATAAAGCATAATACTTTGGCAGCCGCTAAAGAGGAAACAACTAAGCAGCAGCCTTCGTTGAACAGTACCATCATTTGATGTCTACATGAGTCATAGTCTGGCTTGTGGTTATCCAAAGTACGGGTGATCCAATTGGCAGAAAAGGTGGATTTCCATATATGTCCAACAGTTTACCAGGAGGAGCAGAAATGTACTTCTCTACTGAATATATTTTTTCTTATAGGAATATCTCTTCATTCTTTACGGATTCTCAAAATGCACTAGTAAAATAGAAATAGGTGTATACAAAGGTGCATAGTTAATATTATGCTACCCGGCTCTTGAGGTGTATTGTACAGAGAGACCTAAGAGGATAGCTAAAGTTACAACGGGTTGTCGAGTCCTACATTTCTTGTGATAGGACCTTTAACGGGACCTTTAACGGGTATAAATTGTTCAAACTTGGAGTAGTTTGGAGAAAAAGTCAGTTTAGGTGTCTTGTAGGGCATTTCAGCACCTTTATTCAGTCGTTTGCTGGTGGTTTCCAGTTTTAAGATCAGTCACTCTTTTCCTCATTGGTAGTCCCCGATTTGCACCTCTAAAGTGTGCTTCGATACGTTCCAGGCCAAATAATTGGAATGTATTGTCATGGGGATGGAACTGGTTGAAATGCTGTGTTAATGGTAGGTGTTAGACCTGGCATCTTTTGGCGTGGCTTCCCCTGTCTTTTTGCATCTGACCTGTTTTTGACTGTGCTGGATTTCGTTTTTGCTAACTTTAGGACTCGGTGCACTCTACCCCTGCTGACAGTGCTAAAGTGCAAGTGCTCCCAGTCTAAAATGTAATGGTAATGGATTTCTTCATGACTGACCTAGTTAATTTACCAGTAAGTCCCTAGTACAGTGTACCTGGTGTGCCCAGGGCCTGTAAGTCAAGTGCTACTAGTGGGCCTGCCACACTGATTGCAGGGCAGCTTGTGGGAGGCACAAACATGACTCGGGCTTGCCACTGCAGCAACTATGTGTGCAGTGTTACACTGCTATTTCGACCTGGCAAGTAAATCCCACTTGCCAGGCCCAATTCTTCCCTTTTATTACATGTAAGGCACCCATAAGGAAGGCCCGAGGTAGCCCCATGGGCAGGGTGCAGTGCATTCAAAAGGCAGGACATGTACTGTTGTGTTTTACATGTCCTAGTAGGGAAATACTGATAATCTAGTTCTCACTACAGCAAGGCCCATTTCTATTTTAGGTTTGCATTGGAGCTGCCTTTTAACATTTTGCAAGTTTATCTTCCAGGTGGGAGCCGATAGAAAATTGGAGTTTGGGGTCTCTGGACTCACAATTTAAAAATACATCTTTTAGTGAAGTAGTTTTTTTTAATTACATGTCTGGAAATGGAACAGTTGGGGTGATCCTACTTTAACCATTTGTGTCTCTGCCAGTCTTAATACATGTCTGGCTTGGATGACAGTTGGGCTTTGGGAATTCACTCTAGACAGTCAAGCACAAAGGGACCTGAGGTGTGCCTTGCATATCCGGATGGCCCATCACTAGGCTGATGTGTCTCCCTAAATTAGAGTGGTTCACACTTGCACCTGAATAGTGGTGTGACAGTCCCTTCACAAAGCATTCTCAACACCCCTGTAGTGTGTCTGGAGCCAGGGCCAAGAAGGCCAGAGTCTTGTGCACTACAAATACTTTCTTTTGAAGTTTGCCTACTTCAAAGGCTGAAATGGGTATCAACACTGGACCTCTGACACCATATATTCAGAACACTTCTGGATTGAGGGAATTTTGCCAGGAGGAAGAGATGTGTTGCAGCCAGGAGGAACTGTCATTTCGCTGTTTGCCTTGCTGTGCTGGCCTGCTGCTTCTGTCATTGGAGTGAAAGGACTGGACTTTCCTTTCTACATCCTGTGTTACAGGTTTCTGCAAGGGTTTTTGAGTTGAGCTTCGTTACAGTATCCCTCTTAGCCCTACTTAATAAGAGTGCTTGGCACACACAAAAATGTACCGCGCTGTCCTCACACACCACCAGGTGTCATGCTTCATCATAGGACAACCCTCGCTCTCAAAAAAACAGGCTTGATGGTGAGCGGGCCTACACATGAATACAGGGAGGCACTTCTAAATTAGAATGGGCCCGTATAAAAAGGGAATTAAAAACCAATGGGGAATCCGGTTCATTTATACTCCAACGTTGAGTCTTCAGCCCATTGGAGGAAGGGCTTAGGGACCCCTGTAGCCACACTTGCTTCAAGGTGCGTCCCTTGCGGTACCCCTACACACGTCTACTCCTTCCTCCCGATGACGCAAGTGTGACTACAGGGGTCCCTAAGCACCTCCTCCATGGGGTATTGACAACCCAAAGCTGGGGTCTCTATGAATCGGTTAAGACTAGAGGTAGACACAGGTCACTCTACCAACAAGGCAATTCTTAGTATAACAGTACCCCATCAGGAGCCCGTTTGTCCTGAAAAATACCGCAGACTCAGTAGAGTGACAAGACAGAAACATGTTGAAGATGGTAATAGTGGTGATGGGGTAATAGTTTCCCTTAGCCCCACATTTTCATTTTTTAATACCAAGTGGTTTGTCCAATGAATTAATACAAGTTAGTATGGCAAATAAGTTTTTAATTCACGGTTTACACAGGCCCCATTCTAATATAGAAGTGCCTCCCCGTCTTAAGGTGTAGGCCCCCTCTCCAATCCGGGTTTTTGGAGAGCGAGGGTTGTACTATGCTGATGCATGACAACTGGTGGTGTGGGAGGACAACCTGTTACGTTACTGTGTGTGCTCAGCACTCCTATTAAGTAGCGCTGAGTGGGATACTGTAACGTAACTGAATACAATTCTCAGGTAGCTTAATTTCTGTGCATATAGTAGGTTGGAGGCAAGCTCACCCTTGAGATCCTATAGCCTCTAGTTCCCTCCCTTGGATACCCCTGGGGGAAGTGTGCTGACTTGAGTTGAGCTTGCCTCCGGTTGGAAGTCTCAGGGCTATCAACGACTTCACCTGCAGCATCTGGGCGCTTCTGTTGAGAGCCCTACTCTGCCAAGTGTTGCCAAATCAAGTTGCTGGGGTCTTGGAAGTTAGTTTGCTGAGCTAAGAAAGAGGAAACCAGCACCTCGACTTTGAGTGTCACTTCGAAGCTAGTGTGCTCCCAGATACCACGCTGATGCCTGCACTGGAGCTGTGGTCCCCGCTCAACACAACAACTTGCAACACAGGCCCCCATGCCGCCGAAGCGCCTCCGAAGAACCACCACAAAGGGAGTCCAGAGAACTAGGTCACCGAAGTCCGTGGCACCAGACTGCCTCACCAGTAGCCTCGTGGTGAGACATCAAAACTGTGAAATAGCCACACATGGCTAGACTCTTGACCCCACACCGGAATAGACGCATTGCCACTAACACCGCATAACATCTCCTGTGCCTTGCAAAGTCTCAGGTATCGGCAGCTCAACGACTCTGCACTGCCTACACTAGCTGATGCTTCACTTGCTTCAGGAACGCCTCACCTTCGTTATGCAATGCACCATCCCGAGCACCGACATGCGAATGACCTGCACAGACAGTAAGCAACACCTCATCTCCCCAAGCCATCGCAACGTCTTTGGTTTGTTATCGTCCAAGGTACTGTAAACAGGGTCTGTACGACTCTGTAGCTGGCCCGCACTCTATCTCGTTCAGCCACAAACTTTGAGATTCGACACAGTTGGAGCTATTGTGTTTCTAGGCGCTATAACTGCATTTAATCAACAAGAGTTTGTGATATGGGCATGTTGGATTTTTTTCGTTTTGGTCTTGTTTTAATTGGATAAATATTGCCTACTTTTCTAAACTGGTGTGGAGTACTTTTGGGGCATCTTCACTGTGTGTGTACAAATACTTTACACATTTCCTCTGAGGATAAGCCCGACTGCTCATGCCAAGCTACAAAGGGGGCGAGCATGGACTATTGAGGGTGTAACTTACGTTGACTAGATTGAGGGTCCCTGCTTGGACAGTGTGCAAACCGCTGCCAAACAGAGAACCAGTTCTAACAGTAGGCCTGGTTCAAATATGCTCATATTTCTGTAGTGTTCTTGGATGAGAGTTTAAAGTGGTTTGATGGTGCTACCTACATATAGTTTTGAACAAGGGCACTGAATGATGTATATTATGTAAGAGCTGTTGAAACTGATACAGTCCATCAACAGTAGGTATAAAAGCCCACTGGTTTGTCTAGGAAGGGGTCATGTGTTTTTTTCTTGTGGACTTACTCAGATTTGAATAAAAGTGGTCTTAAATGTTTGTCACAACGAAAACCTATTTTGGGATTATTCAAGATACTGTTCTTGATGGAGGGATTATTAATCAACAGGAGCCAATGTCGCTTGAGAACCTCTCTAGTTATGTAATGGCAATTATGAACGTCTGTTAGGAATCTTATAGAATTTTCAGATTCCATCAGTTAATCGGTTTTGGTTTGTAGGAAGGTGTCACATGTTTTACGATCAATTCCTCTTGCAGTTGTCTGAAGATAGTGTGTAGTGTGTATCATAACCTCTATTTTCCAACCTATTAGTTTTTGGGATGCTGCTGTGCAGGTACACTTGATGCACTGCAGTTCTCCTTTAAGGATATTTCTGATTGTACTGTATGGGTGAGAACTATCGCTCTCAAGATTGAATTAGCAAATTTTTACAAGAGTATTCTTTAAATTGTTTTCAGTGCATTGCCATATGCAAAGTATATCATCAATATACCTGCCCCAAAATATTGTGGAAAGTGTATTATATTAATCGATTGTGCCAAAGTTATAATCTCTCAAATAATCCCATGAATAAGCATGCATGTAGTGGGGAAAATTTTGTATCCATTGCTGTACCATGTATTTGCTTTTAATATCCTTCATTGAAACTGAAGGTGTTGTTGGATAGGCAGGACGACAAACTTTTAATGATCATACTGTTAGATTCCATAAACTGTGCTGGTTTGGTTCCCAGTACTCTCCGTATTGCAATTATTCCATCAGTATGTTTGATTGCGGTATATAGGCTGACTACATAGGTAGTTGATAATATGTAGTTTTGTTCCCATACAATGTCAATCAATTTGACTAGGATGTCCTTCGTATCCCAAATATAGGCGAGAAGGCTCCTCATGGGAGGCGACAAATGATGGTTAATGAATTCTTCGAGGCATGAGCAGATGAGTTAATGCCTCCATTAATAGGGCTTCCAAGTAGAGGAAATCCTTTTTTTATGAAGCTTTGGTAGTAGATATAAAGTGGTCATTGTAGGGTGTTCAAGGTAGAGAGGAGTCTTCTCTTCCTATGTGAGGAGATTCAGGGCATACCATTATGAAGTTTGGCATTCGATTTCTGTGTCTTTGGTTGCTAATTTCTCATAACAGTTTGTGTCCAATAGTTGTCGCATAGCTTCACCTATAAAGTCAGTGTATAAAAGAATTGCAAGGTTTTTCCTGGCCGTCTCAAATACACTTTTTTTTCAGATTGTTTGCTTTAAATAGGGTAGACCGACGTCCTGAACTCTAAGGTTTCTAGTGGCAGAAACATGATTATCTGCCTGTCAGTTTGGCAGGAATACCATTCTTGAAGTTTGGCCTTCAGTTTTTTCTGAGTCTTTGGTTGGTAATTTCTCATACCAGTTTGTGTCTAATAGTTGTCGCATAGCTTCACCTATAAAGTTATCAGTGTATAAAAGAATTGCAAGGTTTTTCCTGGACGTCTCAAGTACAAAAAAAGGTTTGTCGGATCGTGTGCTTTAAAGAGGGTGGACCGACATTATGAACTTTGTCAGACTAAGGTTTCTAGTGGCAGAAAAATTATTATCCACCTGTCAGACAGGGTACTCCACTATATTTGTATTGGAGTATCCTGTCCGCCAAAATATAAATAAGGCTCCAAGTATTCAGTTGGTTAAGAAAGCTTGGGTAGGTCTCTTTGCAGGGTGGAAGGGAGGGTGCACCACAGTAAAGCTGGCCCAAATACAAAATGTCGACTCCTGTAAAGTTGTATTCTATAACTTAAGAGGAATCCTCGTAGTGTTTACTGATTTAAAGGAATATGTAGGAATGTCATTGATAAACCTAAACATGGCCGCACTCTTTGTCGCCTGGTGATGTGGCTGACAGATGACGTCTTCGAAGACGTTGGAAGTAGAAAAACGAAGCAGCCATGGAATCCAAGAAGGAAACTATAAATGGGGGTCTAGCCACCTTTATAAGGAATAAATATGGTGGCTCACAAAGTGAACTATACCAATCTAATTAAGATGCTCTAACTTACCCAAACCCCATAGGCACTGATGTGTCTAGTCTGCAGGCTGGTTTTACCAACTACCTTCACTGAATCTACACAGGTAAACGCAGATGGATCAACTATGTACATTTGCTGTAACGTGAAACTACTTCAATAACTGCAATACTGCCAGGACATTGAAATAAGTGAAATTATTATTGCTCACTGGCTCTCCACTTTCACATATTTAAAGGTTGTGCCTCATTTTCAAAGGGGGCCTGATTTTTGCGAGGGGATTAAATAGTGGCAACAGTATACCGAGGATAGGAGTGATTTCAGATTTCCGCCAACCAGTAGCTTATTATTAAATATTTACATTAGTTGAAGGAAGTTTTGTTGAAATGAGGTCATAAAGCAACATCAGAACAATGGAATGATTTTATCCCTTGGCAAGAAGAGTCATTTAAGAGTGTCACAGAGGGGAAAGTCAAAGGTTTACAGGATATTAAAATTCTAAACTAAACAGCTGAAAGAAGCTAAATAGATAGCCAGGCAGCCACAACATGCCATCCCTACAAGGCTGCCCTGTATCCTGTGCTAACTAAAGAATGGTTTCATTTCTCAATAAGACAGTTCTGTTTCAATTACTTTAATAGAATTTTTTTTTGTTGATCTTTTGCACTTAAGTAAATTTGAAAATAAGATGTTGATCGCAAACAGCGCAATGATGCAGTGCAAGTGAAATAAGTGAGTGTGAAGTGCGTTGCTGCTATACAAACTATGTACATGAAATAGTGACTGATCCAGGATGCAAAAGTGGTTGATACACTCTGACACAGAGTGTAATGCGCCAAAATCAAATAAAAACATTTCACTATTGCATCTTGCCAATGTTTTGAAAGTAAATTGAAATAAAACTGGCTTATTGAGAAATGGAACCAATCTTTTGATGGTCATAATTACTCTCTGCAACGATGTAGAGGTTCACACTTCCCCTTGAAGGACTACTGTTTCTTTATTACTCAATCACCCAGGTCCCAGGGTTGCCCCTTTTTCTTATACATACATAACTAAAGATAAAGCAGCCACAAAGCACCTTCCCCATAAAGGTGCTCTGTATCCTGTACTGACTAAAGCCAATGTTTTGACAGTGTGTTTAAGGACTATAATTCAGACATGACCCCTTGTTCCAGCTGCTTGACACAGGGATAGATGAGCATTTGGTGCTGTGTGGCTCTCTTCCCTATCAGGGACAGCAAAGGGAGGGACACACACTTACGCAGGCACAAGTAAACACTAAGTTGCGATAAATCATTCCTCCCCAATTGATTGGAAGCAAGACCCCTGACCTCCTGGTCAGAGACCTGCTCTGCCCCCGCAGCTCCGTTATTAAGGGCCACCACTGCTGCTCTGTTGCTCTGGGCGCTGGTGCTGCTCAGTTAGGTGTTGAGGCCCTCCTCCCCTCATCCCTGGTGGCCCAGTGGGAGAGCCTGCTCTTCTACTGGCTGCTGTCTGTCCCTATGCCACCTTTCTGGTTTCCTGTCTTGTGCTCGTGTCTGTCTCTGTGCCATTATCAGTTTTCTGTCTCCTTGTGCCCATTTTTGCATCCTCTCTGCCTTCTGATTACTGTCTTATTCCTCTCGGTCTTTTTTGTGCCTGTTTTCAGCCCTTGCCACCACTGCTGCCCCCGCGGCCCCTCCCTCCTTACCGGTTTCCCGCTTCATGCCTCCCAGCTGCGCTTAATGGCGACAGCTGGTGCGCCAAAGGCAAGCCCGTCTGCGCCTGTCTGTGAACAGACTGCGGCCAGCCCCAGAGACCCTGGTTCTCTGACCATCCGCCGCTACTACTCAGCTGCTCTCCTGGCACTCAACCCCGGAAGATACAACTACTGCTACAGATCAATGCCTAACACCACCCACGGTCAATTCTCCTGCCAACAATCCTTCACCGTCAACAGCCCCCCCACAACCGCTAAACCCATGATAGACACCCACACCACCGACGCCTTGACGTGCATCTCCTCAAAGTTCGCTCCCTCCCCAGACACGCCACGGAGATCTGGGACCTGCTCGACACCCTCTCGCCAGACGTCGCCTTCTTCACAGAAACATGGACCAGGGCCACCTCTGCCCCCGACATCGCCACCATCATCCCCGACGGATACATGATCCAAAGAAAGGACAACCCCCACCGCCCAGGAGAAGGACTCACCATCACACACAAAAGATCCCTCCGACTCTCCACCTCCAGCACGAGTGACCCCCGCTCCCAACACAGAGCACCTCCACTTCCAGATCCAAACCAGCCCCAGAACCACTCTGCGCGGGACCCTCGTCTACAGACCCCCCTGGGCCTTGCGCCTCTACCGCCACTACCATTACCGACCACGTCGCACCCCACGCCATCGCCTCTACGGACTACATCCTCATCGGAGACCTGAACTTCCACCTTGAAAACAACAACAACCCTGACTCCACCACCCTCCTTGACAACCTCGCCAACCTTGGACTGAAGCAGCTCGTCACCACACCCACCCACAGAGCCGGGCACACCCTCGACCCCATCTTCGCAGGAGGGACAAACATCCACTTCAGCCACACCATGCAGCCCCTCTGGACAGACCACCACTGCGTACACTTCTCCTTCAACCCCACGATCGCACCCAAACCCACCCCGCAGGAACTGGAGGAAGATCACAGAGGAACTCCTCAACACCACCCTCCTCCACGACCCCCCCTCTTCCACAACCGACGCAGCTAAAGAACTACACCCCTGGATCTCCAGCTGCGCTGACAAGCTCGCACCCCTCGACCACCACGTCAATCAACACACCCCCTGAAGGCCGCCTGGTTCACCACCGATCTTCAAGAAGCTAGGCGCACCTGCAGACACCTTGAGAAACTCTGGCGGAACAAGAAAACCACCGAAGACCTGAACAACTACAGGAACGCCATGAACTAATACCACCAGCGCATAAGAGCAACGAAGAGGACCTTTATCAAGAACAAAATCCACTCCAACGCAAGTAACATAAAAGAACTCTTCAACGTCCTACAGCAGTTAACCAAATCCCCCAGCGAAGCCATGGATGTCACTCCTTGCCAGGACCTCTGCAACAAGCTCAGCTCCTACTTCCACCTAAAAATTAAGGCCCTCTACGACAACTTCAGCGAACAGACTCCTGACACCACCCCCCTCTCCACCACCGACAACAAGCCAACCATCACCAACTGGAAACCTGCTACCACCGAAGACACTACCAAGACCATGAAGAACACCCACTCAGGAGCCCCTACGGACCCCTGCCCACGGCACATCTACCACAGAACCGCCGCCGCCATAGCTACTGAACAAGGCCGGACCATCAATGCCTCCCTCGAATCCGGCATCTTCCCCGACGCCTAGAAGCGGGCAGAGGTCAAGCCCCTTCTCAAGAAGCCCTCGGCCAGACCTGAAAAACCACCGGCCCATCTCGTTCCTTCCCTTCGCAGCCAAAGTCACAGAGAGATTCATCAACGCCCAGCTGACCACAATCATTGACGAGAACTCACTCCACGACTCCTCCCAGTCCGGTTTTCGCAGCAACCACAGCACCAAGACCGCCCTCCTCGCCGCCACCAATGACATACCCATGCTACTCGACCAAGGCCACACTGCAACCCTCAACCTACTAGACCTCTCCGCAGCCTTCGACACATCTCACACTGCACCCTTGCAGCCAGACTCCACTACGCCAGAATACGAGGAACCGCCCGAAACTGGATCCGCTCCTTTCTCTTCAGCAAACACAAAGGATCAGACTCCCTCCCTTCCTCTCGGAACCTACAGAGATCAAGAGTGGAGTACCCCATGGATCCTCGCTCAGCCCCACACTTATCAACATCTACATGGCCCCTCTCGCCGCCATCGTCGGACAGCATGGGCTCAGCATATTATCTTACGCCGACGACACCAAGCTCATCCTCTCTCTCACGAAGGACCCCAAAAACATCAGACTCAGCTTCCATAGAAGGAATGAAAGATGTCGCAGCCTGGATGAACGGCAGCTGACTAAAACTGAACTCGGAGAAGACAGAGGTCCTCGTCCTTGGTCCCTCCCCAATGGTGTGGGACAGCTCCTGGAGGCCCCCTGCCCTTGGGCACCCACCCACCCCAACGGACCATGCCCAGAACCTCGGCATCATCCTAGACTGCTCCCTCACCATGACCTGCCAGATCAACGGCGTCGCCTCGACCTACTTCAAATCCTTCCACATCCTCTGCAAGAACTTCAAGTGGATCCCCCACGAATGCAGAAAGACCGTCACCCACATACTTGTAACTAGCAGACTGGACTACGGTAACGCCCTCTACGCCGGAATCAACAAAACCCTGCTACACAAGCTCCAAACCATCCAGAACACCGCAGCCAGACTCGTCCTCAGAACCCCACGACATGAGCACATGACCCCGCACCTACGAGACCTTCACTGGCTTCCCATTGAGAAGAGAGTAACCTTCAAGCTACTCACCCACACCTACAAATCCCTACACAACATCGGACCCAAATACCTCAACGAAAGTCTCCTTCCACGTACCCAATAAGAACCTCCGCTCCGACGACCTCGCCCTGGCAGAGACCCCACGCATCCGTGGAACCAGAGCAGGCGGAAGTGCCTTCTCCTACCTCGCAGCAAAGACCTGGAACGAGCTCCCAGTCAGCATCAGACGCTTCCCCTCTCTTCACACCTTCAGTTAGAACCTCAAGACCTGGCTCTTTGACTGATCCGGAGCTGCACTCCCTCACCCCCCCTCCAGCACCTTGAGACCCTCTCGGGTGAGTAGCACGCTTTATCAACTCCTGATTGATTGATTTACTGAGCGAATAACAGGTGATCATCATTCGTCATAATGTTTGATATTTTTTTTTTTAATTTAAACATTTTTATTGATTTTTGACCATAAAGCTGCCATTACCGGTACACCACAAATATAAAAACAATGTAGAAGCATGACAATATACATCATAAAAGTAGTCCAATGTCCACAGAATGACCAAGGTATACAACATACACAGAATGTCCCCGCAATCCAGTTCAGCAGTCACCATCCTAATAGCCATTATAATGTTTGATTTCTTAACATGGAGGCTAAATGGAGGTCTTGTTGGCAGCGTATTTATCACATTTATACTAAGTATGTAATCACTTGTGTAACCAGGAGTGCCTTCTGGTTTTTTTGCATGACACTCCAATGGCCATTAGATAAACTTCTCTCACTAGTACCAGAAGTCTACCAAGATTGATTCGAGAAAGAATTTACTTTGACAGATTCACACATCTGTACATTCAGGGAGGACCGACAGGGCTGTGCCCAACATCGCTTTATAATGCTACAACAGGGGGGCTAGAGCCTCTGAACATGGGATGTACAGGGGCTTCAGCCCCAGTGCTATTCGTAATTACAAGGGCAAAGTTAGCACTAAAGCCTAGTTCATCCACAGGACAGGAAATGACCAGGACTGCTGCTACTAAAACCCTCTGGATTGCCAGAAGAGTAAGAACAGCTTGAGTAGTTAAATCCTTCTATATCAAGGACTTCTCTATACTTGTGACTCAGTGTGATTGACACCCTCAGGGACTTAGGACATGCCTGGAAGTGATTACCTTGCTCCTTCATCTCTGAAGTAATTTAGTGTGCGTGACAATGAAGATTACAGAAAGATGATCAAAGTGAACTCTGTGTGTACTAAGTCTTCACCTATGGACAAGAGTGGAGTGAGTCACGATGTGCTGGATACAGGCAGTCATTGTGGCGAGTCTATTTCATCCTTTAGGGTGAGGACACTGACTTGCAGCGAGAGATAGTCAATCGTGGAGGATTATTTCAGGTAGTCTGCTAAATAAAACTGGAGAGCACCTAAAGATACATTTTTAATCCCTCTCGTCGACCTCACTCTGGTCTTGTACAAGAGAGGACCAACACAGAGGAGGGAGAATGTTAGTCTACTCAAAGCAATACAGACTGTCGAAGTGCAGTAAACGCATTAGAAGATGTCATATGTAGCCCCCTTTGAACAACTCGGATTCTTGTACAGTGAAGCATTCAGCAGTGCCCTTTCCCACTTTAACTCACTGAAGAAAACCTTTGATAAGACTGGTACACTGAAAGATCTGATCAGTGCTACCCAAGATTGCTACTTTGAGGTATCTCCTTTTACTAAGTGTTGGTGCTCTTCTTGCCACCCAATTCAATTATATGCATACCACTGGTTGGGTGCATATGCCTACTTTAGGTTCGAATCTCCGATGCCTAACGCCCGATCCCGCAATCATCCTGACATCAATCCTGGTCAAAACCGGCGATAAACTCGCAGCGGCATCCCCTGAGTGCCTGAGGCGCCGGACGGGAAAGGCAGGCGCCTGACAGCGTGCGTCTGGGCGGAGGGCCGCCTAACTACGTGTGAGCGGCCTGCAGACGAGAGCGGCGCCGGGGCCTTGGGTGGCGGCCTGCCGGCCCTGAAGAGCCTGGAGGGGCGTGGCCTCGGCCGCGGACTCCTATCGCCTGGCACGAGACCCTGGTGGCTGCCGCGGACACGAGGTAAAGTGCCCTGAAGCTGGGCTTGCCTTAACGCCCTGATGGACCCTGCACGTCCCCTCGCGGGGGCCCCCGCATCGCTCGGTGCCGCTTCTGGAGCGGAGGAGGGGCTCTGGCAGCGCGGCCCGGGGACTGGAAGCGGTGGCGGACTGCAGTAACGGAGTGCACTGCGGGTGCTGGAGGCCGCTGCACGTGTGGGGCGGCGCCGTCACCATCAGCGGAGGACCCGGAGGGGTGCCTAGACTTCCCTGGAGCCTCGACGAGCCCCTACAGCGGGCTGTGACTGAAGAGCGGTGGATTGGCCCTGGGGGCATCCGCGGTGCGGATTGGGCAGCACGGGTCCTGGCAGCGGACCGGAGCGCGGCGGGAGGCCCGCGGAGGGTCTTGATTCCTTGGTGATAGCGGCGGGACCCCGGTGAAACCGACAGGCCGCACGTGGACATTCCCGTGGCAGGCGGCGGCGACCGCCGGATCACCGCTGCACTCCTCCTTCTATTCTCCTGTGGACCCAGACCGACGGGAGCGGAGCCCACCCGCACCGGCCACTATGGGAGGCAGGGGGCACCGTGGGGGGGCACAGGCCAAGCTCGAGAAGTTTGCGTTCCAGAAGGACCAGGCTGGCTCCCCCCCCCCCCGACAAACCTAAGGAGATTACCCTAAGGGACGTCATGGCCACGCTGACCCAGATGCAGGTCTCAATAGGCACGATCTCCACAGACGTAACGTTGCTGAGAGCCGATTTCGCTAAAATGAACACAAGACTGTCAGAGGTTGAATCGGCCACGGCGACCCTTACAAGCGAAGCGGCAGAAAGTAAGAAAAGGATACAGACGCTGGAACTGGTCCAAAAGCAGCTATTGATCAAGCTTGATGACCAGGAAGGCAGGTCCAGAAGGAACAATGTACGAGTCGTAGGTGTGCCGGAGAGCGAACGGGGGTCGGCGTTGGACCTCTTCGTAGAAAAACTTATCACGGACCAGCTGCAGCCACGTGGGCTGTCAAACTTTTTCTCCGTTGAAAGAGCGCATCGGGTGCCCGGAGGACGCCCGGGACCCGGGGCCCCCCCGCGCCTGATCCTGGCGCGCATCTTCAACTTCCGGGACAGAGACGCAATCCTGCAGGCGGCGCGTACCGCCCCCCCGTTGAAGGTAGACAACTGCACGGTAACCCTCTATCCGGACTACACCACAGCAGTGATGAAGCAGCGTCGCGACTTCCTGGCAGTCAAGAAGGAGTTGCGCGCTCGTGAACTCAAGTACGCGATGCTCTATCCGGCAAAACTGCGGGTGGAAGCGGAGGGACGCACATGGTTCTTCACCACGCCGACGGAGGCCACGGAGTGGCTGGAGGGATGGCGCCCGGCGAGAGATGCGGGCCGCGCGGGGCGTGCTCATCGAAACCATTCTGGATCCCCCGAGACTCTGGAAGACGCTGGCTCGGACGACAGGGAGCGCGCGCCACTGGACTGAAGCAGAAGGGGAGCGACTGGACTTTGGACAACAAGGCGGAGTGGAGGGCCGGATGGGCCCCGGCGGTCACAGGAGACCCGGACACTGAAGGGGCGCTGCATGTTTGAACTTTGCTGTCCTCAATAACTGGTTTCTCGCATAGACATACACATGGCGCAGGGAGCGGGCGAAGGACAGAGAGCAGCTCCTCCCCCATACGCAAGTACCAAGTTATGGGATCTAAGCACTCTGCTAAGTTGGGGTGGCGGGTAGTTTTAAATCCGCTGGGCAGGGAGGCAGGGCGCCGGGGATATCACGGAAAAGTTGGTTTGTGTTATGTTATAAGTTTTGCAACTACACATTGGCGGTTTCGGCAAGCTAGGCCTGTCATAGACCGGGGGAGGGGTGTACAGGTTCTGCCAATTTTCTACTACCCTACATGACCGGGGAAACGCAAAAATCCACCTCGGAGGCCACCGCTAGCTCCACTGTGGGGAATGCGCAACAATCCAGCCCCTTGTTCAGCATATTGTCCTGGAATGTGAATGGATTGGGAGATAAAATTAAACGGGGGCTGGTCCTACAATACCTCAAGCGCAAGGGGCCGGCGGTGGCACTCTTGCAGGAAACGCACTTGGTGGGCACGACTACGAAGGCACTGGACAGATGGGGGTTTAAAATGGCGGTACACTCTGAATTCACGTCAGGGTCCCGGGGGTGGGCATACTAGTTAATAAGCGCTTCCCCCTGATCATTGCTGACTCCCGTAGAGAAGACCAGGGTCGCTTCGCGGCACTGACCTGCCAATGGGAAGGGAAAATGTATAACTTAGTGACGGTATACATCCCCCCGACACTCCATCAGGATACTTTCCGGGCATTGGGAGAGTTCCTGCTGTCGTTGCCACATGGGGAGCTAATCATGGGTGGGGACTTCAATGCGACGATGGATCCGTCACTGGATAGGTCGTCCTCCAGAGACCACGGCAGTGCCACTCCCAAATTGCGTGAATTTACGGAGGCACTCGGCCTCATAGACACCTGGAGGACGCGCTGTCCGGAGGAGAGGCAATACACATTTCACTCGGGGGCCCACAACACTCTTTCTCACATAGACTACATTTTTGCACCAACCACAGGGTTGAGGGGAATGACGGAGGTCGCGCACTTACCCAGAGGCATTTCGGACTATTCTCCAGTACTCATTACATTTGCAACCTTCGCCCCACGGAGACGTAGGGTATTCCCAATTCACCCAGGCTATCTCAAAGTACCTAAAATTAGTAAAGCCCTTCAGGTGACAACCAAACAGTATTTCGCAGAAAACAAGGACTCGGTGACAAGTCCGACGACGTTGTGGGAGGCGTACAAAACAGTCCTTAGCGGACAGGCGATTTCGATGGTAGCTGACCATAAGAAAACCCAACGGTTAGCAGTACTCCAGCTTGAACAGGGGGTGACTGAGGCAGAGGCCGACCATGCCGCACATACGGATGACGACACCACACATAGAGTACTCGTGGCGCAGCAAGAATATAAGTCCTATCTTTGGGAAGCGGCGCGAGCTAGACAGGTCACAATGCAGCATACGATCTACGAACTAGGGGATAAG
Organism: Triturus cristatus; assembly: GCF_964204655.1. Classification (NCBI taxonomy): domain Eukaryota; kingdom Metazoa; phylum Chordata; class Amphibia; order Caudata; family Salamandridae; genus Triturus; species Triturus cristatus. Next base: position 620,415,986 of record NC_140588.1, on the reverse strand, counting down.
GCGGGTAGACTGTTAGCCTGGCTCGAGAAGGGGGAGCGTGCGGCGAGATGGGTGGCGCGGATCCAGTTGGACACGGGAGATTTCACGTCGGAGCCGCGGCAAATCGCGGAGGCCCTGTCGGCCCACTACAAAAAGATTTACACACCGGAGGCCTCGTCCACTGTTGAGGACAATCTGGCTTTCCTTAAGGACATTGCTATGCCGGTGTTGGCCCAGTCCGAGATGGCGGCCCTAGAGGCAGACCTGACTGTGGACGAGCTCACGCTCGCAATAGCCGCCCTTCGCACTGGGAAGGCGCCAGGGCCCAATGGAATCCCGGTGGAATTCTATAAGAAAACTGCTACTCACATCATCCCGCACCTTTTGGCTATGTATGCGGACAGTCTGTCGACAGGGATTCTACCCCAGGACCAGAGAATGGCCACCATAGTGGCTATCCCCAAGCCTAACAAACCATCGCACGAATACGCCTCCTATCGCCCAATCTCTTTGCTGAACGCCGAGTCAAAGATTCTGGCAAAGGTCTTGGCGACAAGGTTGCAGCCCCACCTTATGGCCTTGATACACCCGGACCAGTCCGGGTTTATGCCTAACCGCAGTACCGCCCTTAATATACGGCGGTTGCACGGGGTCCTGACGTGCCGCTCATCGATAGAGGAGGATGCGGCCATCCTCTCGCTGGACGCCCGGATGGCGTTCGACCTGGTGGAGTGGCCGTTCCTCTTTGCCGTTCTTCGCCACGTGGGCTTTGGCCCCAAGCTGTGCGCATGGATCAAGCTTCTGTATATCGAGCCGCTGGCACAGGTTGTCGTAAATGGGCATATCTCGGACCCCTTTCCGTTGGGGCGGGGGACGCGACAGGGTTGCCCCCTTTCCCTGCTCCTATTTGCTCTGGCTTTGGATCCGCTCGCGGCCTGGGTGCGGCAGGACCCAGTGATCCGGGGTCTAAAGTGGACAATGGGATGGGAGGACCGCATCTCCCTGTATGCTGATGACGTCCTGCTGTACCTAGCCTCGCCGGCGCGCTCGATAAACTATCTCCTGGACATCTGTGCGTTGTACGGGAGGGTGTCCGGCTATAAGATAAACTGGGAAAAGTCCTATATGTATATGCTTCGGGGCTCCCTGCCGTGGCTCCCGAGGGGGTGTGAAATCCGGGTGGTGGAGGACGGATTCAAATACTTAGGTATTTATGTGACAGCAGACAGGTTGAAATTTGTCGCCGAAAACCTGGCGAAGCCCCTGATTCGGTTTCGTAGCGACGTCAAACACTGGCGTTCTCTACCCCTGACACTACTGGGACGGGCCGCCCTTTTTAAAATGATGGCTCTCCCTAGATTTCTTTACCTGCTTCAAAACACACCCTTCCCGGTCGCACCTACGTATTTCACCGCCATAAACACGGAGGTGACCAGCCTATTGTGGGAAGATAAGGCGCCACGGATAGCGCTCCATAAGCTGACCAGAGGCTGGTACGACGGGGGTATCGCCCTCCCTGACATAAAGCTATACTATTGGGCATCTCAGCTTATGGTAATAAATCAGTGGCTTCATGCGCCTGGGGATGACCCGGCGTACCGTATGGATCGACAACTGCTAGGGGCCGGGGGGGGGGGGTCATGGGAGCGCTCTACAACCATACGAGGGGCCGCTGCCCCATGGGACCCACGGCACATACTCTCCAGATATGGTTTGAGGCGCAGCGGGCTCTTGGTTGGGCCGGGAAGATAACCCAGGCCACGCCTTTGTGGGAAGCGAAACAGTTGGGGGTGCTGCGCACCACTAAGGGGTTCCTACAGTGGGATCTGATTGGCATATCAAGGGTCGGCGACCTCTGGAAAAAAGGTGACCGTGTCACATTTGCCCAATTACAAGCGGACTATGACCTGGCCGACACTGAACGATTCCGATACCTACAAATCCGACACGCACTCCGGGCGGCGGTCCCGCCCGGGACCCGGCTGGCGGAGTCTTCGCCATTGGAAGACCGACTCCTCACGGAACATCTGACTAAGAGAGCGACGTCCCTGACATACCGGAAGATGATAAACAACCAACCGGACCCATTTTCTGCCCTTAAGGCTAGATGGGAGACAGAGCTGGGGGATTTTGATGAGACGGACTAGCAGGTGGCGCTTTCCTCCCCTAAGGAGGTGGGAATATCGTCCAAATTGAGGCTGGTACAACTAAAAATTCTACACCGCATGTACTACACCCGCACACTCTTATTTAAACTTAAACGGGCTGACTCCCCGCTATGTCTCAGGCAGTGTGGTATGGAAGGTACTCTTTTTCATACCCTCTGGGAGTGCCCTGCAATAGCCCAATACTGGAAGGCGATAATGCGCACACTCTCCCATGTGACTAAAGTTCCGACGCTTCCGGAACCAAGGAGGTGTCTCCTCAACGTCTGGGAGCCTACAGACCTTAGCCGAGTGGCGCAACTCTGGGTGACACTGGGACTCCTGTTGGCGAAGCACAATATAGCCCAGGGATGGGGTTCTCAGCAGACACCTACCCTCGCCCAATGGTCCCGAGACATGGACTCCATAATGGTTGTCGAAAAAACAGTGTACATTCACAGAGGCTGCCCTAAAAAGTGGACCCAGGTATGGGGAGGGTGTAATGCATACAGAGGAAACATATGTGAACCCCCGCATGAAACCTCGGAATCTGAATTGAGTGACTAAGATTATATGGCTTATCTCTCGTTTGAATATTGATGGCTGTGTTACTACCTGATGCCGCTATTGTACCAGTACTTTGTGAAGATGCTTTCGAAATCTTGTTGCCCACTCGATTGGTTGTTATGATGATGTACACAATGCCAATGTACGTTGCCTTAGGTTTGAATTTCTCAATAAAAATATTCATAAAAAATAAATAAAAAAAAGTGATTTTGGGATAGTACTTCAGCTGCGGATCATTTACTGTGGACTGTGTGTGCTGAATAAGCATATATGGAATTTGACTTCTGAACCTGGATGTTTTTGTATATAGTGCTTAATGCACCAAGGAGGAGAGTAACTTTATTTTGGTGTGCTCTGGTGTCTGTTATAATGCAGACATAGGTGCCGGCAGCCTTCAGAAACAGAGTTGAAACACTTATTTGGATCAAGGATGGAGAGACTTCAGGCAGCTCCAGTGCTCTTCTGGATGTTGGAGTGTTGGGTCTAGGTTTCGCTCACCTTGAAAAACAGCATGCACTGTGTTGCCATGAATAATTTGCAGTGTCAAGCAGATTTTGGGCGTTTATGCCTAGGGTTCATAAAAAAGCAGTAAGAAATTACTTATTTTGCTTGATTAGAACTAAATAGGATAAACAGAAAAACAGCTCTGGGTATGCCATGGTGACATGCAGTCAGGGTAAGTTTGCTTTAGTGCACACCACTGCACGGCAGATCAGCATACAGCAATTACTAGTAGCGAGTATTCATGTTAATTCAGAGTCACATACATAGATGGTGTCAGTAAATGCTAGATGTCAAGTGTGCCTCAGAACTACCACCATCTGTACATCCATTGTAGGGAATGAAGAGGATCCCTCAGTACCCTGTTACAGCAGCTATACCCGAGCCGTATCTGGGATCTGGACAACCCAATGAAATATGCAGAATTTGTAAGGGTGTAATTTTCCGACATATGGACCCAAATCGGTAGCGTCCACATGTCGTCCGCTTTTGTTTCAGAGCAGAAATCTGCACGTGGCAAAGGAACTTTCCTACTTTCACTTCCAGCTTGGCCCGAAACAACGGCTTGATTTAATGGACAATCAGTCCACCTTTTGTTCAAGTATCATTCTGGCTGGGAGTCATTCGGAGCTTAAAACCTAAACTCACATACAATGAAAGGAACCAATGGCACACAGCTTATCACTTTGGAGAAACTAGGATTTGGAAGCACGTTTTTGACTTGGTTCAACTTCCCTTTGTAAGCAATGTGCTTGCACAGTAAGAATGCCAGATGTATCCGTGTATATGAGTAATCACACAAATTACTATTTAAATGGCACATACTAATTTATTTTTAAATAATTCTTTCATAAGGCTGCTCACCCCCCAGTGGAGAGTGTTGAAGAGCTCTACCTCAAACACAGACCAAAAAAACCCAAAAAACATACTTGATACATAAATGTTATCCAAGACAATGTGGACTATAAGGTGTAAGAGACATGTACCATCCATACTTGTAGATATTATATGTTAAGAGTGCATGGTCGAGAGACAGTCAGGAATTAAAATATAACAGTGATTGGGGGTTGTCAGAAATAACAAGACTTTATTACTATCCAAAGGAACCCTTCTTTGCAAACTTAGAATAATAAGACAGACCAAAAAAACAAGCATTTGCAATGCAATTGGTCTCAATTTACTAAAAGTTTGAGTTATTGGTGTTGCATAATTATTTGCAAAGCCAATAGCTCAAACTTTCAGTAATGCGAGGCTTATTGCATTGCAAATGCTTTACCTTTGGCCTAATCGCGGCACCCGCGCTTTACTTTTAATGTTATAAGTAAAGCGCGGGTGCCGCGATTATACGAAAAGTAAAGAAATAGAAAAAAACATCTATTTCTTTACTTTTGGTATAATCGCGGCACCTGCGCTTTACTTTTAATGTTATAAGTAAAGCGCAGGTGCCGCGATTATACCAAAAGTAAAGAAATAGATGTTTATTTCTTTACCTTCGGTATAATCGCGGCACCCGCGAATTACTTATAACATCAAAAGTAAAGTGCGGGTGCCACACTTATACCAGAAGTAAAGAAAAACAAGTGGCGCGCCTGTGTCAGGGCACGATCATAGCTCCTACCACAGCCTATTGGTGTCTATTACGCGCTTGGTGCGCGTAATAGACACCAATAGGCCATGGGAGGAGTTACGCGTGCGCCTCGGGCCAATTGCGTGCAGTTTTTTAGAATAAGACGCACGCAAAGGCCAATGGGGGAGCTGAAAAGGAAACGCACACACACGAGCGTGTGCGATTCCTAGGTCAGCTTGGTTTCCCCGTGTTTCACCTACTAAAGGTCTCGCGACCTGCACGAGCACTGCTGCGCAGTGCAACGCAGGTCACAAGACCTAAAAAGAAGAAGGCTCTAAACCCAAGACTTGAAGTTTGCATGCAGCTCCTTAATGGCTGTTCATAGCCAACTGCTATGTTAGAAGGACTGCAACTTCTGAAATGGAAGTAACAAAATGATCTCTGTTTCAAAAACAGTAATCCGCCTACTGAGTTACATAAAATACAAATCTGTGGTCTGCATATTAAATTAGATGCCTTTCACAGGCAAATTACAACTATGTTACTTTGTGAGTCAAACCTGTTGCTAGGCAAAATACTGATCTCTTCATCAAGTACATTAACCACCAGAATTATCTTACCATTAGTATCATCCCTTTAAAGTTGCTGGTCCAAGATCTCTGCAGCAGATGTTCTGACCCATAAGATATTTAAACTATAGCCTCTTTGTGACCAATTAATTAAGCAGAATAGATTAACTGTCACGTGTCCCTATAAACGCTGAGGGTCAGATCCCGCTTCTCAAGACTCCATCCCTCATGACGCCACCCGTTTCCTCTGCCGCACCTTGACTCTCCCATTCATGGGTTCCACAAGTAAAGCCACCCCCCAACTCCAGTACTGCGTACACCCAGTGCTTAAATTGGAAGGTACTTACAAATACTCAGTACCTGCACTTCTTTAAAATGAAGGGAAGAGTACCTGCACTTCTTAGCAAAAGTGCAATACTTTTGATAGACGATTCCAAGTCAATTCAAGAGATACTTTATTTCGGCCTCGCAAGACCTTAAAAGCACAGATAAAAACATTTAGAAGTTCGATACAACTGGTCTGTAAAAAGATTCTTATGTACACATAAAATACAAAGTAATTTTTTAAAAAGTTTTAAATATGTTAATAGGCACTGGGTATCTCAGGCATAAAATACAAAATTCATTTATATATTAAGAACGATTAAAAATACAGAACCCCAGAGCATAACAGGTGACTAGAGCGGGTGATTTAAGCTTGGGCTTTCTTAAGAAGCGCAATGCGAGCACACCACATTGAAAACAGGAATCGGGAGACTGAATAAAGAATTGGCACAGCAGTGTCATGTTTAAGGATCCTGTAAGCCTGTAGGCAGTGAGGGGTTCCGAGATTCCTGCAGAGCTGTCGTAGCCAACGAGCTCTTATTGCCTTGTTGTTAGGGCAAAAAAACAACACATGCAGGTCAGTCTCCATACAGTTTCTGCAAAACAGACAGTCCTTTGTGGAACTTCCCCCATTTATAAGTAACAGCACTTAGAGGAAGTACACCATGCCTAAACTGCATATAAAGTTTTCTAGCGAGGGGGGGGCTATATGTAATCTACGCTGGATTCTAAGATATATTGCTGTTTGACTTCTAGGAAGGATGCTGTAGTGTGCCTGTCCTGGGGCCCCTCAGCAATAGATTGAAGTGGTAGTCTTTATAGATTTTGATCAAGACTTTTTTTGGTGTTAGCTCTCTTCCGGATTAGCCCATAAATCTCCCATTCCAATGGACAGGAAGGATTTCTAAGCCAAGATATTTTGCTAGCTCCCCTGAGGTTCACCACCTCCCTTAGTTCCTCTCTTTACATGGATAGTTTTGGGGTGCTCCATAAGCAACGCCAGTAAAGTAGAGGTTTAAGCACGACCTCCACAGACAATGGTCTAATACCCATATCCATTCTGAGCGGGGTTAGTGGTGTACCACTGGAAAGTCCCGTCAACTGTCTAAGGAATGAATTTTCAGTCCTAGCAAGCTGTTCGGAAGACCCGTGGTCCCATAACTCCGCTCCATACAGGGTCGCCCCTCTGGCTTGCGCCTTGTAGATTTCTAGCACCCGCCCTAGCATCTTGTGTGCACACTTCCTCTGATGTTTTGCAAGTCCCACAGACATTTGTGTCAGGCTTTCTTAATTTGATCACCCCACTCCATTTTCTCGTAAAGTGATAGTCTCAGATATTCACAACAAGGGACTCTCTCTAAGAATTCCCCTACTAATTGTGGGTTAAATCGTTTGGAATGCCTTGCGTTGAACAACATGTATTTTAGTTTTCTGGGTATTAATTTCCAGACCCTTGTTCTTACAAAATAGATGGAAGGTGTCGAAAACCCTTTGAATACCCATCGGTGATTACGACAGCAGGATGGTATCATCTGCAAACATCAGGGAAGATATCTTGTGGCCCAATAATTTAGGTGCATCTAGATACCCTCCCACTGACAGAGCTCCTATTAAGCCATTAATAAATATGCAGAAAAGGGTGGGGGCCAGAACACACCCGTCTCACCCCTCTATGGGTATGCGGTCAGTGAGGTCTCCATTCTTCCCATATCTGATTTGGGCAAAGTTGTTTGAGTGCAGTCTTTCCAAGATCTTGCATAAATAAGCAGGCGCCCCTAAGTCAGATAGAATAGCCTAAAGTTTTTCCCTAGGAACTAAATCGAAGGCCGATTTTAGGTCCACAAAGTTCATGTAGAGACTGCCACCCTCCACAATCACTGTTTTCCAGGGCAATAATTGCAACCTGGAAATTTGATAAATTGTGGACATTTTAGATCGAAAGCCTGCCTGATATGGACTAAGAATGAAGAACTCCTCCATCCAGATCTGCAAGCGGTCCAGAAGCACTCGAACAAAGATTTTTTGTGTGACATCGATGAGGCCTATGGGCCAGTAGTTAGCAGGATGGAGGGCTGAGCACTTCTTATAAATAGGGATTATTTCTGCCCCTAGCCATGTTGAGGGGAGCTCCATTCCCTGCAGGATGGCATTAAAGATACTCCATATGTATGGAGGCCAAACACTGGGTTCAGTGCGATATAGGTCTCCAGGAATCCTATACAAACCTGGTGCCTTTGCAGGGATTACTCGGGCAATAGCAGCCGTTACCTCTTTTAAAGTTATTGCAGGAGTTTCTGGGCTAGCTGTGTATAAAAGAGCGATATGATTTTCAGATTGCTCGAGAGTGCCCTCTGGCTTGGTATAAAGTGACTGAAAGAGGGCCCTCCAAACCTCAGCACCCAGGTTGGGTTCAATAGCTTGTTTGTCCTCCGTTGAGTCTGTGCTAATCAATTTCCAAAAGGTCCTCATGTCCCCCCTTTTCAGAGAGTCTTTCAGACTTTCCCATTTTTCCCCTTCCCACTCCTTTTTGGCATGCTTGATTGCATGGTTATATAGTAATCTACTTTCCTTTATTGCCTTCTTGTCATTAGATTTATTGGCTGTGAGCAGGGTTGTCTTAGCCTTTCTGCAATTATCATTGTACCAGGAGTGTCTCTGTACATTGCCCTCCCTTGTTTGTGCTACATAGGAGAGACTATCCACCAGGGCTGTCACTAGACCTTGGTGGTTTACTGCAATTTCATTAAGTGGGCAGAAAGGAGCTTCAGACTTACTCAATTGGGATGCTACCTCCAGATATGGCGTGATTATTTGCTAGAGAGAAGATAGTCTCGCTTGTGATTCACATACGGTGCCCCATCTTACTCTCCTCCTGCAACTAGTTAGAATTGGGCTTGGGGTTTTCAACTAGTGGCCCTTTAGGACTTCCCCAGTATATGGAGAGTCCAATTCTAGGGTCAGGGAATTATGATCGCTATCATGTCTTGGGACGATCTTGAAATTAAGCATCCGATGCCAAGATTTAGTATTCACCATGATGTAGTCTAAGATCGAAGAAGAGCCCATCCTATTATAAGTAAAATTTGCCGGCCTGTCAGAATTAGAGCGCCCATTAGACGCCCTAAGTGAATGAGTCAAAACAAGGGTGTTCAACTGTAGAGCTAGAGGGGTCCATATCCAGACAGGTGGAGCATTGGCCACAGGGAGGACCCAATGCAGATCGTCCTCATTTTAGTCCCCAGCCTCAAGATCCTTCAAAGATTCATACTGATAATAAAATCGCTAGCCAGAATCACTATGTTGTTATCTATGACTGTGGGTACAAATGATAGTAGTGTATCAAGTGTGAGAGACTGTTGCCCATACCCAACTGGCCTTGAATACACATTAATGAGCACTAGCCTGGTCCTGCAGGTGGAGCTCAGGATGACACAGAGAATATCTCTAGATGACGTCTCCACCTTTTTCACTGTGCAGCCCAAGTATGTAGCAACCCAAATGGTGAGTCCCCCAGATGGTCTGCCCTTCCCCCCTGATTTAGCAGGTAGATTATACGTTATATAACCCTGTCTATGCGAGCTCTCCCTCTCCCTCTCCCAGGTTTCCTGGAACAGGCATATGTCAAAGTCTTGGATAAAAGGTACCCCACTCCGGGCTATCAATTTTGGAGCGGAGACCTGCAACGTTCCAAGATAGAATTTGGAGCTTTGGTGAGGGGTTTATGGGATTACTATAGTTTTCAAGCTCCTTATTCAAAGGGCAGTGGTCGCTCATAACTATAGGCTGATATATTTCCGTGGTTGTATGAGGTAGGTTCGCCAGCTGTTGTGTGTTATAAATTTCAAATAATGGTTCCGCATTATTATTATTATTGGGAGCAGAAACTCCCATTGCCTCGTACCTTTCTCCACTACTAAATCCACCTATCTTTACTAGACCCTGCCTATGGGGCAATGCAATTCCAACAGTGTGGGATGTCTGTTCATTAAGTGGCTTCAGTCAATCATTATCATCCATGTTATCTAGAGCCGCAAAACGATTGTTCATTGTGGTATTATATCTGGTTTGTATCCATCCCCCACCATCATCCATCCCATATAGCATCTGGTTATGGCTGGGCGGCCTATAGAAAAATCCCAGAGGTAAAATATGAATCCCTGTTTGCTCAACTAGCCAAGTTCCCGCCCTATCAAGGATTGTTTGGACTAGGTTGGGCAAGCCGAAAGAAAGCACCACACAGTTGTAGTGATGACACAAATCCTTGTAGTAGTTCAATACTTTATTGAACAAGATACACAAACAGGTGAGCGCCAGGATACACCTCTACATCCACCGCTGGCTAACCGCTACTACCTCGAATCCGAATGCCACTTACACAGTGACATTCCATGCACGCTCACACTCTCACCTTAAAGACACATCCACACAGACCAACACATCAACATCAAAGTAGGACACAACACATCCCCCCCCCTAAATAACAAACACGACCAATCACCAAAATAAAAAAAAAAAAAACCAAAAAAACAAAACCAAATAACAGCTTCCATCCAGGAACACAAGACAAAAACAACACTACTACACAATATACTCCTTGAGCCAACTAGGCAAAATCCTTTTCCTTTTCCCAATATCACCTTCACCTGAAACAGCACTTCCATGTGTAGGCACCGTGACGCTTCTCTGTGTTGGAGCTACCATGACTGGCGGACGCATCACAGACCCTTCCCCCTCCGTAACAGCAGAAGAATTCCTTTCACCCCCATGAAGTAATTCACCCTCCTGAGCCACCTCACAGTCCCTCGCTTCCTCAGCAGCTAACTGCGATTGTAGATTACTATTCTCAAAATAATCCTCCACCCAGTCAAAATCAACCCCTTGATCTCTCATACGATCATCTCCATCCCAGCTACTAACCACAGCTATGTCTTTCAAATTCCACACTCTTCCATCATTTAATCTCACAGAATTCCTCAAAACCTCCATCACTTGCTTGGGTGCCTCAAATCTACTCTCTCCTTTAACAACCCTGAATGGTTTCCTGACCCGTACCCAATCACCAACCTCAACATTCACCTCTTTAGCACCATGCACTCTGTCATAATAAACCTTTGCCTTTGAATGCACTTCTTCCAACCTTCCCCGTACATCACTAGGAGACCACTGTTGTACCTCACTCTGTACTAACCAATTTGGATTATACTTACTCCTAGGCGTTCTACCCCTCATCATAACAAAAGGAGATAAACCAGCTTGAACTTGAGACGTAACTCTGTATGACCACACAGCTTTCTGTACTTGTATCCTCCAATCCAGATTTTTGTTCATTGAAGCCTGTATGACTCCTTTAATTACCCTATTGAAACGTTCTACCGTACCATTCCCACTTGGGTTGTACAACGCAGTAGTTTTGTGTTTAATCCCACACCTTTTAAAATACTCCTTTGCCATAATAGAAAGAAACTGCACCCCATTGTCTGTAAGAATGCAACCCGGCAACCCTTCCATCACAAAAATGTTATCTAAAAATCTCAACACAGACTGGGTGTCCGCCCTTTCCACAATTTCCACTACCGGCCACTTGGTAAACAAATCAATAGCTACCAACCCATACTCTTTCAATTCACCCACCGGTCCAAAAATGTCTACCGCAATGGTATCCCACGGCAACTCAGGAATCAATCCTTCACTCATAGTGGGTCTTAGTGTTTTAAGAGACTTGTCTGCCGAGCAGCAAACTGAACAACCCTTCACAAAATTTTCAATCTCCTTGTCAATTCCAGGCCACCAGAACATGCCCTTCACAATCAACTTTGTCCTGACAATCCCAAAATGCCCTTCATGGCATAATTGTAAAATCCTTCCACGCAACGTTGTTGGGGGAATTATTCTATCTCCTCTCAATAACACATCCCTGTCTAGAACCAATTCCATCCGTACCTCCCAATAAGATTGCATACTCCCGGTGACACCTGCCTTCCTCGGCCACCCATTTGAAATATATTCCAACACTTTCCCCAACACCTCGTCCTTTAACTGCTCCTCCAACCATTCACCTTTACTAATAGCGGATGCACCAGAATCGTGTACAAAAGCCACACTACAATTCCCCCACGGATCATCCACACATTCCTCCAACGGAGTGGGCAATCTTGACAGACAATCCGCCACCACGTTTTCCTTTCCCGGAACATGAACCATCTTATAAATGAACTCTTTCATCCTCATCGAAATTCTGGCTAATCTAGCCGAAGCAACCGCTGTACCCTCACTAGATAAAATGCGAACCAATGGTCTATGATCCGTGCGAATCAGCACCGGCTTCCCCCACACAAAAGCACGAAAATGTTCAAGTGCCCATGCACACGCCAATGCCTCTCTCTCTATGATCGGGTACTTACTTTCCGCTGGTGACAATGCCCTAGATGCAAATAGGATAATTTCCTCCTTTCCATCTTTACCTCTTTGTGACAACACAGCGCCAAGCCCCTTGTCACTAGCATCCGTGGTCAACAAACTCTCCAAATTCGGATCAAAACTGGCAAGGGCATTCACCGCTTGAAGATCCACTTTGACTTTCATAAACTCCCTTTCACACTCCTTGCTCCACTCAAATTTGACGTTCTTCTTTAAAAGAGAACGAATATTGTAAACCTTTGACGCAAAATTCTTTATGAACTTTGCGCAATACTCCGCCATTCCCAGAAACGACCTTATCTCTTCCTTAGACACAGGAGCTGGTGACTTAATAATGTTCTCAACCAAGGTAGGTTTAGGTCTCACCCCTTCCTCACTTATAATGTGTCCCAAATATGAGACACTCCTTTGCGCAAATTTACATTTAGTCAACTCAACTGTTAATCCCACAGACTGCAAAGTTTCCAAAACCTGAATCAGTTTATCATGTTCCGCTTTACCTTTTTCCGCAACCAAAATGTCATCCTGAAAAAAACGCACACCATCCACATCACCAAACAACCTGTGCATTAGTTTCTGAAAAACCGCTGCAGCGGATGCAAGCCCGAAAGGCATTCGTGTAAATTGGAAACACCCAAATGGGGTAATAAATGCTGTTAAACTTCTTGAATGTGGTTCCAGTACGACCTGATGGTAGGCCGCGGATAGATCGATGGTAGAGAACCACGTAGCCCCTCTCAATGACGCTACCATCTCATTGATTTTAGGCAAAGGAAACTTTTCTATCACAATATTATTGTTTAAATGGCGCAGGTCTATGCACAAACGGATTTTTCCGTTGGACTTGCGGGCAACTACGACCGGAGAAATCCACTCCGATGTCTCCACTTCTTCAATCACCCCCTTGCCTAGCAAATTCTGTATTTCCTTTTTCACCTCATCCCTAATTAAAATCGGAATGGGCCTTACTTTGTGTACTTTTGGTATTGCATCCTTTTTCAACACAATCTTGTGTTCAAACCCTTTGAGTTCCCCTAAATCTTTCCCAAACACCTTAGGAAATCTTTTGCTCAAAACTTCACTCATTTTACTACACTCATCCATTATCAGCACTTTCTCCACACTATTAGGGTCTAAGATTATATGCAAATCCTTCTGATCGAACCACCCCAAAACTGACGGTCCCCTCTTAGCTACGTACAACTTCCCTCTTGTGGACCTTCCCTTAAAAAGGAATGTTAACCATCTGAAACCTAACATGTCAATCTTTTCTCCTGTATAGCTAATGGGATTTACATCTGATTTGTTCAATTGGTTTCCGATCTTCCCTACAAATTTTTCTTTCCATATTTCTTCGTTAATGATTGTGTACGGTGAACCCGAATCCGCATACACCATCACCTTAACACCACCTAGAGATAACTCACAAATAGGTTTTCCATCCATAGAGTTATCCTCTATGTTCAACATGAAATTCCCTCTTACACTCTTTACACATTCGTCCTCACAATTATCATCCTCCTCATCACCATCCCAAATGTACTTTACATTACTGCGCCTACGACACATTTTGCTAAAATGCCCCAACAATCCACAAATACCACATTTTTTTTTTTAAAGCAGGGCACATTCTGCTAAAGGCTAAATGCTCCTTGCTATCGCAACGATAGCATCTTCTTTCCTCAGTCCTGAAGTCTCTCCCCTGGTTCCTCATTGGTTGATTTGTCCATCTCCCTTGTGGACGTTAGGTTTAGCTTTACTCTGTATTTTGAATACTCCTTCTGTCATCTTTTCCGGTTCTTTCTCTGCTGCCTTGACCACAGTTGCACACCTCCCTGACATTTCCGATTTTCTCATTATGGCCAATACATCCTCCAGTGGTGCATCACCATTAACCCATAAGCGGTCCTGTAGAGGTGAATTGTTGTTGTGCATGACTAAATGATCTCTAATTAAATCATCATGTAAGTCACCAAATTTGCAATCTATCGCCAATTTCTTCAGATCATCCAACCAGTCATCCACAGTTTCGCTTTTAGCTTGCTTCCTTTGACAGAATCTATGCCTAATTACTCCTATACAAACCTTTGGGGCAAAATATTTGTCCATATCCTTTATCGCATTCTCAAAGGTATTTAAATTTGTGTCTATCACTTTGGACATCCTCGAATAAGTTTTCAACCCCATAGGCCCTAATGAATGTAAAAGTATTCTCTTTTTCTGTTCAGGTTTCATCTTTCCAGCTTCGTCCACAGCAGAAATGTAATTTATAAAGTACTCCTTCCATTCTAACCATTTAATACCTGGTTCCGCTCCTGTCGCCCAAAAGGTGTGTGGATTACTGATAGAGTAATTTTGATGAGCTATCTCCACACTTGTGGGGTCTCCTTCATTATCCCCATCACCCATGTTTCAACTTAAATATGAAGTACACCTTTTTTTTTTATTTTTTTTTTATCTTCTTTTGCTCCACTACTTTGTTTGTGGTGCTCCCCCCGGCAGTCTCACCTGTTTACGCTGCTTTCCGCTGCTCAAAATCCCCTGTGCCTCCCTTTCTACGGCACTTCTCTGGGGGAAGGGTCTGTGATGCGTCCGCCAGTCATGGTAGCTCCAACACAGAGAAGCGTCACGGTACCTACACATGGAAGTGCTGTTTCAGGTGAAGGTGATATTGGGAAAAGGAAAAGGATTTTGCCTAGTTGGCTCAAGGAGTATATTGTGTAGTAGTGTTGTTTTTGTCTTGTGTTCCTGGATGGAAGCTGTTATTTGTTTTTTTTTTTTTTTTGTTTTTTTAAGTCCTTTGCGCGCCGCTTCTCTTCTCTTTATCCCATCCGATCGTCGCCAATTGTAGTGATGACACAAATCCTTGTAGTAGTTCAATACTTTATTGAACAAGATACACAAACAGGTGAGCGCCAGGATACACCTCTACATCCACCGCTGGCTAACCGCTACTACCTCGAATCCGAATGCCACTTACACAGTGACATTCCATGCACGCTCACACTCTCACCTTAAAGACACATCCACACAGACCAACACATCAACATCAAAGTAGGACACAACAACAGTCCCCTCCACCCCCCAATAGCTTTTTTGATCTGCCTATCTAACCAACTCATCTAACCATTTTAAATTCTGAGAAGAGTGGTAAGAATATTCCAGACCTTGAGCTTAGCAGAGACAGTGCCTTATTTTTGAGTGAAGAGCAATGTTCCATAGTGCCGTCTTGCAACAAGGGGACATTGGCCAGCACTATTGTATAAGGAGTGGCTTCTGGGGGAAGGTGTAAGGTATTTGAGTCAGGTAGTCCACTAAGTATGTGTGGTGCTCTGTGTTGTGCATTTCTCATTGGTAATTTCCTTGAACAATCGTGTCCTGTTCTACCAGAAGAGGGCTCATTTTGGATTCTTAATAAGCATTTGTGCACGGAACTTAGAGCCTGCGGTTTATGAAATTCAGCGGACATACCTGCCTTCTTTTGACTCGTAATTTGGGGAGCCAGTTGACCTGTTTGCAGTGCCGACGTCGGGGCAGGGTTTGTGGGTCCTGTTAGTGTAGAAAGGGTCCCAACGTCTCCTATTGTTTGTGGGCTCTCAATGACACTGGGGCAGTTGGTCAATGGGGGCTGGGTAGTGCAGGGACCTAGATGACTCAGCAAAGGCTGCTGCTGCCGCTCCAGGTTTTCTACACTTATTTCAATGCGATTTAGTTTTTGGTGTAGAGGTTCTAATAGGATTGTAATCAGCCCTCCAATTTTTGTCCAGAACTCTGAGTTGTCAGTGCCTAGTGGAGTTATTGGGGGACTTGTAGAAGGCACTACTGCAGCGGGTCTAATTGCAGACGAGTGCCCATCAACCACCTCCTTGAGCTCCTCCCTCGTTGTTTTGCTTTTACGACCAAGCTTTGGAGCTGGATGGGTACGTTTATTTTGGCCCTGCACCTTTCTTTTTCTGGGTTGGGTAGGGGAGTTATTCTCCCGATTGATCTTTCTTTTCTGGCCCCTGGTGTTTATTATAGATTTGGCATTTGCAACCCTCGACGTGATACTGTTGTTTGCTTCTGTGGTATGACTACTCTCTGTCCTGGTAGAGGAAGGACAGTCTTGGTGATCGATATTACTAGGGACATCCATCCGGTCAGACCGCCCCTGGGAAGATTTAGGTTCCAGGGACAGTCTTCTCTCTGTTAGAGCAATTGCATGGATGAGAGCAGACTCTGCATGAAGCAAGAAGGCATCAAGAGTCCCCACCACTCCCTGTCCTGGGAGGGATTTTCTTTTGTTCATCTTATTGATGTGACTGTGAAAAGAAAAAAGAAAAAAATTAAAATGGGGAGGTGTACTAGCCTGTACCAGAGGTTAGTCTGCTAGTCAGACCGACTATATGACTGTACCAGTAAGGATCCCTGCCCCTAAGTTACTGGGCCCCCAATACAGACTGTAGGCAAAATGTTTTAAGGTACAGATTGTTAATAAGGTGGCCCTGCCCGGCCTCAAACAGACTCTGATGGGCCCACCCTTGGCCCGGGCTTTGCCCCGCGCTGCGGGAACGCTGACAAGATTCCATGTGCCTCCTTGGCGCTGCGGCGTCAATTTCCGGTGTGCTTGCCCCCAGAGGATGCTGGGATATGGAGTCCAGCACTCTGGCAGCCCCCACCTCGTGGGAGGCGGAGCCGCATCAGTAGCAGGCGGCAGTGGCGGTGAAAGCAGCAGCAACTCTAGGGTCCCAGGAGCAGCGAGTGTTCCTTCCTTAGGGTCGTGGCAAATATTGCGGCAAAGGCTCCCTCGCTGCAGGAGCACTAACAAGATTTTATGAACCTCCTTAGCGCTGCGGCGTCAATTTCCGGTGTGCTTGCCCCCAGAGGATGCTGGGATATGGAGTCAAGCACTCTGGCAGCCCCCCACCTCGCGGGAGGCAGGGCCGCATCAGCAGCAGGCGGCAGTGATGGTGAGAGCAGCAGCACTAGGGTCCCAGGAGCAGTGAGTGTTCCTTCCTTAGGGTCGGGCAAATATTGTGATGATTCCACTCTCAGCTCTTCCCCTTAGGCTGGTAACAGCCCAGCTTGCTGGGTGTGCAGAATTCCCAGTAGTTGAATGGACGACCCAAAGTCTCAACAGTCAAGCACTGCTCATACCAAGACCTGCAAGCATGCATTGGCCACTGCTGAATGGGGGACCGTCGTAGGACCAGACATCAAGATGGTGGACTTATCAGGGGGTGACCCAAGGGTCCATCCTTGCCCCAACCTTTTTCGACCCATAGACATATATATCTTGCTGCTCCCCACCACCCTAAACTTTATTCACAACTGAATGACCGATAAGAACATACAGCTAAACTCTTCTAAAACTGAATTTCTTGTTGTCTCCCCTTCAAAATCAATACCTCCGCTCCAATTATGGATGGACACAGAGACACACACACCATCCTCAACAATGAAGCTATCATTGTAAACAGTGCCAAGCCTCTGGGAGGCATCCTTCACAAAATACTGAACCTACATTCTCAAATCAGCATCATGGCTAAAAACGCTGGCTATCAACGTCTTGTGAGGAATACACTGTTATACCCCAGAACAAGATCTTAAATCTCTTGTTCATACACTGGTGCTCTCCAGAATGGACTATTGTAACAATCTCCTAACTGGCCTTACCAAAACCCATCTCACTTCCCTGAAAGTGATTCTGCACTCAGAAGCATGGTTTCGACGTGTGCGTTCCAGTGACTCTCTACACGTCACTGTGGCTTGAGAACGCTGGCATGAAGACACTCATCAGGCTCTTCACGTCGAACTTTCAATCCGCGCGCCGATGTTATCTTTCAGAATCCAGGTAACGGTTGCACACGTAGTTTGTTTCCGATCCAATCTTCTTACCAAAACAGTTTTTTTTTTTATCCACGAAATTACCACACCATTTGTTTCCAAAATCCGAGCCACTTCTTCGGTATCAGGATCAAATTACTCGCTCAATCTTGACATGTTCCCGATTTCACTCTCAGATACACACGGAACTAGTGAATCAGTCACGGTGGTACAATAGACAGTATTCTCCTTACTGCATACGCTTTCAACGTCTTCACCTTCCACTCAATTCACTTAGTTTCCAAGGATTCTTCGTGTTAGGTCGATTCCTTAACACTGCGTGAGTTCATCTACCAACGCTGTTTTCACTCCATGCCCAACTTGCTGGCCGACTGTCGCCAATGTTGTAATTCCAATGAAGACACCATCCATGTAGTAGAAGTACCACAGTATAAGTACTTTATTGAGAGCACAGGAGAAGCGTTGGTGTTCCCAATGCAGCCAGCAAACAACTGCCAGAGCAAGAACACTTCTACAATACAAACCATGGCAACCTTAGAACATGAAACTGGAATGTGCATTTAAAGCACCATAACCCAGAAAACATTACAATAAGTACCAAACATAACAACCACATTACCACCGCCCCCCACCCCCATGCTGATCGCTCCCGACGGTTGCCAATTGAAGCAAGATCTACCTACAACACTGCCTGCATCACTCAAAGCCCTGCACACATCAACTTCCTGTAGCATAGCGAACAAACATGCTATCATGCAGCTCCAGATCATTGAAAAACGCCGAAGCGATGCTCTCTGAACCCTCCTCCTTTAAAAGGGAAAAAATAATGGCAGCCCTTTTTAAGCACAACCAGAATCTGGAATTCACTACCTTCAAATCTGCGTACAACTACCTCACTGCCGGCTTTCTAAACGGTCCTGAAAGTCCTTCTCTTCCAACAGTATTTAACTAAAACACTAATCAACTATTGGCACCTCTACACTATGGCCATATATACCCCTCGCACTCTCTGTATACCACCTCAACCTTTTTATGGCCTCTATATATTCTGAATCCTATTTATGGACGATTTACCTTGATGCACTTTCAACCATTGTAATTACTTATAGGAACTTTGCAAACTGCAGCGCGAGGGTGCAGGCCACTCACCTGGACATCGCAGAGGAGTTAGAGGGGCCAGACGCTCTGATTCCTGTGCAGGGACGGCTGCAGCTTGTGTTTCCGGCCGCCGTTGCCACTGTTTGTTTGTTTGCCGCTACACGTTGGGGAGCACAGGACTCCGGCTCCCGGGATCCCTGAAGACCCCGCCCCCACCCGCAGGCACTTCCGCGCCCGGAGGCGCTAAATTCGAACGGCTCCCTCGGGGGAGCGGGGGAACTTTGCAAACTGCAGCGCGAGGGTGCAGGCCACTCACCTGGACATCGCAGAGGAGTTAGAGGGGCCAGACGCTCTGATTCCTGTGCAGGGACGGCTGCAGCTTGTGTTTCCGGCCGCCGTTGCCACTGTTTGTTTGTTTGCCGCTACACGTTGGGGAGCACAGGACTACGGCTCCCGGGATCCCTGAAGACCCCGCCCCCACCCGCAGGCACTTCCGCGCCCGGAGGCGCTAAATTCAAACGGCTCCCTCCGCGTCGCGGGACGCGCGCGGGCGGCGCCGGGCTAAGCCCGGGCAAAGGGCGGGCCGTCTGTGGCAGGAGGAGGCAGGGCGGGGCCATCCCCCTGACATCGGACCCCAGAATATCTGCCCCACTTCAGGTACTGCTGCGGTCGTTACATTTACTTTCTCGCCCTATGAGCGTTGCTGTGGAGGTGTTCAGCTTTAGTGTACTTCGGCTGTAATCTGGGTCTAGTCGTAGGGGACAGTTAACTTCGGCCATATTCTATGATGTCAGGCCCCAAGAAAAATAAGGTGGTCACGGGGGCTGGCTCCATGAATAATTTTCTAGTTAAGAGGGTGACCAAAATCAACGAGGATAGAAGAGCTTCCTTGGGCAAAGTAGACGCTCTGGATTACGCCCCCTCCCCAGCTACAGCTGCTACATTGGAGGATTTCCTAGATGGCGATAGAATCTTGGACTGTACGCCACAAGACCATAATGCTACCGAACTAACCTGTAATACAGTAGCTCCTATTCTCCAGGAGCATGATAATGCAGTAATGGTCTCCACAATGAATGATACGTTACGCCCTGACTCTGAGGAAGAGACAGAAACATTGGAAGAAACTAGGGGCAAGAGACCCGTTAGATCATGCAGAAGGCAACAAAGCAAGAGGGGGGGGTAAGACCATCCACAGGAGAAGGGTGGAAAATCACCAGCCGGATAGTTACAATTCCCCCAAATCCAAACAAATTGCAGAGCCCATGAAGGAACCTAATATTACATTGAGCCCAGAGCAGTTTGATTTGCTAATCGAACGTATTGAGGCTGCGGTAGACCTAAAATTTAAAGCTTCCATTGACTGTCTTACTGTCAAATTGGATTCCGCAAATGCGGAGATTAAAAGACTTGGAGCTCTACTGGATCAACAGCTGGTTAAATTCTCTCAGGTGAATCCCTTACCCCCTCATAATAGTTTAGCAATCCCTAAAGTGACGGGAGGTAGTGCTACAAAAGCTCCCAACTCTCTATCCTTGATCCCTCCTGTTATTAGCCCGGTCCACAATCTTACTGTTCCCCTAGCAGTCCATCCTCCACCAGCAGATTTGGATACCGATCAGGCATGGGGTTTGCAGAGACCTGGCAATAACAATAACGTTGTACAAAGTAGATGCGCCAATACTATTAATTTGCCCCCGGAATGCGCTCCTTACGTCATCGTACTTGCAAATGTCCCACTGTTTTGCTCAGGTAACACTGAGCCGCAAGTGGAAGCGCATGACTCCCTTAAAAACAAAGTGGTGGCCTGGTTAGGCGCTAAATGCGGTTTCCCTTCCAAACTTGCTGGAGATATTATTACGACAAGGAGAGTGAATTGGATTGGCCCATCAAGGAAATCTTGTAGAGGGGATTGCGTGGTTGTGAACTTTAAATACCCACAACACGTGGCCACTGTCCTCCTGCGGGCAGCATCCCTGATGGAGGACAGTAATAGTATCCGTGTTCGTCCACTGGGGTATTTTTACAACAAGGCCAATTTTCCCTCCGTGTCGAGACCAAGACCTTATCCATTTACCCCGGTAGGGCCCAGTCGGGCGCAGCAATGTTCTTTGCAGGACCGTGATAATGCTAGTTCATGGGGTCCCCCCATTACAACGTATAATAGGTTTGATGCGCTCTCAGGCCTCGACCTCTGTGATTGACGGGAAGAGGGAGAGGGTACAGAGGACGCCGCTGTTGCGGCCCCAACATCAATGGTCCACGTACCTTCTTCTGAGGTGGTCAAGAACAATTTACCTGAGATCATTACTAGTGACAATGGGGGCACGGTTAGGCTGTTATCTTGGAACATTGCTGGGTTGCGGGCTAAGAAGGGAGACCCCAGTTGGGAAAACTTTGTAAAGAGTTATGATGTTATTGCCTTGCAAGAGACTTGGGACTTGGAGTGTGACTACTGGATAGATGGCTTTACATCTTTCTTTGTCCCTGCCTTGCCTTCCCCAGCTGGACGGAACAAAGGCGGCCTCATGATGCTGGTTTCGGTGAATTTAAAAGGCAAATTGATAATGTTGGATTGTGCTTCCAAAAATTTTATCTTTCTGGAGTTAACCTTAGAGGATGGTGGTAAATTATTGTTGGTTAACTGTTACAATGCCCCCAATAGTAACTCAGAATCCTCGCATTTTAATTGGTTATCAGATTTTTTAATTCTCTACGGAGACAAGCAAACCACTTTGTTTCGATTTATTTTAATGGGTGATTTTAATGTTCATTTGTGTTCTAAATGTGTTATGGTGGAATTGGAGGGGCCAGGCAGTGTGTCACCCCCTCATTTAGAACACACACAGAATGGTCGAGCACTTGAACATGTACTGTTGGAAAATGAGTTATTTGAACCTGAATTTTGTGACATTACTACACGGGTTGCCACCTACACGGGAAGGGCTAGCGATTCGATTATTGACTTCATTTTTATCTCGAGATACTTTCTTAATTACGTGATTACTTATAATGCAATTGCTATGCCCATGAGTGATCATAATCCTGTCGGACTGGTGCTAACAAATAGTGCCTTATTGTCAAAATCTGTTGTTCTCCAGCAGACTATATTGCCTATAAAAGTAAAGGATCAGGGGAGAAGACTTAAATGGGAGTCGGTTGTACCGGAAATTTTTTTTGTAACTTTATTTAATTCAGTCGCAGATGAGTTAAGGGTGTGTGCCACTCCTTTAGCTGGGCACAATGACATTATATCTTCATTTGAAGATATTTGCCGGTTTGTGTCTAGCAGTCTTTTAGCCAAAGGGCAGGGGGCTAAACAATACCCGGCGAAAGGCTGGTTTGATAAAAACTGTAGTAAAGCCCATAACCGCCTTAAAAAAGCCCTCAACATCCGCCCAAGGGACAAGGAGCTTGTGGCGCGATTGAGAAAGGATTATAACACGGCCATCATTCTGCGTAAAAATGAATTAAAAAGTAAAGCTTGGGAGGACTTAAGGGATAAAGCTACCCTAAAAAATAGTGCTGAGTTTTGGACAATAATAAATTCTCCATTTCTTACAGGCGCTCAAAACTCAGCTCAGGAATTAAACATCTCAGAGGTCGAGTGGCTATCCCATTTTGAAAAAATTTATGACAGCTACAGGGAGCCGGACCCTTTTATAACCCCTGCAATTGGTAGCCCCATGGAGCCTGTGAGTTTTGAAACCTGTGAGGTACTTAGAGCCATAGAGGAGACAGCAGGGCGCAAGGCACCTGGCCCCGATGGAGTGCCAGCAGACATGTACAGGGCAAATCCACTGTTTTGGGCAAACATTTTAACTAGAGTTTTTAACGCTGCCGCAATAGTGGGTTTCCCTGAGTCCTGGTCTCTTGCTACAATCGTCCCAATATTTAAAAAAGGGCAGAGAGGAGATCCAAAATGCTACCGACCTATATCGCTCCTGGACTCCTCGGTAAAAATTTTAGGTAAGGTTGTCCTGGCGAGGATCTCCGCGTGGGCCAAGGGAAATAACATCCTATCCGAGGCACAATTTGGCTTTAGGTCAGGGAGGAGTACTGAGGACCAATGCCTCAACCTCCACCTCATACTGTCCAAATATACCAAAGCAAAAGGGGGCAGCTTATTCCTGGGTTTTATGGACCTGTCCACAGCTTTTGATCTTGTTAATAGATCTAAGCTGTGGGCAATGTTGCTGGAGATGGGCCTCGACAGTTCCTTGGTGTACTTTCTGGCGGAGCTCCACAAAGATCTGAGGGCCCGTATTAGAATGACCACCGACGGAAAGTGCACTGAGAGCTTTAGATCCACTAGAGGGGTCCGCCAGGGATGCATCCTGGCACCAATGTTGTTCACGCTCTATGTGAACTCTTTGGAGGGTTACCTAACGTCTGCCACAAAAGATTTCCCGAGCATGGGGGGTGCACCAATCCCGGTGCTCCTCTATGCCGATGACGCGGTACTCATAGCCAGGACCCCAGTTGCCCTACAAAAGTTACTGGATGCCTTTTGTAATTTTATGAGTAGTCTCGACCTGGTGATCAACAAAAGTAAATCACATACCATGTCTGTTGGATGTGGTATGCGTAAAGAAAAATCCTTTTACTGTGACGGAGAGGTGATTACTAGTGTCAAGGTCTTTACCTACCTGGGAGTGATTTTTGATCAGAGGGGATCCTGGACACCGCAGGTAACATCTAAAATGAATGCGGTAAGAAGCTCATATGCTGCAATTCTGGGTTTTGCTAAGAGATTGGGGGGGAAACCCATGGAGGCTATTATGGCCATCTATAAAGCCAAGACAATTGCAATTGCTAGATATGGTGCAGCAGTCTGGGGTTACGTTAATGTCAAAGATATCCAGACTGAGGAAAACAAATTTTTTCGCTCATTGTTGGGTTTACCCCAGTCAACTGCTACCTTCTCAGTACACTTAGAGCTGGGAATGGGTTACATTCTAGACATATTAAATCTAGCCCCACTTTTGATGTGGATAAAGCTTTGGCTTAACCCAAACCTTAGCCTTAATCATCGGATCATCAAAGATTGTCTCCAACTTGATCACAGAAGGGACATTCAGTGGCTGTCTTATATTGAAACTATGACAGCTCTTTTGGGACGCCCTGAAATCTTTAGTAGTCCTGAAGCCTTGTGTAGAGCTGACCTGCAGTGGGTGAAAATAAATTTTCTGAGAATTCGCATGGCTGAGCGCGAAGCCCACGATTTATGTAAACCCTCTGTGAGGGCTCATGTTCTGATATCTCCATCCTGTGCGCTGGCCCCTTATTTAATTACGGTAATCAACCCTTTCCATAGATGGCTTTTATCCAAATTTCGGTTTAACCAAATTTATACAGTGCTGTGGGATGTGAAAGACTGGTGCAAGCTGGAGGAATCGGCCCCATGCAAATGTGATGGTTTCTCTATTCAGGATAATGCCCATTTTTTGTTCTTTTGTTCCTTCTATCACGAACCGCGTATAAGATACTTAAAATCTATTCTGAAGGACCTGGGCTTTATCCAGTATAAGCCTGCACTGTTTTATTTACAGATGTTGCTCTCTCCTCTAATTATGTACTGCACTGCTAGTTTTCTAGCTGCATCTGTGAGATGCAAGAGAATAAGGCTAAGATTGGAAGAACAATAGGAATTTGGATCCAGCTATATTGCTCATTCGAGTGTTTTTTAATGTATTTTATGCTATTATCGCCCTTTTAATCTGCTTTTTAAATTTATCAATTGTTTAATACTGTATTAAATTTATCAACTGTTTTATAGATGAACTTTTGATATTTGCTGTAGAATGCTTTTATGATTTTAATTAATCGAATAAAGTGGAATTTGATTTGACTTATAGTTGTATCTTCTACCTTTAAATCTGTAACTTCAACGTAACGAAAAAAAATTCATGCAAAGCGCTCCAACACCTATGGTTAATGTCCGCGCTATAACATGCTATAAACATGCATAAACAAATAATTTAATAGCAAACAGCGACGTTTTTTATTTCCATTTCAAGCACTGCGTACAACGTCGACCACAGACGGGCCGGACTGGGTAACAGGAACGTGGGCAACGGCGACATTACACCGAAGAGAGTCCGGCTGTTATTCATGGAAATAAAAACCAGCCACCAGATCGCTAAACAGGCAGAACACAGCCGCAGAGCCACCGTGACAGCATCCGTCCATCATTACCTCTGACCACCGGAAGACAGAACTGTTCGGACTCTGACCTAAATACTGCTGGACCAATACCAACCTCTCCAAAACCACGGAGAGAATTATATATTCGCTACAAAACTGGAGTGGCACACTTAGAGTTCCCGAAAGGCTGCTTGGACAGAAACACATGAGACGCCACAGCCAACCAGCACTTCGAATTTAAAGTCAATTTAATAGGCGTGGCTGTCGCCGGCGCTCCAATCCTAGGTCCCCTTACATATAACTCCTTCCGAACAACTACCAAAGAATGTTCAGTATGAGGATTGGCTGTGATACGACCCGGAAGATTTGAAATCGAGCCCAAATGACATCCGTTAAAATATCAACAATTGACAGCGGGCTATGAACTGAATACACAGGCGGTCCTGTAAGTAGTGATCAGGTGTATCCTAGGTGGGAAGTGGGAGCTACTGGGCGGGACGCTTTCATGCTACGAGGAGGCAGACCAGGGGATACTTCCTGGCTGTTTGCCGGCAGAAACACAATCTTACGCACGCATCTTTAAAGAGTTCCTTTATTGCCAAATGTATATGTAGTTTGAGACCCCAAAACAAGAAGCTACTAGTAAGGAAGGAACGGGGAATCTGCATAGTTTGATTAAAAAAAGGTCGGAGAAATTGTATTATTAAAGCAACACAAGTATACGGAGAAGTGAAGAAGAAGCTGCAATTGGAAAGTAATCCTGAACGGGTGGGTCAGCAGATGTTTCGTGAGGGCTGCAAAGACAGGAATTGACGTAAGGGCAAAACATTCCGTAGTTATACTTTCTTGGATCATTGCATTTTGTTACCAGTTCTCGTGCGTTGGGGGTGACAGGCGTGAGCATTTCTGGTAAGTTCAGTTTGTTTCTTAGTAAAACACAATGAAATGTGCATTTAGTAGTTTCTTGGAATGTTTATCTGAATCATAAGTTTGACTTGTATCATTTGCATGACAGGTAGCAAGTGAAGATTTTGTAGCGCTCTTTAAGTCTCATAAAATAACGTGTACTTGTAAAGTCCACTTTCACCCCTTGGGGCACATTGGCGTTAATGTGTGGAGTTGATGTGTTCGTCTTCTGAGCTACCAGATCAAGCACGGTCTTAGTGTGAAATGCCAAATACAAACCAGTGTTGTGGCTTTGAAGAAAGGAAGTCGATGGCAAGTGGTTCTTGAAGGAAAATCTTAAAACTTGAACTTGTGTGTATATGTATATATATGTGTGTGTGTGTGTATACATATATATATATATATATATATATATATATATATATATATTCTCTCTGTGTTTGTTCTTTTAAGTGGTGGCACGACTTGCTCGCTGCGTTCTCGTGTCCACCACCAGGGGGATGAACTGTGGTAATCTCCAGTGTTGTAATAAGCTTCCAGACCTTCCCCTTCATGTATTTACTGACTTCCAGCCATTTGGACACTATTTGGGAATTGACATCCATTCCCAATCCATGCCGGGTTTTGTGGAAGCCATCCTGCTCATGCCTCAAACTCCATTACCTAGAATTCCCTGCTCACTGCTTCATCTCCACCCCTACAGGCCAAGGATGGGTGGAGTAATACAACTCACCTGTGGCAGGCTGCTGCTGGCCTGCTCACACCTGATGCATGTGATTGCTGTGAGCTCTTTTAAGCCCCAGCTCCCTTCAGGCCAAGGTTGGTCATTGTAGCGGTTTTCAAGTGAGACCAGTCCTTGTCCCTGAGCTTTTGCTATTCCTTGATTCTTGAGCTATAGTTAATATTTGTTCCTTGATTCATGAGCTATAGCTATTCCTTGTACCTGAATTAGCACTGTCTGCAGTGCTTCCTTGTTTTCTTGATTCCTGAACCTGCACTATTATAGTATACCTGTGTAGCCTCCCCTTCTGTATATCCTCTTCCAGTCTAATCCTTTCTTCCCATTTCCTTGGTTCCAGTTCCTAGTTTGCTGTCTTTCTGTTCTGCTGTCTTGCATCTGTTACCTTGTATGTTTACCTTCTTTCTGCTGAGTGTGCCCTGTGATATTGTTCCTTTCCTGTTAAGCACTCCTCCTTGCTAGCGCCTTGTCTATTGTGCATGTGTTTAGTTTTACCCCCTTGCTGTTACTGCCTTGCGAGTTCTGTTTGATCGCCAGGATCCGCGGGCTCAACTTACTACCTAGGTGGTGTTTCTTGTCCACTGTGAGTTTTATCTTTGAATTACAGTGATAACATCACCATAGTTATAAGCTCCTCAGACCCTGCCTTTGCATACATTTCCTATATGTGGAGATTTTCAGTCAGTAACTGTAACAGCAATTGTGGGTGAGGAACTTACTGAGCTTCAGTCTTACTGTTTGGAGCTTCTGAGTGCTTTACCCCACATTCCCTTTATTGTTAATTTTGTATTATATATACGTCTTGCACATCCGTCCTGGGTGTAGTTAGTCTGAATGCTAAATTGCCTTGTGAGTGCCCTTCCTTTCTGAGTCTTAGCCACCTTGTACAGGCTTCCCCTTTGGATCCCTTTTTCTCCTCTGACTCCTTGTGTGATCCTGGGCAGCGCTTTACTACTCTTTCTGTGCACGGTACGTTTTCTACCCAGTCCTTGCTCAAGTCCCCGACTGTGTTCCCGGACAGTTCCTGACAAGTGGATGGCGCTCTCCATTAACGGGCGGTGCATAACTCCTCCGGCTGAAACATGCCGGATTCATATTTCCAATTTGTGCGACAGCACTAAGAACGAGCGCTCTCCCAGGAAGTTGGCTTCACAAAATGTATTTGTAGCACAAACACCCAACACGTTTCGGTCTCCTCAGACCTTGATCACGGGTTGGTTTCAAAGAACAACTGTCCCTCATTTATTTCCATTCACAATATTGTCATTACTTGCTACACCACTGGATGATGGTACCTTAAGCTGGGTGCGTTATCCGGTATTATTGAAAGTGACACATTGCATAAAGTGCAAATTTAATAGAAAAATGCAATAGTGTTAGTTGAAAGTGCATTGTGCTAAGACAGGCATATGTGATAACCATGTAATTGAAATTGTAGACAGATTTCATGCGATTTTCTTATGCTTGTAATGTTCTCAATTTTTTTTATCAACATGCCATAAAACATTATTGTCCATTTGTACAGTCACACCCTCAAGTGGGTAACTCCCTTTTATCGATTTTCTAAAAATTCCATTAGTTGTTTCTCAGTACCAATTCTGAATTTTCCAACCGGGTCTGCTTATTATCTTATTTCTTATATACTTCCTTTCTTTTGGTTTCAGAAAGGTCATACCCTCTAGTGGGTTAATTCATCCCGATATCCTCATAATTTGTATTTCTTCACATTTTTCTTGGTACTGCAATGTTTATGGTTGTTCATGGCATTATTTAATCTAATTTTATTTGTCTTATTTATCAGCAACCATCCACCTCTATTTATTTGTTCTTTGTTTTGATATTCCAGTTTTTCTTTTTCATAACTTTTTTTTTTTCTTTTTTATTCTCCTTTTCTTCAGCCTACTCTGATATTCCTGAATTTCACCATCTTTTGTCCTTTATGTGCACTTGTAAAACCTCAGTGGCTAACAAAGTTCCTCGCCCCGATTTAACCTTTTGGACTTCATGTTCTCAATGATAAAATGTATTTAGATTCCCTTTGTCTCCATTTTTTCACAGGATATCCACCTCTTTCAGAAACGGTTACCTGCTCTATCGCACAATATTGTAATTCTTCCCAGTTGCTATTATGCATCTGCTCCATATGCTTGAGAACTGCTTTGCTGCGATCCCTGTTGGTGGTTGCTCTGATGTGCTCAAGTACTCTTTTTCTCAGTTCACATGTTGTGCTTCCCACATATTTCAATGCGCAGTGGCATTCAAGTACAAAGATACTTTTGCAAAAAATGTGCTGTTTAATCTTCCATTTCCTACAATTGGCTAGAGATTTTCTTTTTATGTACTCCGATTTCACATGCTTTGCATTTTTTGCACGGCCAAAACACTTCCGATCTTAACCATGCTTTAGTGGGTCTCCTCATAAAATGACTATGCGTTAGCTTGTCTTGTAAGTTTGGTCCCCTTCTGTAGGTAATGTTCGGGTGATTCCCCATTATTTCGGCAATTGTTGGGTCTAATCTTAACATCCCCCAAAGTTTCTCCAGAATCCGAGATAACTTTACACTTTTCTGCAGAGTAAGTTGTTAGAAGTCTGATCACATTCTTTTGTTTTTCCTTTTTTTTTCTCCAATGACCCATGTAATATTTGTTCTCCTTCACTTTCTGCAGACTCCCCATTATTGCTTTCTTTGGATATTTTCTTTTCAAAAATCAATTTGTTGCCTCCCCACTGTATCTTTCAAATTCTTCATCCAGAGTCCTAATTCGCAACCATTCGCCATATGGTATATTCTTTTTAAAGTTCTGTTGGTGGACGTTTTCTAAATGCAATATTGAATTTGATGTTTTCTTTTCAATGTAACCTTGTTTGCAATGTGTTCTGATGGATGAAGATTTCAATGTCTAAAAAATCTGATTTTCTCTGAACTGATTTCATATGTTAATCTCAGGTTATCCGAATTACTAATCAACACTTTGAAGTAATCCTCATTCTTTTGTGGGGCCATCCCATATTAAAAACAAATCATCTATGAAGCGCAACCACATTAGTCTTGTCCATAAATGCATCATGTTCCACAGACCAAGCATATCTCTGCTCCCACCACCTCATTACCAGTTTAGCGTAATTAGGTGAAAAGGAAAAACCCATGGCGGTTCCACATAGTTGCTGGGAAGTTCCTTCATTAAACAAAAAGATTTTATTTAGACACATTTAAATAATTTGTAGCAGCATTTTATTGTGTTCCCAGATCTGGCTATTACTCTTTCCCAGAAAGTACCGACAAGCTTTCATTCCAGTTTCATGCATAACACTCGTATAGAGGGAAATTGCAATCAGCTTATGTTTCCTGCCATGGGATGCCATCCAATCTTTTCAATAGATCTGCCGTGTCTTTTAAGTATGAATTGAGGTCCTTTACTGGAGGTGCAAGAAAATGGTCTTTGTAATTTGACACAAGTTCAAACAAAGACCCTTTTGCAGAGACTATTGGTCTACCTGGCGGGTTAGTCTTATTTTTGTGGATCTTGTGGAGGAAGTATATAGTTGCTATTACAGGATGCGTTATTGTTAGATATTATCTTCGCTCTTCATCCAATAGCCCTTGATCTACCTAACCGTCTAGTTTCTGTATTAGACTTTTCTGTATTTGTTTAGTTGGATTGATCTGTAGCATTAGCTAGCATTTACGATCTGACAATTGCCTCTCTGCCTCCTTTATGTAATCCAATTTATTTAATACCACAAAATGTCCTCCTTTGTCTGCCGGCTTTATTTCAATTGTATCATCCTCTTGCAACCTCTTAAGCACCCATCTGTCACTTTTTGATAGATTTAACTTTTCTTTTGCATTCTCCATTTTATAGAGATCCTGTATTATCATTTCATTAAACAGATCAATTTTATTTCCAGGGGGTAAAAAAACGATTTTGGCTTCTTCCCACTTTCTCCTGCTCCCAGAGACAGAAAATCATTCTCTATTTCCTTCAGTGCTTTCTCTGTTAGATCTTCCTCAAATGATAGTATCTTAAGTAAAGTGGGTTTGTCCTCTGCTAAGAGATCAATGCATGGTTGCCTGTGGGGCTCTTGTTGTTTTTCTTCCTTTGGTTTTTCCGAAAGTATTTTAGCCAACTTGATCTTCCTAATGTATTTATATAAATCGATCCTTGTTTGGGTAAATCAATGTGACTGGTTGGGCAGAAGCTTAGGCCTTCTTCGTCTTCTTTTTTAAAAATTTTTTTTATGTTTATATTTTTTTTAGTAATTCCACCTCTTCCTTCTTTGTTATTATTTGAGATGTTAATTACAATTAACTCTACTTCTTTTTCAGTTTCGTGCTGCCCCTGGTTTGTACTCCTATTTTTTCCACGTCCTCTTTGACCTCTCCTTGTCTGCCTTAATATCCGCGTCCCCGTCCTCTTCTCATTCCTCTTGTGGCGGGCTTTGTTTTGTCCCCCTGTTGTGGCTGCAGGGCTAAGCGCAAATCGCTTAAAAAAAGATTACTCAGCTTTTTTAGCCGTTGTTCCTGGGGCATTATTTTTGGCTTCACTTAAATCCATGTCTGTTAGGGATTCATAACTGGAATACTCCCTAGTTGTTGCATCCAGTCTGTCCTTTTTGAATGTATTATCAAATCTCCTAGCAAATGTAAAGATTCTTCTTTCCTCGTAATCGATTTTATCCCTTTGAATTTTTTAATTGTTTTAACTGTTTTACCTTTTTTTCTTGTCTCTCTCTTTTTTTAAACACTATTTCTTCTAAGTTTTTCAAATCCGTTGACAATTCAATACTTTCCAAATTTTCTTCCAATTATTATTTTACCTGTTTTTGGGTGACATTTAATGATTTCTCAATATGCTTAATACTAGACCCATAGATGCTTTTGAGATGTGTTCGCCCCTTTCTTTTAGCTGCTCACTGCTGGTGTTCTGATGGTTTGGCATTAGTGAAACATGCAGGCCCCTTGGTATTCTTTTCACCTCTACATATTTTTTAGTCATTAGCGTCCACTATTTATTCATTTCATTTTTTGAAAGACGTTCCCATTGTCGTAGTATGCTTTTTATATCTGTGACTTTTTTTCAATTTTTCACCATAATTATCATTTTCAAATAGGGTGGCCTTCTCTGCATTTTTTTTTCCTCCCTTTTCTCCATGGTGCTGTTTGCTCCAATTACACCTTGTTTCCAAATGTATACACTGCCTGTGTCCAATTATTTGATACTACTTTCCAGTTTGTTAAATATCTCTAGCCAATGGTATGAAATAGAAGATTAAACAGCACATTATTTGCAAAAGTACCTTTGTAGTATATGTAATTGAATGCCCCTGTGCATTGAAATATGTGGGAAGCACAACATGTGAACTGAAAAAAATACTTGAGCATATCCGAGGAACCACCAACAGGGATCGCAGCAATGCGGTTGGCAAGCATATGGAGGGGATACATAATAGCAACTGGGAAGAATGAAAATATTATGCGATAGAGCAGGTGACAATTTCTGTAAGATGTGAAGATTGTGCGAAAAAATGTAGTCAAAGGGAATCCAAATACATTTTATCGTTGAGAACATTAATTCCGAAAGGTTTAAATCGGGGCGAGGAACTTTATGTGCACTTGTAAATCCTCAGTGGCAAACAAAGGACACAAGATGGTGAAATTCAGGAATTTCAAAGTAGGCTGAAGAAAAGGGAAGAAAAAAGTTATAAAAAAGCATAACGGAAATATCCAAACAAATCCCCAATAAATAAAGGTGAAGGGTTGCCTATAAATAAGACAAATAACATTTGATTAAATAATGCCATGAACAACCATAAACATTGCAGTACCACACAAAATTTGACGAAATACTTATTATGGGGATATCGGGGATGCATTAACCTACTAGAGGTTATAACCTTTCTGAAACAAAATTCTAAGCAGACCCGGTTGGAAAATTCAGAATTGGTACTGAGAAACAACAAATGGAATTTTTTAAAAAAATCAATCCAAGGGAGTTACCCACTTGATGGTGTGACTGTACAATTGGACAATAAAGTTTAATGGCATTTTTTGATAAATTGAGAACATTATAAGCGTAAGAATCATATGAAATTTGTCTCCCAATTTTAATTACATGGTTTTTTTCACAAATGCCTGTCCTTGCACAATGCACATTCAACTAATACTATTGCACTTTTCAATTAAATTTGCACTTTATGCACTGTGTCACTTTAAATATTACTGGATTATGCACCCAACTACAGGTCCCATCAGCCAGTGGGGTTGCAAGTAATGACGGTATTGTGAATGGAAATAAATAAATGAGGGACAGTTGTTATTTGAAACCAACCTGTGATCAAGGTCTGAGGAGAGACCGAAACGCGTTGGGCGTTTGTTTGTGCTGCAAATACATTTTGTAAAACCAACTTCCTGGGAGGTCGCTCGTTCTTAGTGATGTCGCACAAATATTATAATATATAAATATAAATAAAACATTTTTTCTTTTTCCTTTTTTTGGATGTATGTGAAGACAAGAGGATCCAGAGTGGATGTTCTTGTGTATCTTGCATACCATTTCCAAGATTTATTTAATATCAATAAGAAGTCATTGGAGTTAAACTCCTGACCCTAAGCCAGAACATGCAACTGCAAGAAGGACAGCTCTTTGTTGGATAATATCGGCTTTAGGAATCCTTGTAAGACTGGAGTTGTCATAACCAAGCACTGACAAGAAAAATTATTTTATGACTATTATGGGGTTCTCTTCAGGCATGAAGAGTTTTAAACCTTTCAGAAATATTAGCAGGCACCTGGCGTTCTTGGCAAAGTATGTGTTGTAGGAGTGAAGATCTAATTTTTTTTCTAGAATGAAACGTCCGGATTTAGTACTATATTAGGTTGAGTTAAAGAATGTACATTTTGCAACCAAGGTTTAAAAGCAGCAAAAGTCAGACCGGAAAGGTTTTTTTCTGCAACAAGTAAAACAATAAAGGGTACGTGCTGGTGACACAGATGTGATTACTATGATGATTGGTGCTGTAATGGAGTTCCGAAAACGATAATGAAATGCTGGAACAGAAAGAAGGATGAACATTTCTCTGGATAAGATCAACATGGCAGTGCAAAAGATATAAGGGGCGGGAGCCATACAGCAGAGGAGCTCACAGGCTTGCTTATCACAGTTGCCTCATTATTGGAGCATTGCTTAGTCTATACTGGAAAGTGAAGGCATTGGAAAATCTCAGGCATACTGCCCATGTTGCGGGTATTTGGGTTCCCGGAGATGGCTCTCAATAACTTAGTCAAAGAGGTCATGGAGACCATTTTTCTTGCTCCCCTGTGGCCACACTGATGGTAACTTGATACAGAGTGCCGACAAGCTCCATATGTCAAAAGTGATAGTAAGCCATAATTATACTGTGGGACCATGAGCGAAAGGTCCCATTTTTTTTTTAAAGGCAATACTGACTAACAAAACTTGCTAATGGCAAAAGATCGACCTTCTTTCCTAATCCCAGCTCCATTACTCAGGATAAAAGTAATGATTCTAAGGCAGCGTAAGCGAGGTGGCGGTGCCGGCCTTGAACAAGACAACTTTGATGAAGCAGAACCAGCTCCAATATGTAGCATAGAAGGAAGGATTTGAGACATGGAAGTGGTACCTGCTTGTATTGGGCATTTTCGCCCCTGTTTCGGTATTCAGCATGATTGATGTTTAAAAAGGATGTGAAGAGTTTTATCTATACCCAGGTGAGATTCATTCTCTTTCTTTATTGAATAGGCTAAAAAAAGCAGCAAGGGATAGAAGTGGACAGTCTGGTAGATTACAGGAGTATTCAGATTGTTTTTGCTGCTAGATTTCTTTTAAGGACAATACATCTGCTTGGGGACTGTGGAGTTTATGCGGGTAATTTAACTGGTGCCAGAGAACACTGTTGGAGTACCCTGTGAGTAACCTTGTGTGTTTTCCCCCCTATGGTCCTTCACCCCGCTTCACACCCCATCACATTGCTTTACATTTCAGGCATTTTTAGCTGTTTAAGGTAAAAGTTGAATGTATTATGTGGTTTGTAGTATGCCTTTATACCACCTTCATGAGACTTATAAAGCATGTTGTCAGGCCTGCATTTGCAGCCAAGAATTATTATGGCCCGCTGTAGCATACCCGTTTAAAAAGAAATCATTTATTTGAAAACCTACTTTTGATATCCGGTAAGTAAGTCACATAGAAGTAGTGCATTGAGGTCTGCAAGATCTGGGTAAATAATGTCAATAAACAAGACATATATACAATTTCGATTAATAGATCTCTGACAGGTTTCAAAAACTTTAATTACAAATCCTAAACTAGATTTTCCAATGGTAAAAATCTACTTGGGTACAAGTCTCATATATCACAAGGCCACGTAGCAACATAATCCTAACACGGTTTCAAAGTTTAACCAAAATTTAATTTGGTAATAAACCTAGATATTTTGTCTAAATATGTTGTAAAAATGATTTTATTAAAACTTATTTGATTACTGCCTAAAAGCCTGGCGAGTAGATTAACCAATTCCAACTAGGCTCTTTTATTTGGTTAGCGTGAATAGTTTTGATGAGGCTTGAAAACCTTCCTGAGAAAAGACTATTGCCTTGAGTTACTGGCATGAAAACAGTAAGGGGTTCATTACCGGTCATCCATGGCCACTTATCTTGGCATATGGGGCAAGGCGGAGTGAACAGGAACATCTGATCATAACACACCTACAGGCTTGGACCTGGGCATTTTAACATTTAGATCATAAATATCTTTACTATGAGAGAGGCCCTTGCGGGGCGGGGTCTCTTTCCAGCCAACGTACCTTGTTTGCAGCTGGTGGAAACCTCGCTTCAGCACTACCTGATTTGGTTTGCATAGAGGTCCTCATTGAAACAAAATAGCCCCTGGATGTGACTTCCAGTCTCCATACGCTGTCCCTGGGGTCCTGCCATTTTAAAAGGCTCCCTTCGAAAGGTTTCCTGGGATTGCTTGCCAGAAATTAACATGAAGTACACAAAGTAGAATGGTTTGGGCATGGGAATTTTCTTAGGTTCAGAAAGAGTTGTTCCCAATTACTAACTAGCTTGTGTTTCCAATATATGAGATAAACAGGGCTTTAGCGCGAGAGAGGCCTTGGTGGTGTCTCTTCCCCAACAGTATGTCTTGATAACAGCCAGTGAACTCCTAGCCTCAGCACCAGCTGATTTTGTTTGCAAAGACAGATTCCTCATTGTAATAAGATATTCCTTTGGTAGGACTTCCAATCTGCACAAGCTGGCCCTGAGAACTTCCATTTTGATACTCTAGCATTTCTTTCTGGGATTACATGCCAGAAGTTAACATGAAGTACCACAAAAGTAGGGTGGTTTGGGCATGCAAATCTTTTTAGGATTGGAGACGGTTGTCCCCAATTACTGGTTTGTGTAGTCTATAAAAAAAGCTGCCCACAGTTTCCTCGGAATGCAACTGCCCTGGAAAAAAACAGAAGAGGAAAAAACTGTCGCTGCATATGTTTAGAAGAGGACTGAAGTCTGTGCCTACTCTCACTTGTACCGAGAGCTGGAAGTGCTGTTAACTCCCTGTAGCCTCTGGCAGATAAAAGGCTGACTAAGGGCATCGTGCAAGAACTAGCAGGTCCATGGACTATAAACTCGCATGGAACTTTGATCGGAGTATGTGGTTGAATTTACCTTGAACTGTGGTACGTTTGGGCCGGGCCCAAGCAGTGAACAGAAGCATCTTAAACACCTAAATAAACACACTTTGGGTTGTAGCAGGAAGCAGGGGTAGAGAGGTCTGTCTTCTCCTTTGAGCTGTGGCTGCAGTTCCCCAAAATAGCTCCAGGAAGATTACAAGGCTTTGAAAGAGCTGGGGCAGTATCAGTTACCTTTCAGGCTGGTACATTCAGTCACTAAGAGGTAACTAGGTGGTAACTTTTCATTGTTTTTGTTGCTAAAGTGGCATCCGGTGGCTTTTCTTGGCAATTAACCTGGATTAACATTGATTTTTACAACCCCAATGTTCCTGTGTATTCTTTATAAAGTCATATCTAATGATGTCATTATCTAATTTTTGTAATTTTGTCATTTTTTATTCATTACATTAATTTTTTTACTACTAAAATGGTATGGGAATTTTACTAATTGATTTCTTGACTTTAATTTGGTTTTGATGTAGTTGAAATCATTAATTTCGATGAGGGACAGCCTGCTGTTTTGTTCCGTCACTATCAATGGTTAAGCCCCAGCCTGCTCACTGAACTATGTTTTATCTAACAAGGCAAGGTTTAATAACTTTAAACCTGTCCCTTCGCTTGTTTACTAATCAAACATCATCTGTAAGATCCCTCATAAAAAGAGGAGATAAAAGGCGAAGACATTTCCTCTGCTGGTTAAGCAGTGTTCAAATTAAGATATTATACTGTATGATAGCCTAAGCTGTTGACCTGTCTGAACACATTTGAACGTTTGAGTTTTGAAAGCAGATTATTCTTGGCGCACATTTTCTTACTTTGATGATTGATGTTTCATTGCCTAGATCTGACATGAACTTCGATTGAGTAGTTAAAAGATTGCTGGTTTCAGTGAAATGTAGTTGAATTTTAGTTATCAAGTGGATTGGCAAAGGACATAGTAATGAATATGAATTAGTAGTTGTGAATAAGAGGGCCCAAAGCGAAAAGGTTGACTTTGTTTTGGAGATTAATGATGATCCCACTTAGTGCAGAACATTATCGTGCATTTTAATAATGAATGCTATTGGGTCATTTGATGGGTTAAGTTGTTTTTCATGGCTAAGTGGACTAACCCATCTGCTGAAGGGATCTTTGTTTGATTCAGTGGCCACAGTTTAGCATGCTGACAAGTCCGTTCAGCCTAAACTTATTCAGTGCCAACATGTCCAAGGCTGAACGCATGGACAAATAGATCCCAGGGATATTGTCTTGCATGTAGGAATTCCTGTTGATTGTAAGTATCTCGTGGTCACAGGCGTACTATTTTGTACGATCAACACAAACCTTTTCCAGTTAGTTGTTTGGTGAGACTGTGTGGCCAAATAGGTGTTTAGAATGGTGCATTTAGCCTATACGTTTTTGCATTTTTTTGGGTAATTTTTCAAATTGGGAAATCCAAAGGTTTCCTACAGCATCCCTGGCTATGAGAAGTCAAACGCAATGTTGCGGCTATTACTTTAATGAATTTAAGACTTATTATTATTATTATTTTTTTCCAAATAGCTTCCTCCTCTATTATTGCTGTTAAATATATCACTATCATCTTTTGGTAACCTTTTGTTGGAAGTGTAGTTTGCCTTTCTAAACCAATTATATCACTTTCATTTCAAGGCATGCCCCTTTGGGTCTTGGACACCAAGGTGATTAGTAGGTGCAAGTCTTTATTTGATCATCCCTCACTGTTGTGTACACTTCTTTTTAGGTCTGGTTAGACAAGACCCTTTTGATTTTACAAAAGTTAGATCTATAATCATGTACAGGCTTTGAGCCAGCCCTCTTCATGAACTGGCCTGTTATGTCACTCACATTTTTCTTCTGCCCACAACAGCACACAGTATGGGGCAATGTGTCAGCCCATTTCAGTCATTGGCTACCTTCAATGTGAGTGACTGCATTCTGCTTTTCGCAAAGAGCACATTAACACCAAGTACTTCTGTGTGCTATGGCAAAAAAAAAATTGTCTTTAGCCAATGATTATTTTTTAAAAGTTTGTTGAGGTCCCAAATGCTCTTCAAATTAGGTTTTACAAAAGACCGAAGATAAAATAAGCTCAGCCAGCCAATGGCAGACCTAATGTCTTTGCTAATGCTTGTTTTAAAGGATGTTCATTGGCCATTTCTATAGTTGGTGACTGAGAGGCTGTAGCTGTGTTTACCTTGGAAGGTTGTTTTATTGGAAATAATAAGAGCCTGGCACCATACAGTACAGCCAAGTTCCTCCGAACCTGCAAGAACATGACTGTTTTCCTGTGTCTTCTAGAATTCAGTAAAAGAGAAAGTCTAGCTGTGTAAAAGATTAAACTTAAGTTGTTACACTTTGTGCCTGATCCACAACAATTTATTCCAAGCGTGTAGATGTGACCTATTACTACAAATTAATCATAAAGGCACTATTGACTCCCACAAATACCCTTACAAATATGTGGAAACAAATGGCAATGACCCCTTTTCACTGTTCACAGTTGGGCCATTAAAACTTGCAGTCGGTGCGGTAGTCAGTGTGTATTATAGGGTGTCTTACTTAACTGAAATCTGTTTTGTAGCTGGACCTGCGGGAAATGTTGGATCTGGATTTGATAATAGCATAGTAAATGTACTTCGCTTCATCTCTGCTGGAAAAGATGGATGGATAGGGTTGCTTGTTTATTTCTGAATAAAAAATCTGATGTTTATCATCGTAGTAATGCCCCTTTATGACATTTGAGGGTTTTGTAGGAAAGTTGAGATTTTCGTAATGGGTATGGGCAAATTGCATTGATGAGGGCCATGTAGAAAAAATACTTATTTTGACTAGTAACAATTCCAGATAAGTACAGGAAGGTAGATAACTATTACTCTTGGAGAGTAGGCGATGAAGCTAAAGCCCTTATTTTGAAGCTGTTCCACCCTCTGCGTGTACATTTCTGCAGACCACCTGAAGATGCTCCCTTTACTGTACCTTTTGTGGACATCAGAGATCTGCTGTAATTTGAAGGTCTCTCAAACTGTACTCTATTTATGATTGTGACTGCTACCCTCTCTAATGGAGACAGAAGGCAGGGGTTGCATACTTTCTAGCCGGGTTCCAAGTTAAACAGTCGTAAAGTGAGAATATTCACATTCAAATTGAAAGAATCAATTGATAAGAACAAATATGCGATATTACACAATGGATTTAACCCACTTATGAATCTTACAAAAAGTATTGTTTTTACAATAGTGTTTACAGTTTGATGCTTATGTGCTCAGGCGCTCACACAGTAAGTGCAATAGTGTGTATAGGTAAAGCAACGACAACCGAACATATATTAGCAATTATTGCAGTAGGTACAATTGTTCAACTTCAAATTATACAAAATGACAACTAATCTGTTCCAAGTTGTTGTAATAGTCGACTGTGTTTCGACCCAAGGAATTATAAGGGGGGCAATCAGGGCAATGTTAGTTTAATTTGAGTAAGAGCAGAGACTCTCATTTTTTTAAATCGTAATATATTAATTGCATTGTTTTATGTGTACTTTTATGGTTGCCTATGTATATTTGAATTTGAACAGACTCTGAAATGAAACAATGTAGTAGTCACCACAGTTAGCAGAAACAGTAAGCCAAAAAACTAACTTTTTTTAATACCCACAAAACTCGAAATTGGTGGGTGAAAAAGCAAAAAGGTACATTTTGATATTTAATTCTGATAAAAAAGGATTCCATAACTGAGTGCCAAGGCTATGTGAAAGGTGTGAAAATGAACCTTCACCAGGACCTATCGAATTGGGATCGCACTTATTTAACCTAGAAAACACCGGCCCTGAGTTAAAAAAATAAATAAACAAAGTAGACGAGAACAGGTGGTTGTAAAATAGTCACCCTCGGGGGGAAATAATAAACAACGGTTTCAAACAGAAATCTGGATAAGATGGAAAACGGGTGGGAGCCAGCATTCGCTGAACAATGTGATTGCCTGAAAGGCTCTAGAATGCAGCATGCAGAGGGTGTCTACATCACTCTGAGTGTCACCTCAAACTGATGACTTGAAGATGCTTTTGGACACATCTATATTGTCAAATATGACCACTGGTGTCTTAACTATCATCTTATCCTGGCAATGCATAAGGGATGCCTGTAATGTATATGTGGGTTTACATATATAGTTTACATACTGGAGTCCAT
This sequence comes from Triturus cristatus, assembly GCF_964204655.1. NCBI lineage: Eukaryota > Metazoa > Chordata > Amphibia > Caudata > Salamandridae > Triturus > Triturus cristatus. Next base: position 620,375,321 of record NC_140588.1, on the reverse strand, counting down.
TAAAATCCTCTTGGCTGTGCTGTGCAATATGGTGATCGCCTTTATGCTGGATTGTCTGCCCCCTCTCTGAAACTTGTTGGTGAAGGATGTAGCCAGCCCTGATCCATTGTGTAATGCAGGGTTCCCTGCCAGAATGAAATCTACCCTTTCTCCACTTTCTGTGTTGTGCCTTATTGCCCTTGACAGCAAGAGCTTCTAGGCAGGTGACTATTCAACCTCAACCGTGCCACCAGGAACTAGTCTCAGTGTGGACAACATGGCAAAGTCTTTACATATTTGGCAAACATCAGTGAGCTGCTCCTACAGAAATGGTGGCGTGTTAAGCTTGCAAATAGAAGACTCACAGGTTGACTTAAAAGGATTGCACCTTGGCCACTTTGTTCAGTGTTTTCTTTTTTTACAGTACACTGAAGAGGCTTGTTTATCATCCCCAAGCACAGGTAGCACAGCCAAGAGTTGAACCTCTGAGTGCCAGCTATTCTCCCTTGGGACTAGCTACAAGTCTGGCAAAGCCTGTGGAGTTGCCGTTCTGCTGACACTTCGAGAGAAGGAAGACTGACCTGTCTGAAAGGGGACAAGGATGGGTCCTGCCATGATGTTTGTCTTGATCTTTAGGTGAAAGCCCAAGGCCCATCTGACTAGAAGGCACTACATGGGGACAGCTTGAAGCAAGAGACTTCTCAGGCGTGATGTGCTAGAGAGCAGCATGTTTGCCTGAGCCCATATGCCTAGATCCGCAGACTGACCTCTCTCCACCTACTGCCGTTCAGGGATATTTTCAGTAAACCACTAGCTCACTGTAGGTTACATGTCATACTGGTGACTGCTGTGGGTGCATATCTCACAATATTTACTCCACAGCTGGTGAGCTTTTTTGGAACTGGTACTTTCTGGTTGGCTGAGGTGGTGCCCAAGCCAGGCAGAATCTACCACTCTTGTCAGGGTTAGGTGATTACACGAACTGTATAACCTGTGCTCAACTTTAGGTTGCTTGGCACTGAGCAGTCAGGCTGATCACAGAGGCAACTCAGCGCAATAAATACAATGAGCATCACAAATGAAACGTTACACTTGGTGTATGTAAGTAAATAAAGGTTGTAATAAGCACACACCTTAATTAACACAACATGGATATCATTTATTTCTGGGCATAAATCAACTGTGTTAAAATTACATCAGTAATATGCATACTTGGAGAAAAAAAACCTGTTCTGCTCCAGCACCCTAGTGCAGTGCGATATGTTGTCCGAACTGGGCCCACCATGGCAAAGAACACAATTCAAATCCACATATTTCTAGGGTGCACCGTAGGTCACAACGATATTAGGAATGTGTACGGATAGGAATTTAGAACACTTTTCAGCAGCACCGCGGGCTAAGGCAGCATGGGTAAAACCAATGTCAAAACGGAGTATTCGTTGGGTAATAAAGCAAACAAGTGAAACACCACTGTGCAGTGCATCTATTAGCAGACTGTTCAAATGCAGCAGACTCTCCCATCACTGTAATGCGGTGCAAAGGATCTCGGCAAGAGAGACACACACCCACACCACCCCCCCTTTCATGGGAAGCTATACTCCACGTCCAGTGTGTGTTGCTCAGTGTTGCTCCAAGCAATTCAGTCATAATGAACCACAAGTCAGGTTCTCCATACCTTCCTGGAAATGAGGCATAACTTCTGGTGTGCGATAAGAGTTGCACAATCTGATCACAATGAACCAAAAGTTCGGATCGATGTACCTCCCTGGAAATGAACACACAGCATGTGGTGCACGATGATATGAGTTGCACCACACAATTCGGTCCCACACACAGTCACAAGTTCAGTAGTACAGCACAAGGTGGAATCAGGCACTACTATGGATGCGCCCTTCCTCCGAGTGTCGCAACCTGCGAATCGGGCACTGTACGTAATGAGCATGCTGTCGGCATGTCGCACGAGAGAGATGCGGCACGGACGACGAAGCGGGCTATGCTGAGTGCCGCAACTGGTGAATCTGCTCACCACTGAGACGGTTGTGTCTGCTGAGACCCCACGTTGCATGGGCTACACTCCTTTGATGCGGCAAAGTTTGGGGGCTCTGCACAAGGCAATCTGGTCTCCAGGCACAATACTTAGTTCCACGCTCGCACCGTGCTGCAGTCAAGATCCAGCAGGTTAAGTCTGAGAGGACACCGCTCTCCAGGTGAAACATGAAGGCGGTGTAGGACCCTCACAGGAAGTCTATAATGTCCCTGAGACCGCCACCCACAACCGGGGGCAAGACAACAAGACCTTGGAGAGCACACTTCAGGGTTCCACACAGCGGCAGGTAGTCAGCCCAGGTCAGCCACTACTCAGATCCCTTACAATGGCAGTCTCCTCCTTGTGTACAACAGATTCGTCTGGCAGTGTGCACCACACAGTCCAGGATGTCTGGTCCCATGTCCCCACAAGGGCATCTCTGCCCTGCTGAAGTAAGGCACCAGTAGTTCTACTGTAGAGTGCCTTTGAAGTAGGGGGTGGTTTGGAGGGTTCTCCTTGAATCACACATGTCTCTCCTATATTTCAGTCCTGTCTGCCATGAGTCCTTGGTATGCAGATCTTAATCTTTAGTGGGGCCATGATCTGGCTTCCCGGAGGCCAAGTGTCAAAACCTGCCCCCCCGCCCCAAATCTATCCAGCCAGGTCCTCAAATGGCAGAATTTCTAGTTGCATGACCAGTTTTATTGTGGTCGCTGGGGAATGCACGGATGTGCTCTTTCAGCCTCCAGTGCGGGCTGGAGTCAAACTAAAAGGCACACAGAGTTTTCGAGCAGAGAAATGCCCCCTTTCCAATAGTGGTATTTCTAAGCTATTAATGACAAATCCACCTTTAACATAGAGGGTTTGTCAATGTGTATCCAATGATGGGAAACATTGAGGCTGCTCCACTGTAATCCACTACTGTAGCTTGAAGTAAGTTCAATCATTCCCCCATGTTAGCCTATGGGAAGAGCTAACCTCATGGGCAATGCAGGGCTTGAAAAATCATACAAATGTTACTAGACCTGCAGGTCTAGTAAATCGAAAAATCTACTCTACCTAAATGACCTCTGTCTCCGAAAGCCGAATAAATGTGTCAGGATAAGATTTAAAGGCATCTTTATTGCTCATTCACTTTGTGAGCAATAAAGATGCCTTTAAACCTTATTTTGTCACATTTACTCCGCTTTCAGAGACCGAGGTCAAAAGTCATTTTGTCTTCCTACTCTCTAGAAAGGACGAGTAGGCCCTAAGAATAGCTCATCCGGAGCTGGCGAGTGGATTTTTCGAGCCCCTAGTGAAAACATATGGGTATTCTTCACTACCTTGCTGGGTAACACACGTGTACCTGCCCTGTCTTTCATCTAGCACTTGCTTCACCCCTCAGGGCTTACCCTAAGGGTGACCTAGTGGTAGTGAACAGCCCACTTAGCATTGGCTAATGGTTTAGAAATGCCAATCTGAACATAAGTGCAACTGCGCACCTACAGGCTACAATGGCAGGTTTGAGACGTGTATGAAAGGCTAATTTTGTGGGTGGCACAATCTGTGCTGTGGCCTCCTAGTAGCCAGTTCTGTACCTTCCCTGGGTAAGTGTTGTACCTCTAAACGGGGTACTCTAAACGGGGTACTCAAAGGACCTAAACCTATCAGGTAAGCACCACTTCCTAGATACACACACAAACCCTTTTTGTTCAAAAGGGGAGGGAACAGGAGGCAACGGGGCAAACAGGCTAAGCTGGCCTCCAGACAACATCTCTAACACAACAAGAAGCTACCCTGATTTTAGTGTCTGATCCTTAGTGAAAGTTAAGGCACATTATGCTGATGATTCATGTGGTGTATGACATCTCAAAACAATGTATGGACTGGCCTCACACACCACCAGGTGTCATGCTTCATCATGGGGTGTCCTTGCCCCTTAAAAACCACGTTTGATAAAGGGCGGGCCTACACCTGGAGACAGGGAGGCACTTCTAAAACTAAGTAGGGGCCTGTGCTCGAAAGAAGTGAATGAGTCATGTCTAAAAATCAATGCGCAGTCCTCCGTGAAATTTAACGATGCAGAGTGTGCTCGATATTAAAAGAAATGGTAGAGTCTAGTACCCTATCTCCATATGTGTTGCCCACATGTTTCTGCCACTATGGCCTGGAGGGTTCATGGCATTCATCGGGGCGTAAGTGAGAGAGAGGGCTCCTATCCTGTCTCTAAGAGACCAAGATAAAACCACTTGCGTAGGCTGGCTTCTAGTCCAACTCTACCAAGGCCTTTATTCAGAACTCCTGCAAAACAGTGACATATCATAGCATAAGTGAAACGGTTTCAAATGCACTCATAATGTTCAAAAGAGAATCAGACATAACATGCACGCGGTACATTAGAAGTGCATGTGGTGAGCACATGTGTCACTGCACACGTGATGCTCAGTAGTAAAACAGTTGTGAGGCCAGCTCACACTCTCACACTCTTACACTATTGTAGGTGTAGGGATGTCCCATGGGGAGGGAGGGCGGGGTAGAGGGACCCCTGTAGTCAAACTCTAAATGCCAGGTTCAATTAATGAAAGAGGTAAAAATGCCAAGGTTAGAGCAATGCAAAATGTTACATACACTATTAGTGGTTGTCTGTACCACAATACACCTCAATCATACAGCCATTCATTCCCTTACTACTTCAAGGTGCATCCCTCCCTTTGTTCTTACGGTCCTTCCTCGCTGGTCCCCCGCTGGTGAATCTTTCCGGGAGGTAGCGCAGTATTTATATTAGCGGTACCGAGCTTAATTGTTAATCAGTTTAGTAATTGAATACACCTGGGGCATCGCCAGATACTAAGCCTAGCATTTTTTAACTGCCTCGTGTTTCCGCTGTCCGTAAAATCACAGCCTGGTGTGGGCGTTATAACCCGACCGGTGAGCTTGTGCGCACTGATCCTGCTCGGATGCTTCCTGAATGGTGCGTGCGCATGTGCGGATGGGCTTCCGAGTGTCGAGCATTCGTTTTGACATGCAGCGAGCTGTACGCTGTGTTAAACCGTTCTCTGCCTCCCTGTGGGTTTTCAAATGGAAAGCAAGGACTATAAAGTGTGTATGGCCCTCAATCATGAAAGATAAAGGAGTGGTTGGCCTGTTCACCCAAAAACCTTAATGGGGAACTTTTATATGGTTATAATTGGGAAGTTTTTTACAATTATCATTAAGGACAGAGACCCAGGAGGGAAGATGGGGTTTGTTCTTGCGCCTAGTACCATTTGTGGATGTAGTGAATGGGCATGCCCTCGCTGGTTGCACATGTGTTTTTTTTTTAATAAAGAATGGACACAACAGTGTTGATCTCTGCTTAGCCTGGTGGTTAATTCATGTAAACACTGCGTCAAATTGGGTCGAACTCGTATGGAGCCATAGTATTTCATAGTTTAAACCATGGTCACTTGATTTTAGGCGGTACACCCACCTCTGTTCCCGAATGTGCAGTATTCTTTGTAGATTGGCACTTCCCGGCTGCATTTTCTCCAGCACTACCCACTCCAGGTCTTTCTCGCACTGCAGATATAGGTGTGAGATCACTATCACTGCAGATATAGATGTGAGATCACTATCACTGCAGATATAGGTGTGAGATCACTATCACTGCAGATATATAGAATACCTACGTGTTCAGTATACGAGAGTTTAAGCTATTGGCATTGTAAATGCCTGCCTTTTATTTATGTTTTAAAAACGAAAACAAAAATAAAAGGCATCGTCATTTGCAATGTCAATAACTCAAACTGGTGTAAATGCGAGACCTTGCATTGCAAATGCTTGTTTTTTGTTGTTGCTTTGTTTTTAAAGTCTGGGCTAGACACTGAATTTATAAAATTGTTATCCTTTTGAAACTGTATTCAGTCTCTAAGCCCCTCATCTTCTTGGAGAAAGCCTAAGCTACTTCACAGCTCCGCTACCTTGACAGTCACTAGTAGTGTCACTGGTGGTAAATGACCTACACAGAGCTAGTCCCTGAAACCTCTGACTGCCACAGTACCTCATGATGAGGCATCGTGTTATGCTTTAAAGCTTTAAAGCTTCACAGCTCCTTGTTTTTGTAATTTAATATGCATTTGTCAGCAAATTTATATCAATACAAACATGGAATCAGCGGAGCTGCCCTTTTACAGAATGTAGAATGCAATTAGTACCTGCGATGACCACATTAATGAGAATGACTTGTGGGTTGTATTAGAATATTATTTAGTTTTTAAGAGCAATGACCAAAAGCACCAGACACGGAAGATGTTTGTCTTAACTGCTGACTACCAATTCTAGTGCTCCCAACCTGCCGCATTATGGATGACCTCTTTCTAGGGGCCGAATTTCAGGCACAATCTATCATGCATTGCTTTTGTACAAAAAACAAGAAATGCCTCTTCACAGAGGCTTCTAAAAGTTAACCAAAGATCGAAAACGGGCAATAAAATCTGCAAATAGAATTATGACCAGTGCTCTAGAAGTGAGTACTAAAGTACAACCTATATGTATCCTGCTATTAAACCAAAAAAAAATGGAAAGAAGGAATATAAGGAACATAGAACTGAACTTGAACACAACAAACTTTCTAAAAGTACAATGCAAGTTCATATGCAGACAATGACCAGAGGGTAATTAATGGTAGAGCTAGAAAATTCAATGCATCCTCCAATTATCTCCTAATCTTTAATCCAGAAAAAACCTGTTTATATTCGTGGATCAAGACTCCTCTCAGACACAAGGTATCTTGGTCTGTTAGAATTTGTGAACTTGTGGCTTGTGAAATGCCTTGAGTTGTTGAACTTAACCAATCTGGATATGCTACCCACATCTTCCATGTCCACCACCATGTTTCTCTCCACGAACATGATGCCCTTTGACACCAGGTTCACCTTTCTTAAAAGGCAGAGGTAGTTCCTCTGATGTTCTTTGAATTTGACTGAGATCTTGATACTCTTAAAAACTTTTTCTTGGTGTCACATTTCAACCTCCGTAGGTACAGTTTGCTACCAGGCATCTTCCCTTGGAAGTGACAAAAGGAAACACTCTAGAAATATAGTTAAGTGATTATCTGTGAGTCTTGAGTGGTTTGTTCCCACCTAGCGTCCTTTGCATACATTTTTTGATTACCCTGTTCATTCTTTCAGGAAGCCCATTAGTTTTAGGAAAATGCAAATCCGACTTTTGGTTTGTGGTTCCCTTTACTTAGATAAAATCCTGCACTTTGACGCAAGTGGATCCTTGTCCATTATCACAGCCCTGTTGAACCCCTCCCTGGCTAATTTCCCCATGTACATTATGTTCGTCACCCAACTTGGGCCGCTGTTCCACACGTGACAATAGCTCTTATCTGCCTACTTTGCTCTTGGCATTCTGTGTGGAAAGGAGAATCTCCCTAACCACAGCCTAAATTATGTGATCAATCTTGGGCCTCCAGTAGAACTCCCATAGACAACCCTTGATCAGATGGCTCCCAGGATGGCCTTCCTATGGCTAGTTAATAACCTTCCTAATTTCCTCTGGAGTAGTCCACGTATCATTCCTGCACAACTGTTCCTTCAGAATGCAAAGTTCTTTCCTTACCACACATCGGTTTCACCACACAGTACAAATTATTGAATGCAGTTCAATCTCGGGTCACAATTTCCTTTACCTTGAAGAAAACGTAATCTATCTCCATATCCAGGTCCACGGCTTTCACAATAGCCTATTGCCTAACTGTCATAACTGGTCTCATCTTGTTGACCACTTCAATTCCATCAATTTGCTGCCTTGTACTCCGTTCCTGGCAAATACTCCATAATGAAATTAAACTCTGCTACTCTCTGCAGCCACATGCTAATTTCGCTACCCTTGCTGAAAAACACCTTCAACACGATGAAAGGCTTAAGTACATGTCAATGCATCTTGCTAATTCATGGAGTACTTACACTCAGCTCCAGTAAAGGAACATGGGGCAAATACCACTACTGTCATCACCATCTGCCACCTGAGCCCTCACTGTTTCCAGCTCACGTAAGATGGTTTCTATTGTCAATACCATCTTTTTGTTGGTGTCAAACACACCCAGGATAGGCATTTTTTTAATCTTACTTAACAACATTAAACTTCCCCTGATAATACTTTTGACAACTCAGATTTCACACCTTTATTCATCAAGGCCCTAACTGGATCCACTAAACATGCTAAACCTTTGAGTAGTACTCGGGCAATTGTCGGGATGAACACCGCTTATCCCTTCATCTGAGATGCCGTTTCCTAAATATGATGCAATGCCAATAACATTTTTATATATTTCTCTCTTTACTGTAAGCCTACTTTTCTAAAGTCTCTCCAACATCTCCAAGGCCTTGTCATGTTCTGTATTTTTTTTCCATAGATCCATTTTCCTGGAAGAAAACCACTCTACCCCTTCTCTGAAAATATGCCACGGTTGGCATAAGACATTTGGATAAAGCGGAGCGCTCCAAGGCATCAGACTGTCAACGACCTGAAGTCTTCTTGCAATAACTCTTGATGGTATGCAGGTGATGGGTCAATCACACTAAACGTCTGTGCTTCCCTTAAGGTTATCAAATCTTCTTCCTTTTTTTATTGGGCACATGGTAAAACAAGAGCAGGTTAGTACACCACAATAGTTATGCATAAGTACAGCAAGTGTTTACTGTGTAGTCCAACCCTGGGCATCCTCTCTCCTGATATTATAATATATTCTCATTGTGGTGTAAGTCAAATGCAGTATAGCTGGCCTTCTCAGGCCCCGTAGGGCATTACTATGGGGGTGGCACACTGACTCTTCCTGTAGACATTCCATGCTTTCTTAAACCACCCTCTCTGTCAACAGTCCATGTCTCTTTTCCTTATAGACGGGCTATATTACATTTAATGATCACCATGCCCAAGGTTACCAAAATTTGTTCAGTGCGACTCACTCTAGCCTCTAGTTTTGATGATTCCGAAAGGACCTTCCCCTGGGGATCGCTGCCCGAAGAGCATACCAAAATTCCAAAATTGCAGATAACGGAAGGTCTCCGCAGTCGCCAGCTCATACTCTCTCTGTAATTCCGATAATTGGACCACCGTCCTATCGGACCAGAAATCCCCTACCCTGGAGATACCTGTAAGGTCAAAACCTAGTCTTTTCCCTAGCGCGCACAACCTCTCAGAGCCCCTGGGTAATCCCCCTCTCATGCCCAATGCTATGAGTGTTGTGTGCCAAATTTGGACTCTGAGTTATGTTGGTCCCGTAAGAGTCAGACATTTCGGGCCAGTGTATAGTGCTTGTAGATACCCTCCCGGGTGTAAGATACTAATTTACATACGGTATGCTGGATCATCCGTGGGTTGATAAACGCACTGATTAGATAGAATCATAGAAACATTTTTGAAAATCGAGTAGGACTCTTCCACTATCCTACCAATCTCCTGTCCATTTTGTAAGGGCTATATGAGGGCTCCCTACATCTCACAGCAAGATTCTAACTTCGCCCTCTATGGTTTTAAAAAAGTTTGCGGGAGCAGGGAACAGTGTGTTTTGCAGCACGTACAGAAACCGTGGCAATGCTATCATTTTAAACCAGGCTGATCTTCTGAGCAGTGAGAGCCAAATTGACCTCCAGTGTTGGACATCACTTTGAAGACGCATCAGTGGGCCTTGCAGGTTATTAGCGTGGAACAGCACATGATTAGTGGTAACATAAATTCCAAGATAGCGGAATCCATCCGTCACTATATGTGCTCCACAGTCGAGCGGTAGACTTGGTGTCTTACCACCGAGAACATGCAGTATAAATTTGGACCAGTTAATAGTGTATCCAGAATATTTACCAAAGTTGGTGAAGATATCAAATTTTTTGTAGATGGAGGATTGTAGAGCAGCGATGTACAGCAGGATATCATCTGCAAAGAGAAATATGCTATCATCCCACTCCTCCATCCAACGCAAGCCGCAAAAATATGTTGTGAGAGCATCCCTGCCTAGTCCTGCGTTAGAGGGGAAATACCTGGGAAGTCCATACATTTACAACAACCTGAGCCAGGGGTTTACAATGGAGTAGTCTCAGCCAGGACAGGAACTTGAGACCTATACCCATTTGTTCTAACACGGTAAATAGGTATGGCCATTCAATTGTATCTATTCCTGTCAACTCGACCCAGCACTCTATGGAGTCGCAGCAACTTAAGGTCTCCATTTCTGTCGGGTATATACCAGAATTGATCAGGATGCATCAATTTCGTAATTTTTTTAATAAGTTGGGATGCCAGAAGCTTGGGTAGGATTTTTGCTTCTGCGTTGACAAGCCAGATAGGTCTGTAGGTGGTGCACTTTTCTGCTAGCCTACCCTGTTTGTGTATTACTACTTTTGATGCCAATTGCTGGTCCTTGGAGGGTACCATTTTCCAGCTTCCCGTATTCATCCCCAACAAGTGAGGCACTATAGTAGATGCAGTGAGTTTATTAAGCCATTTTGGGAGACAGGTGCATCCCATCGCCTTGCCTGATTGGATATTTCAAATCGCCAGCGCGACTTTCTTCTACGTGTGATCGCTCTCCATGTGAGCTCTGTCCTCTGAGGAGAGTGTCAAAATCAGCTAAGGGTTTGTGAGTCTTCTGTGGTGCTCCTACCTACGGGAGAGTAAAGATGGGTATAGTAGGTAACAAAAGTGTAGCCAATAGATTGTGGACCTCTCAGATACTTCCCATCTTCAGAGTAATTATCGGTTACCCAGCGACTCGCCTTTTCGCGTCTGTCTAACCATGCAAGCAGTTTCCCTACTTTGTCTCCTTTTTCATACACACAATGCTGCATTGCACGATGTCTGGCTTTAGCTGCCTGTGTCACTAGATCACTGTGTTCTCTCTGCTTGAGACTCAGACTGTGTCTGGTGTCCCGGGTCTTGTCCACTACCAGATTAGACTAGAGGTCTATAATGTCGCATTCAAGCTTTTTTTCTTTTTTGTGCCCGATTGTCGGGGAAAGTGTCTGTCCCTTGATGATGGTTTTATAAGCCTTCTCAAAGTATTTGAGGAGATTTCACCAATGACACATTTTCTTTGAAATTTTGTGCTGTCTTTTACCAGTCCCTTTTGTATGCCTGAGATCTTAAGAAACCAGGGATTTTGTGTAATGGCCCTTCGAGTCGTGGCTTATCTAGACTGTAGCTCGCTCATACTGGTGAGTGATCTGAAACACCCCTCGCCAAGTAGTGTACATCACGAAAGTGAGGGATACAGTGGGCTAAAGTTAAAATAAATTCAGGGCTACCATTGGCCTCTGAGTGAAAAATATAAAATTGTGCAGTAGAGTTATGTGCCCTCCAAATGTCAACTATTCCTAGGGTTGAGAGGAAGTCCGTAAAGTGGGGGCAGGAAGGCGATGCCTGCCATGAGAGCCTTATGATCTCTATTCTCACAAAGTGTCCTATTGAAATCTCCCCTCATAAGGAGGTCTCCCACAGGCAGTCCAAGCAGAAGCTTACCCAAGTCTGGCATGGTGACGCTATGCATGGCCGGTGGGACATATACTGACAGGCTATTGACTGTTTTGGCCTCCCACGTTCTGTAAAGGGCTGCGTATCTTTAATAGGAAGAATAACATTTTCTACAAGAGTAGTCTTCTTTGGAAGAATGCTTGCTAAACGAACATTCTTCTCCCTTAAAGGACCCATTAAATTCAACCTCCATAAAGAGCCCCTATCTTGCGCCACAGAAAGTAAAACCGTGATAATGCTTAAAAATGGATTTTGATTATTATTTTGCTTGCTTTTCACAGTGATTAACATTTTTGCTGATGGGGTTGACCCAAAGTATTTGATTATTTTTGTATTGTTCTGGTTTGAGCCGGAGACTGGGAACCTAGAATCAGATTACGCTATCTAGAATGTGGCAGGGCGGTGAGCACTAGAGAGGATTGTCAATAGTTTAGAGAAACCACTTTCCTTCCTGGTCCTATTGGTGGTTGAACTTCAATTGAACAAACTTCTAACACCAACAATCAATGGGTTAGTACAGAGGACAAGCATCCAATAGTCTCAACTGGGCAGGTCAGTGCCATTCTAAGCAGGACCGTAACGAAATAGGATTAAGGTACTTCATTCAAAATGTGTTGGGGAAGATTCCTATTTAGATTAATCTGGTTCCACAAATTACAGTTTTCACAGCTAGACCTATTTAGAGTAAGTATAACTATTCCAATAGTACAAGCAGTTTCAAACTTACTTTGCATTCTACCCACTGTTGTGGAGTGGATGGAACAAATCATGATCTACTCTGCCTCCCAGTGAACAGCAACATGAGACAAAGTACGCAAGTCATCTGCAACATTACCTTGCACCATGAAGGTAATTGTGGAGCAACAAGTCAAGGGAGAATCTCTACGGCACCGGGGAAGACAAGTGACTTAATACTGGTCTCATGCAACCGCTATCTTGACCATTTTGAAAGTTCAGATCGAGAGGTCATTTGACTTGTGTTTACATCTAGTTATTTATTTTTTCAGTCATGTGTTAATTACTTATTTCAGCTCTAGTTTTCTCTCAGCTGTAGTAGTAGTAACATAGCTGCTGCTTGTATGTTGCCTTTGTCCCTCTTAGAGGAGGACCAATTTAATCACCCAAGCTAGAAAATAAGATGTTTTTCTCCATAATCTTGGCGCTAAGGCAAAGGAATATCGATGAAGGCACTGATGCATTAACAATAGGAACAGAAAACCCAAAAATGTTTATGAAATATTGGAAAACAATAAAATAATTTTGGGGGGAAAGGGGAGTTTAGGGCATGGGTTGTGGTCACTTTATTGTGGTATTGAAGAGGTTGGATTTTTTTAAGACGCAATAAGCAAAGATCGGAAGAGTGAATAACTGACAAGGTTATAGAAAATGGCTATGAGGTCTGAATTTGGTGCACGAACTGAGGTGTTGATCCATGACCAATAGGTACACTGCACCAATGACCAAAGACTACAATAAAAGTTGGTATTCAAAGATCCCAGTTTAAAGAAATCATTGTCATAGTGGAAGTAATATGCCACACATCTGGTGGCAGTAATGTGGGTGAAACTGTGAAAATGAAAGAACCCATGTGAGAGGACTAGGGGAATCATTGAAAGAGTATATTTATAGGTCATGCATGTGAAGTGTGATTGCTTGACTCATTCTGCCAAAAGTACAATGTGTTTTACAAAGAACTCCACATGCCAGAAATGTAGTAAAACATAGACACCATGTAGGTGTGTGCAAGGATGCAGGTGCCGTGTCGCAAGATAAGGAGATACAAAGTAATCTAAAAAATTGTCCTGGAAGAATCAGATGCTAAAGTGGTAGAGAACAAGTGTGATTTAATGTATTGTGATCACGACAGAGTTATATAATAGTAATCAAATGTAGGATAGCATTTTAGAGGTCGCAACATTAATTTACAAGAACTAGATCTAAATACTGGGTGAAATAGGAGGGGGAAAAAGAGTAACATTGACTTGATTGGATTCTTCCTGTGTTCAAAGAGTTAATCTTTTGGGAAGGTTTAGGTTGCAAAGTAAAGGGGACAGCCATTTGGTTCAGCTGGGTCATAATATCAAAGGTATTGCATTGAACCCTAGACACCCGTTTAAGTCACGTTTACAATAGGAGGATGTTGTAAAGAGTTTTCCATGCATCTCTGAATTAATGTTGGGACTTTTGAGGAATTTGTTCATAGGATTGCCTTGAAGGTTAAAGTAAACCAGTAATGCACAAAGTATGAAAGGTGCAAAGGTATTGTTGGAGCAACTGGCGCAACAGTTGGAAAGGTTAAAATATTTGTGTGTTAGAAGAGATAGCAGCTTTGTAATGGTTAGCCCCAGTAGTCTTGGTGATAAAGGATGATAAATATAATATTTGTGACTCGAGTAAAAAACATTCGGGTCGACAGACGGCCCCTATTCAGCAGCTATCATTAGTTGGCAACCTTGGGGTGTTTTGCCAACTGCCAACGACCACTTGCTAGAGCGGCTCCAACTGCACAATAACCTATCACCTGCTCACTTATCTGTTCCCTAGCCACACCTGCTATTATCCTCTTGATTGCTGGCTTGTGGGGTATCCAGTGAGCCCACCAAATTCGTGCTGTGATTCCATCTGCGGGGCCCTCGCAGTGAGGAGAAGCCCTGGCCTCGCATTTGAAATTTTCCACCACTGAACCACCGTACGTGGCGATTGCTGTTGAAGAGGCTCATCTCCAGTGACGAGAACCTCCCTACCTTACATGACTGGGGTACCACTTGGTCTCCATGCACCTCAGTAGAAGGGAGGGTTCTCCCCCTGACTGCACAACAACATTGGTGAGAGAGGCGCTGGGAAACAAGCACCGGGAGCTGGTTGGCCTGGAGATTCTGTAGGCGTTCGGTTACCACTGCAGAAAGCAGAGTGGGGTGCAGAGGAAAAGTAAGCCTATTACGGCATCCTCTTTAGAAAAGCGGCTAAAACCCCGCCGGGTGCACAGCAGCTCAAGGATGGGCTGTGGCGAAAGACTGGAACACAGCCGCTCTCATTTCTGCAGGACGATCGGCGTAGAGAAACAGACCTCCAGAGAAGGAGATACCAGTGTGAAGCGCCCTTTAACTGTGAGGAACTATAGCGCTCCTAGCCAAGCTGCCTTTCTCCAATAACTGCGGCCCTGAATATACATTGTTCATGTGAAACTAAGTGCCCTTGCTGAACACTCTCCTAGGACATATGGCCTGTGACTATAGCCAACATCAAAACCTTTTCTGTGGCACTACTCCCTGTCTGTTCCTTTACGTACGGTACCCCGGGGACTGCTGCCCAATCTTCTTTACCACTGGCTGGTCCAAGAGAGACTATCTGAACCTCCATTTGTAACGTGTTCCCCCATCTGCCGGTGCAGCATTTGAAGGGTGTACAGTTGGGATTGGGGAAGCGGCGTGCACATGGTGATAAAACAGACAGCAGCATGGACTGCTAATGTGAACCCACTGCAGCAGCATGGACTGCTAATGTGAACCCACTGGCAGGTGGCAGTGAGTATCCCGTGACCCCGGTGCCTCCCCCTCCCCACCCCCCCCCCCCCTCCCTCCCCACAACCACTCAGGCACTGATGGGCGACATAGGTATGCAGAGCTCCCACCAGATGAAATTCGAAAAGTACACGCTTCCGAAGGGTCCAGAAGCTTTGGATGGGTCCCAAGAACAACCCCTGCCCGCTGCGCCACCAACAATTGAAGAGACACCCTTGAGAGTAAACAACTTCATGGTGGCGATTCATGGAGTGCGAGCGGTGCTTGGAGCACGATTCAACTCAACCATGACTGAAGTTTCATTGAGAGCGGATCTCCGTAACTTGAACACGAGAGTAAAAAAAAAAATGATGTCAACTGTGTCTACACCATGATATAGAGGCCCTCAAGGACCTGTCAGGAGTTGCAGGCTACAAGTAAAATCACGGGTGACCGATTGGAAAACTATAGAGGCAGATTTCGATTCAATGTGCGCATATTAGGAGTCCCGGAATGGGCAGATGGGGGAGGCAGTGTACCGATTTGTTGAAGATCTTATTCTCAAAAAACTGTAACCTTGCGGCCCCTCTAAATATTTTTCAATGGAGCAGACCCATTGTGTTCCGGGCGGATGCCCCAAACCAGGGTCCTCCTCTCACCCAATTATTTCCCGTATTTTCAATTTTCTGTACCATGATGTAATACTCCAGACTGCTTGCAGTGCTCCTTCAGTGACTGATTTCACGCTTAGAATCCAGAGGCAGATTTGCAGTTTTCCGGAAGTTAAAAGGGTGTTAAGGGACAAAGCAGTGAAATATTTGATTTGTACTGCAAAGTTGCGAGTGGAGTCTGAGGGAGAGAACTGGTTATCCTCAACCCTGGAGGAAGCCTGGGAAAGGCTTGATCAATGGGAGACAATATGGGGCAATGTCTCCAAAGAACGGTGGAGGTGGCAAGGACAACGCTCCGAGGTCAGACAGCAAGAGATTTGGACCAGTAAGGAAAGGAATCGCCACAGCAACAAGCTCCATGAATACTTGTATTACTCCTCTCGATGGCGAATACTAAGCTTAGACGCTGCAAACTCAGTTGAGGACCCTGAGACAGTGCTTGTTGTTACACAACTTTATATCACTTTGGACTACACCATTTACTTTGCAAGCTGGTTCTCCCAATCGGAGGGCCAAAACTGTGACAAGAGTCTGGTGAAGGTCACTATCCCCGAAGTAACCCCTTTCTTACACCACAGGCCATTGGTAACAGTATATTCCTTGTATGGGGAGCAGCGGGTGGCATCTAGGGTGGACCACGCTCTCCTTGGTGTTCTCTGTTAAGTAGTGGCGACAGGCGCTTTGCAGAGTTGAGTGGCTGGGCAGTTCTAGGGCTGTCTTACAGGGAGGTGGTTTTGGTCCCACACTTGGGGGATGGGAGGAGATGGGAGAGGGATAGTTTGTATGCTTTGTTTTCCTTATTTACTTGATTGAATGGCGCCAGTTTTCCTTTTTCACCAAACTGATTGAACTTGCACAGGTGTATGTGTGTGGTTCACTCTTATTCACGTTTCCTAGTAGGGCCGCCGAGGTAAGAACTGAGATACACCACAAGGTAGTTCGAGAGGATGGTGCATAAAATGACTGCTTCTAAAATTTGGCTCTTGTCCTGGAACGTAAATGGCTTGGGGGAATAGAATAAAGCGTGGTGGTAGTGCTTCAGTATATTAAACCGCATTTCCCAGATGTAATCCTTCTATTGGAAATGCGCCTCGTGGGTAATGCTTGCAAGGGTCTGGGACTGTTGGGGCTACCGAATGGTGGTCCATGCTGAGTTCACTTCCGGTTCCAGCGACACAGGAATACTCTTCAGGAAGCAACTTCTCTAACTGTCAACCAAACCCGGTCTGATTAGCTGGTCCTTGGTGGTACAATGTTGATTGATGGTTGGTATTAGACGTTTATCCAATTTAAGTTCGACCACCAATAGGACAAGGCAGTAAAGTTGTTTCTCCCAACTACTGACAATCCTTTCTAGTGCTCACCCCCCTGCCGCATTCTAGATAGTGCCAAACGATTCTAGGTGCCCAGTCTATGACTCAAACCACAACAAAACAAACCAAATAAAATCCATTGGGTCGACCCTATCAGCCAAAATGTGTGAATCCCTGTGACCTATCTCTCTGCTCCCTGCCCTGGCTAAAGTGGCAGAAAAGCATGTTCAGTCTGTCCTTTCACATTTTGTGGAGGCCTACGGCCTCTTGCACCACACCCAATCCGGCTTCCGTGCGAATATGAGCACAGAGACTGCTCTGTTAGAGGTGGTGGAGGCCATCAAGGAAGTTCAGGACTCTGGGGGAAAGGCACTGCTGGTGTTACTCGATCTTTCTGCGGCGTTTGACACCGTTCCTCATGACCGCCTATTGACCCGCCTTGTGGAGATTGAGGTTGGAGGAACGGTGTTCAAATGGTTCAAGTCCTTTCTGACCAACCGCCAACAGACAGTCTGGGCCCCTCCGTACTCTGCGACAGTGCCGCCTCTGGAAGTGGGAGTTCCTCAAGGATCTATATTAAGTCCGATCCTTTTCAATATTTGTATGTCCCCTCTGGCGGCGCTAGTCGAATCTTTTGGAGCCCAGATTGTTTCTTACGCCGATGACACCCAGCTTCTTTTCACGTGCAGTAAAAATATGGATTTCAATGGAGACCGTATTAATAGCTGTTTGGCCGCGGTCTTTCCATGGTTCCAATGCAATCAGCTAAAATGCAACTCAGATAAATCAGAGGTTCTTTTCTTCGGTTGCCCTCCTGATCCTTGCTGGAGGTCTTGGTGGCCTGCTGATATGTTTCCCCCTGCTGATGTGGTCTCGGTGGCTAAAAATCTTGGCGTTAAGATGGATAATTGTCTCACCCTGAAACCTCAGGTTATGAGCCTAGTTGGTCAATGCTTTGGCATTTTAAAAATACTAAGAAAATTTCTTCCTGTTCTTTCCATCGCCCACAGGAGGATCACGGTGCAGGCCATGATAGGCTCTAGGCTTGACAACGCCAATGTCCTGTACCTGGGTCTTCCCAAGTTCCTTCTCTCACGCATACAGGTTGTGCAAAACTCGGCCGCTCGGGCTATCTTTGGCCTTAGCCACCGCTCCCATGCCACTGGATTACTGCAATCTTTGCACTGGCTCCCCATTCGGAAGCGCATTGAATTCAAGGCACTTACCATGGCATTTAAAACTCTTCGTGGCATCGGCCCCCTCTATATGAGAAAGAGGATTGGTTTTCATCGACCTACCAGAGCCTTGCGCTCTGCGTCACTGTCCCTCACCGTGGTCCCGGCAATCAGGCGCGCCCGGATCGGAGGGCGTTCCTTTAAATACCTAGCGCCACTCGCCTGGAATGCCCTCCCTCTGGCGCTAAGAAAGTACGACAACTTGACGACCTTTAGAAAGAAGCTCAAAACTCGGCTGTTCAGCCTGTAAGTCCTCCTCCCCGCAGAAGCTTTATGGTCTTGGGTCTGTCAGCACCGGGACACTCTGCTTGAGTAGCTGAGCGCTTTACAAAACTCTTGATAACATAACATAACATAACAAAGCTAGGAAAATATTGATCAAATTCTATTGTTAAGCATTGTCACTGTTATACTTTCTGTGGAGCAAGAGAGGTTTTTTTTTCTCCCCAAACGTATTTATATTGACGTCATATCAGTGAATGCATTACATTATAGCGCGAGCGTTAAGCAATATAGGTCATAACAATGTAACGCCCCCTATGTGGGGCTGTCTTGTAATACAAAGTAGGCACTCAAAGCTTTCTCTTAGTGTTATCTAAGAGCAGGGTACTGTTTTCGTTCACTCTAAAGCTCCTAGTGAGTCAAACGATCATTGCATGCAGTCCATCTTTCTTTTGTGACGTAGTTTTGACATGGCATTCTCCAACAGGGAGAGTACCGTAAAAGAGAAGTAAACTCAAAAACAGAACAAAGTAAGTCCCCAAAACTAAATTAGGAGAAAAGTAAAATCCACCCTCAAACCCACCCACAAAATGGTGGTGGCGGCGATCTATCACCTGGTTGACACAGGATATAATCAGTTATGAGTACTGTTAAAATTGGAAGAGGTTCATACTTCCGATGGAGGGGGGGGGGGGCAGACAGCTTGTGGAGGTCCCCGTGTAAGGAAGGTGATTAGCGGACCCCATTTATATTCAAAGTTTTTGTAGTCATCTCGGAAGATGTCCGACATCCTCTCGAGACTTAATAGCCTCCAGAGTCGAGAGTGCCACAGTGAGATAGCGGGTGCCTCCTTTTTCTTCCAGGCTACCGCTATTGCTGTTTTCGCCGCCCCAATACGGGTCCACATAATGGCCTTATCGGCCTTGGTTTGATGTTCTAAAGAAGGGTCGCGGAGACCCAGCAGTCTCTGCTATAGTAGTCTGGATGGGGTAGCCCAGCATCTCTTTTATGTGAGCAAGTATTTCTTCCCAAATTGGCCAGATAGTGGGGCAGTCCCACCAAATGTGATGAAAATCCCCCACTAGGCCATAGCCCCTCCAGCACAGATCCGATGTATTTGGGAATATGCGTTTAAGCTTCGAGGGGTCTAGGTACCAGTCCATCATAGTTTTAAGGTGGGCGTCACGCAGTTCCATGGAATGGTAAAATGTTGTGATGTCTGACCACAGTCCCTCCCTTTCCCTGTCAGAGATTGCACGTTGAAGAATTTCCTCCCACATGTTTGTATACCGAGGTCTTGGAGCGCGTGGAGTTGAGTAGATATTTGTAAAGAAAGGAGATCACCCCTCTCATGGAGTTGGCACCCTGGACATATGTTTCAAATTTTGTAAGTGGATGTGTAGCTGCTTCGCGTATGTGAGGGGAGGTGGCCCCGTGTTTTAGTTGGAGGTAGCGGAAGTGTTCTGACGGCTCAAAGTCATAGTCCCTTCTGCAATTCTCGAAGGTAAGTATGTCAGCGTTATGAAAGAGAGGTTAGTGCCCGACATCCGCCTTCTTTCCAGGCATCAAAGGGACCCTCATGAAGAGCCGGCAGGAAGTCTGGGTTAAAGTGGAGTGGGGTGTAAGGTGAGGGGAAGGTGGTCCATTGGCCGTTAGAAAGGGTTTCCCAAACTGTCAGAGTGGTGCTAGTGCTGATGTAGGCATTCTTTGGTCTATCCTTCTTGGAGCACCTTATGAGATCCCAAATAGTCCGACCTGTGACTGAGTGGTCCATGTGTAGCCGGTGTGTCTCTGACTTGCGCTTGGACCATTCAGTTACCACGGTTAGTTGCGCCGCTTTGTAATAAAGGCCGAAATCGGGTAGACCTACCCCGCCCTCAGATCTTAAGCATCATAGCATTGAATAAGAAAAGGGTGCCCGGCCACCCTGCCAGATAAATTTTAATATCAGATTACATTTTCGGGAGGAAGTCCCTATCTAGTTCTATGGGTAGGGCCTGAAACAGGTATAGGAGTTTGGGCAGCACTGTCATTTTGATCGCGTGGACGTGGCCTAGCCACTAAATAAAGAGATTTCCATCGGTCATGATCGGCCTAAAGTTTGCAGAGTGCAGATGGGAAGTTAGCTTTTAAAGAGCCCATTGACGCGTGGTGTTAGTTGTATCCCCAGGTATTGTAGGGAACAGGACGTCCATTGGAGCAAGGTATGTTGTTGTAGCTCCCCCACCTCATTCTCCGTGATAGTTAAATTAAGTATATACGATTTGTCCGAATTAATTTTAAAACCTGCTACTGCCTCGTGCTAATTCCAACTGGAGTTTGGGGCGGGAGCAGGCTGGCTCCGTGAGGTACAGGAGTCTATCGTCCGCAAAAAGCGAGATTTTATGGCTTTCTCCACTAAAGGGAATTCCCTTGATCTCTGGTGCTTTCTGTATGGCCTTAGCCAATGGCTCAATGCTGAGAGCAAAATGTATTAGGGACAACGGGCATCCCTGGCATGTTGCTCGGGCGTGGAGGAAGGGGGCTGAAATTATCCCGTTCACCTGTACTCTAGAGCGTGGCTGTGCATAGTTGGCTCTAAGCGTAGTTAAAAAGTCATCCGTGAAGCCGAAGTGGGTAAGGATTTTAAAAAGAAAGGACCAATCCACCCTATCAAAAGCCTTCTCGGCGTCCAGACCCATGAGCACCACTGGTATTTTCCGTTTGGTGGCCTTCTCTGTCAGGTGTACTATGCGTCTGGTATTGTCGTGGGTCTGGCGCCCTTTAATGAATCCGGATTGATCAGGGTGGATTAGGTCTGGCATGTGGTCATTTAGCTGGGTAGCATGGATTGGCGAGTAGATTTTCGCGTCGAGATAAAACAAAGCTATGGGGCGGTACAAGGAGCAGAATTGTGGCTTCTTCCCTGGCTTGGGGATTATTGAAATGAGTGCTTTGGTCAGTGAAGGGGGGGGCCATGCCTTCCGTGGCCATCTCATTAAAAAGGCGTGTGAGGTGGGGCAAGATATCTGGGGTGAATGTTTTATAAAAGTGTGCTGTAAGCCCGTCTGGCCCAGGGGCCTTGAGTATTTTGAGGGACTTTATGACTGCGGCTGTTTCTTCAGAGGTAACGGGCGCTGTTAGATTGTCATTCCGTTTTTCGTGATACCTGAGGGAGTAGTGATGTTTTAAGGTAACCCTCCTGCATTTCTAGGTCTCTTGATTCACCCTGGTACAAAGCCTTGCAGAAGGACCCGAAGGTATCTGCTTTTTCGGCATCTTTGTATGTTAATGTGCCCTCTTAGTTTATAATGCCCCCTATGTATTCTCGTTCGCGCTTCTCTTTTAATTGTCTGGCCAAATGTTTACCTATCTTATTACCTTGGGAATAAGACATTTGCCAAAGTTTTAAGAGGGTGAATTCTGCCCTGTTATTATAGATAGCTTTTAGTTTTCCGAGAATAGCCGTGAGAGTGCGTAGGGATTCCCTGGTGGGTTTAGCTTTTTGCTTGTTTTCAGCTATTGCTAGTTCGGATTCTAGATTTTCCCTTTCCTTGGCCCTCTGCTTGTTCAGGGTAGACTTGAGGGCAATGCATTTCCCCCGGAACACTGCCTTGAATTCATCCCAGTTATTAAAAATAGTGGTGTCTTCGGGTTTATTTGAATTAAAGAAGTCTGTGATGGCTTCTCGTAGTGCGGTGCAGAGCACTTTATCTTGGGTGAGGGAAGTCGGAAAGTACCATTTGGGTGAAGGGGATGCAATATGGTCCCATTACAGGCAAATCGAGACCAAACACAGATCCGAGATAGAGAGGGGAAAAATCTTCGCCTCCCTTAAGGAACCCATCAAGTTTTGGCTAATGAAGATGTAATCGAGGCTCTAGTAGGTGTGGTGTACATGGGAATAGAAAGTGTAGTGTCGTGTCTGCGGGTAGAGGGTGCACCAAGCATCTCGAAAGCCCATGTCCTGGAGTTGTTGTTTAGTGGCAGCTGGAAAGGAGTTAGAGTCTGCCCTGTGCGAGTGATTGCTATCCAAATCTGATTGCCACGTCAAGTTGAAGTCACCTAGGAGTACCCTTTCCCCTTATACAAAGTCTCAAATTTGTCCAAGTATCTTATTTAGAAAGGGTGTCTGCCCCATGTTAGGAGCGTAGGTTGCAATAAAAGTGCATAGTGCGCCCTGTAAAATGCCTTTAACCATAACCAGTCGCCTGTCTTTGTCTGTCTGAATGCTGCTAGGTTGGAATTATATGGAGCTGTGAAAGAGGAGAGCAACTCCCCGGTGTTTAGTCAGTGCGGAGGAGCGATAAATCAGTGGGTAGTGTTTGTGGCGAAGTCGTGTCCTCTACACGTGCCAGATGAGTTTCCTGGAGTGCTACTATATCAAGATGGTAATCTGTGAGGTACTTCCAGATCTTCTGTCTTTTCTGAGGAGAGTTGAGACCCTTCACATTCCAGGAGCCTATTGTGAGTACCATCAGACCCCAGTTAACCCCCTGCCTCCTTCTAGACCTGTGGTGTGGGCAATGAGACGCAGTTGCTCCTGGCCAGTATCGTTTGTGACTTCTATGAAACGGATGAAAACAAATCTCCTATGTAAGACCTGTGCCAATGGGACATATTTAAAAAAAACGCCACCTATCTGGGTATCTATGTCACCACGACAGGGCACAATTCGTCGCAAAGAACCTTGCGCAGCCCCTTATGCGGCTTCGTCGTGATGTCAGGCATTGGCGGTCCCTGCCGCTGACACTGTTGGGAAGAGCGGCCCTCTTCAAAATGATGGCTCTCCCCCATTTCCTGTATGCCCTACAAAATACGCCCTTTCCGGTCTCCCATGCGTATTTCGCAACCATAAATGCTGAGGTTACCAGCTTATTATGGGAAGGAAAGACACCACGAATAGCGATGCGTAAACTGACGAAAGGCTGCTATGACGGCGGCATTGCCCTCCCAGATATCAACCTTTACTACTGGGCCTCGCAGCTAGCGGTGGTAAACCAATGGCTGCACGTGCCAGGTGACGATCCAGCATACCGCATGGACAGACATCTGCTGGGCGAGGGCGGCGTCGTGGGGACATTATATAACAAAACTAAGCGACACACCCTGACAGGCCCGACAGCGCACACTGTGCAGATATGGCATGAGGCGCTGAAGCACCTGGGCTGCGACGGAAAGATAACACAGGCTATGCCGCTGTGGGACGTGCAGAGGCTGGGTAGACTGCGCAATACTAAAGGATTTCGACAGTGGGACCTGATAGGGATCTTGCGAGTGGGGGAACTCTGGCGGGGGGAGATGTGATACCCTTCGAGCAGCTGCAGACTGAGTATGACATGGATGAGGCCGAAAGATTCAGATACCTCCAAGTCCGACATGCGCAGATAGCGCTGGGCACTCGACTGGCGGAGGCCTCGCCCTTGGAAGATTAACTCCTCACGGACCACCTTGCCAAACGGGCCATTTCCCAGACATATCGCAAAATTATAAACAATCAGCCGGACCATTTGCTGGCCCTGAAAGCGAGATGGGAGGGAGAGATCGGTGACTGTGACGAGACGGAATGGCAGGGGGGCATAGCTTCCCCCAGGGAGGTAGCGATACCATCCACACTCAAGCTCATACAGCTGAAAATACTACACCACACGTACTATACCCGAACTCTCCTCTACAGGCTCAAGCAGACACTCACCCCTCTGTCTTCGGCGGTGCGGGCAGGAGTGGACCCTCTTTCATACCCTGTGGACATGCCCCATAATCAGTCAATACTGGAAGGCGGTCATGCGTACACTTTCGTAGGCAACACACATTACGGCGCTTCTGGAGCCCAGGAGGTGTCTCCTCAATATTTGGGACTCCACTGATCTAAACCGCGCACTGCAAACATGGGTGACAATAGGTATGATGGTTGCAAAACGAAACATAGCGCAGAAGTGGGGGTCCAGCCAGTCCCCTACCCTCCCCCAGTGGTGTAGAGACATGGATTCCATCATGGTTGCTGAAAAGGCAGTGTATATCCATAGGGGATGCCCCAAGAAATGGGCACAGATATGGGGGGCATGGAATAGCTACCGAGGAGACATTTGCGAGCCCCCGAGGGCCAACTCGGATTCAGAACTTAGTGAATAGGCATGTGAGGAGATGGACCAGAGGATGGAGGGCTGTCGCTGTGGTCCTGGTTGGGGTGCTTATACTTCCAGTAGAGATACTGTACTTGACACTGATGATTGTGCTGTTTTTGATGTGGACTGATATTATGTATACTGATATAATGATTCTCACGCTATGCTATGTCACAGATTGTTCTTTATGCTCTAAGAAAACCAATAAAGTTTATTTAAAAAAAAAAAAACGCCACCTTTCCCAGAACCCACCCCCTCCCACCCGAAAAAATAAAAGAAAACCCAACATTACCAACAACCTCATGTTACCCATCGAGGGAAATGTCCCAATCAAAATTCAGGTGTCCTCGATGTGTGTGGTGGGGGGGACTGCAGGACCAGGGTCCCCGTACGCGCCCACTCCGAACAGCTCATATAACATCGGTCAGAAATTGTTTCATTCAGAGGCCGGCAAAACCGGTGCAGGACATCACTGTCGCAAGGTTGTTCATAGAGGTGTGCTTGCCACAGTAGATCTTTAGAGTGGAGTAAAAAAAGTTTGCAGGACCGGAAATTAGTTTCCCCAAGATCGTGTTCATAAAGTGGGTCGGTTCTTCAGTGAGGGGTCGCTGTATACAACTGCTCTAGGAAAGGTCCTATGGGTCTCATCTGCAGTTTCTCCGGGAGCCATTGGACCATTGGTATTCCGAAGGGTCCCCTCTTGGCGAGTCCTGCGTTCTGCTCTGGGTGGGTTTTAGGGTTCCCGCAGAAAGGTCTAAGATCTAATCCTTCTTGCAAGTCAGAGATGTGACGTGGTTTGTTGTTGAACTCGAAGAAGAGGCCGAATGGAAATGTCCATCTGTATCTGATGTCGGCCCGCAGTTTCGATGTGATGGGTCGGAATAGCTGCCTCCTGGCTAACGTGGCCGGCGCCAGGTCTTGTAAGACTGTGCATGAGTGGTCCTGAAAAGAGACTGTCCCTTTTTTCCTGGCGGCTTGCAGGACGGCTTTTTTCATTTTATAGGAGTGGAATTTGGCAAGCACGTCGTGTGGGCGCTTCCTGTCACCGCACACTAGTCCGCCGACTCTTTGTCCATTTTTATCTTGAGGGTCCGTGGGCTGAGGATTCCCTCAAAAAGGTCCTCCAGGAATGCCTCAAGGTCCGTTCCTTCCGCTCCCTCATCCAAGTCCCGGATTCGTAGGTTCTCCTTCCGTACCCTGTTTTCAAGGTCCTCTGCTATTAGTTGCGACTGAAGCAGTTGGTCTTGGAGGGTACGGATGTCCTCTCGCATGCTGGTGGTGTGCTTATCTAGGGCTTGAGTCTGTGCTTCCAGATCTACCACTCTCGTGCCCACCGAGTCCACGTCTTGCTGAAGGGAAGCGAGTCGTTCAGTGAGATCAGATTTCAATTGGTCGATCGAGGCCTGAAGATCCTGACACAGTTCATTCCGCAGTTCCGTCTTAATCTTTTAATGTGGCTAGGAGGTCACTGTTTGTGAGTACCATGGCTCCCGATCCCTTGCCTCGCTCCGCTGGTTGGCTTTTGTCTAAGACCGCGAAGAAGTCAGACACTTTATTCATGGCCTTATTAGTCCCCTTCTGTGCCGGCGTATAGGCAAGCCCGGGCTAGCTGCTGGCAGCGGTTCAATGGGATCTCCTCTTGGGGGACCTTGTTCACACTCTGATCGCCGTCATAGGCACTTAAACCCGCATCGGTTTCCTGCTGTCGTCACCTTTCAGGTGGAAGTAGTTCAGGGTTCGGGCCATCTTGATTGCCTCAGCAGGGAGCTGTGATTACCCCCACCTCCTATCCCACGTCCTTGGATAACCTGGAGTCTGAGCGCTATCACGGTAGTGTCTCCAACGTGACATTGCCCCCTGGTAGTTTCATTGGCAGTGACTGATGCTTTCATGTACAGCATAGGAAGTGTCCCGGGCCCGTCGGCCTCATTGCCGTCAATCCCAGTAGCACCTTGTTGGTGAGTGCTGAAGATTTCGATCAGGTTGCTCCCCTTAACGGTAAACTCTATGCTTTGGGGTGCTCTAAGGTCGCTTGCTGAACAGGGGGGACAGCAGGATCCCGTATGCCAAGTCGTTACTTGTAAGGAGCAAGGCCACGAGCCGGGGAGAGTCTTATATTGATGCCTTTGTTTAAAACCTGGCCGCCATTTTAGGGTCAGGCAAGGAGTGTGGCAAAGGACGCACTCGTGATACTCTGCTGTCGTTGAGGGGGAATCGTTCGGTAGGAGTTGTATCACTTATGACAGGGCACTCTGTGCTCTCCGGGACCCTCACCTCTAAGTCGCACATCCGACGGGTCCGCGGTGTAGCGTGGTCCTCACTGGATTTGCTCTGGCAATGCGTCAGGTGGGTTGTTTCTCTCTTCACATGACTCCCGGTGCTCATGATGCCAGAGAACCTCTCCAGCGGCCCGGTCCATTGGGCTGACATAGCCGCAACAGGTCTGCGAGAGCTTCACCGGACCTCCAGAACTACCATCCCCTGCAAGGGGTCGGGCGCCATCTTGGCGATTGCTGGGGTTCCACTACAGGGCTGCACCAGCGTGTCTGGAGGAACGTTGGCAGTGAATGAAGCTGTTCAGTTTGTGACCCGCAAGATCAGCTTGCCATCGGTGTACTTCTCGATCGAGGTATCGCTAATAAACCGCAGTTAGCCGTTCCGGAGTTGAGCGCTGACCGGGAGCCCGAGACGAGTTACGTCTGTCCGGTTATCTTGCCCGGCCATGCCCCCAAGAGAGGGGCTTTTTATGGAAGTTGAATTTTAATTGGTAGTTTAAGGGAGAAGGATATTCATTTAGCAAGCATTCTTCCAACGAATACTTCTCTTGTAGAAAATTGCTATGCTTCCTATTAAAATCTATTTTAAGAGGCGAAGCAGTAAGTATTACCACTTATTCCTATTTCAAAAACGTTTTCCACCTGGGTGTGCCAAGTAACTTAAAATGGACAACGAGAGAAGTTTGGCTTGCCAAATGTCACATGGAACCTTAAGGGGAGAAAGACTAAATTCTGAATCTACCAGCTATAAATTTAAGCCCCAGTCTACTTTCTTTATGACCAATCCATTTCTACCTCCCCCAGTCTTAACATCCATCACTCTTTCCCTTTCCATCCTCCACCACCAAAATATTAAACAAAAATATGCTGACCTTACCATCCATAGCACTTCTCACCCTTCCTCACCCAAATATTTTTTTTAATTGCATGCGTTCCTTGACACTACCACCCAGACCTTCTAGGAGAAGGCCAGATCAGCATCACTACAGGAGCACCTGCTTCAGAATGCAGTTTTCACAGGTTCATATCCAGTGTTTACTGATGGTCTCCAAAAGAAGACAAACCCAAAAATATACTTTTGCTTGTTAGATTGATTTTATACAACTCTTAAATGTCTGTCTACAATTTCTAGACTTGCTTCATTGTGCACTGGCATTCTTTTGCCTTCTGGTATTGTCATGAATGTAACAAACACCCTCTTTAAATGATTTATAGCAAAGGTTGCTTTTATTAATGCTTTAAATTGCCCCTTTCTTACTTTTAGAATTGGACTAGAGCATCATTTTATTAATATTCGTTTATCTCGTTTTGGGGTCTGTAAATCATAGTTCTCTTTAATATTAAAACCTATTTAATTGTTTTGCCAAGCAATAGCTCTGATGTCTCCAAGAGATACTCGTTTAGTGTTTGTAGTGTTATTAAAATTTAGGAGGGTTGCTCCAATAGATGACCACGAGAGCCCCACAAAGGCTAGAACTTTCGCTTTGCATGCTTTCTAGAAAGTTAGCCATTTGGTGTTAGGAAGCTCTTTACTTTACAAGTACTGTGTATGTCTGTCACCAAATAGAATGAGGAACAGCACCCTTTAACTTGAAGCATATGATTAATATTCACAATCCAAACTCCTGTCACCAACAGGGCAGAAAAAGTGATCCACCTGAATCTGGCCAATGGAGACCGGTGACTGAGGGCGCACTGCTCTAAACCACCCTAAAAGGGATGGAGGGGCTCAAATTGGGATCCAGTCGAAGGAGTTCGAGCAATCCTGAGCGACGGCGCACTGGTGGACAGAGGGATCTTACAACATGGCTAGAAACTGGGAAGGTTACTGTTGAAGATGGCAGAGAGAGTGGTGGTGCAAGCAGACACTTGAGTCACCAGGATCGGCACAAATCTCCTCATCAAGCAGTGAGTGAGCAGTATCAACTGGAGGAAGCATTGCTATATTTTGAGAATGGTAAGAGCATTACTAGTTTATAGTTCTCCATTTTTTGTCTACCTAATCTGTTCCTGGGCTATCGTCCTATTGGCCTGCTTTTATTAATTGTATAAATTTACTCTGCATTGACATGCACAGAGAGCAAGAATATGTCCCCTCTTGTGCGGAAAAAAAATATGTAGCCTCATGCAATGTTGCAAGATATGTACTTAAATCGCCTTTACTGGACCTCCCTGTACTCTCTTCTATTGGGGAGCATTCCTAAACTACTATTGTTGCAAACTGAGTTTTTTGGTTATCATATTTCCCTTATTAGCTTTGCTTTAAGTAATGGGTATCTGCACTGTTGCTCATTTTGTTGCACAGATTGTAGTATAAGTCCACTAAATGCTCTGTCTAGCTCTGTTGTACCTTAAAGTCTGGTCCTGGTGTTTGTCTCTGCAGCAGGATTGTGAAGTTTGCCGAATTGGGGGTAGAATTAGAGAAGCCTCACACTGGATTGGGTGACATCTGCTACAAATTTAGTCCTAAACACCAGAGTAGATCAAGAGTGTTAACTTCATGCCATCTTGCCAGCATAGTGAAGAGCATGGTCCGTAATCTATGCATGTTTTATCAGAGGATCCACATACACTTGATCTTTAGGTACTGTTATTTTCATAACTAAAACAAGGTGCGCTACACAATGTTAAGAGGCTGGCAAGATCAAACAAAACCGAACTATATACTTTTGGAAGTAATTGTGTATCCTCAATCATGGCTAGTCCCACCATATTGATTGGATTTATTTTAATTTGTATTTAGAATATTTCCTTGAGTCCCTCTTTAAGTTATTTGATCAATTGCATCTGAAGTGCATCCTGCCCCATGTAGCCCCTTGGCTCCCGTTTTGACATTTCCAGCCTGATGGATGACTGCACTTTAGCCATCTCGCCCACATGCAAGTACTAATCGAAACCTCTACGCTGGATCAATTAAACCTACTACACCTGGCTCTTCACATAATACTGAAAATCTTTATAGCCCAAACTTCGATTCATACTTTACTCGCCCATTTGCTGTTCTTGGTAACTGTCTTATTCCAATGTTTGGACACCACCATCAAAATGTTAAACTGGCCATCTGATAAATTGGATCTGAAATTTAAGTTATTACAAACATTGGCTTTATATGGGACTTCTAGCAATAAAAGAGTGTTACCTGACTAATTTGTTTTTTATCATGCAATGAATCAAAAAGTTTTCTCCCATCTGACATTGCTGTCTTACAATTGATAAATTATCGTTGTTGCTTAGCATACTCTTCACCATACAAAAAAAGTTTTTCGACATGTTCACAAACTGCCTAGTTTCACCCATCACTTAGGAATGCTCTTGAGCATTAAGTAGTGAAATTTGCTGGGTTCCAGTAAGTGAAGGGACCGCTCCAGTAGCAATAAAATGCTCCAAGTTTCCCTACTGGATTCAAGCACACAGTAGAAGAACGGAGAGAATCTCTAATGTGAATTTGTGGTTCAGCACAGGGGATTGCAATGGAAGGAGTTCTGAAGGGTCACTCAAGTGTATAAGAGGACATGGGGCTTCAAGGGGCACTTAAAAATTTAGAAAAGCTACCCTGCTTTCAGGATAGACAAAAGACGCAATGCAAGGGACCTATTTTACTAGCTGCTATAGATTAGAGAAAGGCATCTTCCCCACTAGAGAGCTTGATAGGCCTTAGAGCACCCAGGTGTTAAGCATCCCAAGGTTGGCCATGGATTTTTTTTAATCCTGGAGAAAGAGTACTTGAGCTTCGTGTAACTAACTGCTAGTGAACATGCTCTCAATCTTGCTGCCTATTATATCATTTGAAATGGGCATGAAAAATCTAGAATTAGGACGTGGACGATGAGCATGCTTAATAATATTCAGGGATTTTTCTTCCCACCGGCAATAGGGGGGAGGGGATTTCTTGGTTTCAGTCATGCTGGATTTGGCTTCAAATGTTTCTAAATAATAATAATGACATCCAGATTTGCACAGCTGGCCTATGTTGCTGGAGGGAAACTATTTAGGTTCTATTTGGACCAGCAGTAAGCTTGCATTCTGTAGGCTAAAAAGAACAATTTAAAGGTAGGGCTGTAAAGGTGCATATGACATTATTTGAAAGGTGTTTGAATATTTTGGCGCCTGCCTATATGCAGGGATCTTTATCCTCTCTTAGAAAGGCTCCGGGTCCGTCTGACTTTGAACCCCCCAGACCAGGTAATCTAACTATTTCATTGGAAAGGGGAATGCTTTTCTTTAAGACGAGTTCCTCCTGAGTTCACTTAACACATCTCAAATAGTTGTAGTTTGCTAGCGGACACTCTTTCCTAGCAAACATTTGCGGTGTTGATGCATTCTGGAATGTAGTGGGAAGGGGGATGGGTTGCCACTTGCAGGACCAGGCTCCCCATGACTGAGTATTTCTTAAATATTGTGTTTACAACAGACTTTGTCCAATACTTGTGCTTTTCTTTAACTTTATCTGTTGCTGAGAATACTTAATCTGCTAAGAGGCGGCAAAAAAGGAGTTTAAAACCCGGCATTGCTGTACCCTGAAATTGTGGATTTAGCATTGGGAAGCCAATACATACAAACAATTGAGCAAAAGGCTCTAGGCACACAATGTAATGTCTGGTCTCTGGGCATCTAGATACACTGTCAGAGTTGCCATTTTTTTGGGGGGGGGGGAGAGTTATCCCTCCTCCACCCCCAAAAGTTAGGTTAGAGCAACTTGAAGGTACTGACCAATATATAGTGCTTTCTATTATATGAAATCAAAATGATGGGCCGATCTTGGAGGTCTCCACTTAACTTTAGAAACCCTCAAACAATAAACTTATAACTGTGAAGCCCTTGAACCAAATGCATCTCAGGGACCATAGAGTAGTGGAGTTCTTGAAGGGTCTGCAGCTCCTTTTACTCTCCACATGCGACACTCATCTTCTGATATCTCCCCCATCCTCCATCATCCAGTACTCTGAAGTTACCAAGTTCGAGTTGGGGCTGGCCGCTCCCTCTTCCTTCATGAAGGGGTCCTCCAACCCCACGGGACATTTGTTAGCTCAACTAAGCTGAACTGAGGCTACTGATCAAGTTGTTCCTTTCCCTCACAGCGACCTCCGTGTGGGTGGGTTCTCTCAGCCAACCCTGCTTCCACTTGATGGATTATTTGTTAGGCTGATCAGACATCTTCCCTGTTGTGGTTGCCCATCTTCCAGTGTCACCCATGTCAATTATGATCTGCTGTGGCCCTGAAGTCCATAGATCAGACTCTGTGGTGGGCCCCCACTGTCTGAGGTGTCCTCAACGCTAGTGGATGTTTTGGTAGCTGTCCTAAGGTTGCTGATCAAGGCTCTCCTCGCCTTCTTAGTGTCTTCCGGGAAGGGTTTCAGCTCCGTTTACTGCTAATCCTGCTCCATCATTTTTTCCTTACGGGTTATATAAATGGCTGATCTGGGGTCTCACCAACAGTGGTTGCTCTTCAGTGCAATGTTATGCTTGCAGCAACTGCTTAGTGTCCTCCACAAACCTATTGATCTCATTTTGCCTTCCCATGTAAATATGAGGCGAAAAGGGTTTCCCCAGTAAGTGTCGCCCCGCCCCGGTTTCTGTTTTTCCCTTTATTGTAGGTGGTCTGTTAATGGCTTAAAGTTTTCTCTTCAGTAGAGTTACTGTGGAGAAATCTTGACAAATGGGGTTTTTGGTGCCCTCTGCAGTGAGATCCCCCCCCCCTTCTTCTGAGTAGTGGTGACCATCTTTTCCTTGACAGCATAGCCTTATGATGAGATCAGATGGGAGCTTGTTTTGACTCTGCAGTGGGCCTACCCGGTGTGTTCTTTCAAATTCCATATAATCGAGGTGCATAAAGAGCAAGAAAATCAAATCCTCCAGACAAACTTGAAGAGTGGATTGCGACACCCTACCTCTTCAATCTTTATGATGTGACCGATTTTCTAAGTCTTCTAACTCGCCTCGGAGTTGTACGTTTTGTCCTGTAGTAGTAGCATCTTCTGCTTGATAGATGTATGCTCCTCTTCCTGTGCATCTTTGTTATCTTCCAGCAAGACGACTTGTTCCCCAAACTCAATGTCCCTTTGAGGTCTGATAGTTCTCAGATGTCAGCACATAGCCCCCCCCCCCCCCCAGGTATTCTCTAAAGCCTGGGAATTATTCCACATATCGAATTGCAATGAGTGCCTCTTCCAGCTCTGAATCCTCTATTTTATTTGTGATGGTTTGGGAGGGGAAATGTTTGGCATTCTGGCTCCTCTCATTGTTTGCCAGGGGGTTCTTTGTCCATATGTCCTGCAGGCTGTTATATTTCTTTCCTATAACTGGCAGCTGGCTGGCTTCCTAGGTTAGTGGTTTGGCTCCTGCCCAGAAAGTAGTACAACAGGCTAAGTGTGAGACGAAACCCCCCCCCCCCCTCCCCTTCCCGCCCCCCGCCCAGTATAATTACCGGGCTGGCTGGCAAATATTCTTTCCAGTGGTGCAGTCACTCGGAGGACTGTTTTCCTGTAGGGGTGAGGGAAACTAAAGCCTCAAGGGTGTTCCACCTCCTCTGCAAGTACTCTGCAGGCCCCAGTTTGGCCCCAATCTTGGCTCGGGTACAGGGCAGATCAGGCGAGACAAAACCTTTTGTTATAATTAGGCCTCCCGGTTTTATGGTATTTATTTTTGGGCCATTTCCGTCTGTATTTATCCACATTTATTTTTGCCACTAGCAAAATACGATGTCACAGCTAGTATTTTTCCACACTTATTTAAATTGACAGTGCACACAAATGCCCTTGGTTGTTATTGGTCAACACAATACATTCATCTGAAAACTTTGCCATTGTAGTACAAGCACTTGCGCATTTCAAGAGACTTTGAGGACAGTGAGGCTCTTTCTTGTTTGTTTATGAAATGTCACATGTAGGGTTGCAGGAGGCTGGATAGATGCACAGCTTCTGGGAGAGGGTGTATCTGCTGGGTGCTGAACTAAATTGGGGCGGGGTGCCAGCAAGAACGCAAGCTGCCATCCATTCTTTAGAATGCAGACCATGTAATCAATGTGCGATCTGGTAATGGAAGGTGTTTGAGCAGTGGCGTAATGAAACTTGAGGTACAAGAAGGGCCCCCGCTCCGGATTTAATCCGAAACCTCCCAGGCCAGAGTACTGTGCTGAGGGCGCCCTTGAAGTTTGGGGACCCTGCCTTTGTTACACCACTGAACACTATGTCCTCAATCAGGAGTAAATTGTGTTTTTCTTCATTATGTGGGTGAAGCCTTTAACGGTGCAGCTTGTCACCTCAGGTGCTTGCTATAGACTTCCATTCTGAAACCTAACAAAGGAACACATTTGCTGGTAAATTGTAATGAATATTTAATTTTATCTAGTGGCTTTCAATTTCATACTGTGAGAATAAGATTAGATTCCAAAGGTGAATGTTTATATGTGTATCGATCAAGCTGGAATCTTTAAGCATTCTTACGTGTTTGTAATAACTCTAAATTCTGAAAAAATACAACACATCCCGAAACATGTAGTGATCCGTAAGTCAGGAGTTCAGGCCTTCATACTTCCGAGGTCTTTCAGATCAGCACCATAACAGAGGGTAATAGATGAGATATGTATCATGAATGTGTAACATATTGATGACTTATCTGTCAAAACCTATCTCTGACTAAAGCTTGTCAAATTTAATATAAAAAGGGGAGTAGGAAAAAGGTTACTGAAAAAGACACGGGCCACGTGAGTTTAGGTTAGACACCAGCTAATCTATTAACTATCGGACACAGTAACCATGGGAAGAAACTGGCATCTGACCTAGGCTTCACACCTACTTGGTGACATAAGAAGACATTGCTGCGGGAAGCGCCTTGTGACAAAGCTGCTGCCTGCATGTGAATGAATACATGAATTAATGAAGAATTCATGAAGATTGGATGTGTGAATGGGTATGGTAGTCGAACTCAGCTTTATGTGTGCCCTGAGTCAGAGTGAAACCTGATGGTTAAAAGTTTCCATTTCGACACGGACAACACAGACTTTCATCCTTCCCGACTCTTCTAGAGAAGGCACCAGAGAGCACATCCAGTGACCCAATGTCCGCCACTGTACATCTGAGCTTATTTACAACATCTTCAGTGACCAATGCCCAACACTCAGTCTCCATCTGAGCTTATCTAGAGCCAGGCAGGCGGAACAATTTCAGTGACGTAGGCTCAACACTCTGTGTCTATCGAAGCTTGTCCAGAGCAGTCGGAAGAGAGCACATTCAGTGTCTAAGACAGCTTCCCGGGCACACACACACCCGCACCCAAGTACTTCACAGGTCTTTAAAAGACCATTTGCTTGTTAATGGTGTGAGAAGTTGGCCTGATGTCACTAGTTCTAGTGTACACCTTATATCAGTCCAAACAACCCTTGTTGTGATTGGTTGTAAAGTCAACCTTATAGACCAGCTATCCTAGTGGTAGCATGGACAAGAGCAGTCTTAGGCTAAACTCTGAATGGCATGTGAAGCCAGCTGTGATACCATATATAATCCCTTGAATACCAAATGAAAGGACACCACAACAGATATATATATATAAAATAAAGTGTATTTATTCTAGACAAACCCTCAGCACTCTTTGAGATTAGAGGCAAGTACAACACAGTCTTATTTAAGCATACATTAAGTCACACAGGTAAGTAATACAGTTAGGCCCTAGGGGCCACGCAAACCATATACTAAAGAAGTGGTATAAGGACCACTGTCACGGAAATAGGATAGGCCTAGGCCTAGGGAATCGCTGGGGCTACACTACACTAGCAACAGTTAGGAAGTGGGAGGCCCACGGGATTCAGGTGCAGAGTGGAAACACTCACGCGTAATGCGTAAAAGTCGATAGAATTACTAGCAGAAATTAACAGTTTAAGGACACTTCTGAAGCAGCTAGAGAGTCGAGACTCGGAAACTAGACCCTAGGATAGTCACTACCCTTGTGAGCACCGAAGTACCCAAGTTACCTAGCCCACGGGCTGCAGGTGCATAGGTGTGAACTTGCGTCGGGTTTCGTCGTGGACTTCTATGGATGCCTGAAGGAAAGTTGCTGACAGGCAGTCAGTGAAGAGTGTCCGGTGGATCCCAAGGCTGGGATCAAGAAAAGAGGATACCTGCAAGCAGAAGGGACAGAGTCAAGGTCACTAGCCAGTGACCACGTGGAACCAGGAAGGAACCAGGCGATGTCGTGAAGATTACAGGTGAAAGGTGAAGCTTGTCGCTGCAGCCACGGGTACCAGGAGACGTCGAGGACGACCAGGACCAGGAGGCGAGCTGTCCCACAAAGGCTCTTGCTGTCGGCGGCGTCGAAGTCTAACTAGGACTCACCAAGCCTTGGCAAGCGGAACCCACGAAGAACGGAGGACTTGCTTCTGGTGCAGACCAGGAAGGTCTGGGGTGCTTCTCTTTTGCAAGGAAGCGGGAGCCAGTCTGGAGGAGTCAAACCAGCAGTGAAGATTTCAGGGTGCGTCGTCACAAAGGCCACTAGCCAACGGGCAAGCAACCGGTCAGACGCGGCAAGCAGGAAAATGCAGAAGGGCCCCACGCAGGACTCGTGGAGTGTGGGGAGCTCATCTTCGGTGCAGATGGTGCTTGGGGTTGGGGCTTCTCAATCCCCGGTGCACAACTTCGAGGGTGCCTCAGAAGCTGCGCTGGAAGATACTCGCCACTTTTCCCAGGTAGCCGGTCCCACGTCTCTCATCGCCTCCACGGATCTCAGCTCGGCTGTGGATGTGGATCAGGGTCGGAGAAGTCTGGAAGTCAAGGCTCTGGTCGGGCTCTGCAGTCGGTCCCTCGTAGAACTTCAGCAAAGCAAAGGGTAGTCTCTTGATGGTGCCTGTTTGCACAGGGTAGCCACTCCTTGGCCACAAGGGAGATTCTTCAGTCTTCTTCTTTCGTCGAATGTCGAAGGTCCAGAGTTTCTGTTCAAGTTGCAGGTTCAGGATAATTAGGCTTTCCTGTTTTCAGTTTCTATTTTTGGTGAATTCTGGTGGTGTTTTTTCAGTGTTTTCCAGTGATTTCAAAACCTCAAAAAAACAGTGCTTCTCAGTGGTTACTCATTTTCGCGCCATAAAAAACAACTGAAACGGTGTTTTACCAGTGTTTATGGAACGCTTTGCTTTTATTATTGCTTGCTTTCTTCATTGATGCATGGTATATAGACAGTGTACGTACAGTGTAGATGAGGTCCAAATACATTTTTACAAGTTGAAGGTTAAGTCAGCACTTTCTGAAATTTGCCTGAAAAGGGTGGCTCTGTACAAGGCACACCTCTTGAACTGCGGGGTACAGAGAGAACTTTTTGGAAATGAGAGATTTCTGGGGGTGTTGGGCGTTGTAGGCAAGGCAGGCAGTTCTCATAGTTCATTTAGAATCAATGTGTTGTCATTTGAAGAAAGTGAGAGCTTGGTGACATGTTCATGGTTTTGGGCACTCCTCACAAATCATGTAGCATGATGGCACGGCTCTGAGTAAAGCTAGGCTGGTTTTCACTGCTGTTTTTTTTCCACTCTGAGATTTATATAGTGCTAACTCGACCTGAAGGTATTGAAGCGCTTCACATGAGCACCTGTTGCGTTACACAAGGGCACATTCATTTTTGTTAGGGACGGGTAGATTACATGATTTGCCCAGAATCACAGGATGTTGAGCGTCATTGCCGAGACTCTGACCACCGATCGCCAGATTTGAGGTCCACCGCCCTAATCATTAGAGTACATCCTGCTGTTATTTTCAAGGCTTATGGAAGAGTCTATGCTTTAAGTGTGTGAGTAGAGAGGAAACTCAGAATGAAAATCTGACGGGAGTGTGCTTTCTACTAATCTTCTATCTGAACATTAGCTTCGACTTCCAAATTTTCTTAAATGTGTAGAATGGAAAATATTGGTCTATGAAGTAAAGGCTGGGGCGGTCAAAATATTGTCTTTTTGTTTGGTTTTAACAAAACAATCGTTTTTGTTTTTTTCGCAAAACAATCATTTTCATAATACAGTTGGTGACAAATATACTGTAGCCAAATCTGATAAATCATACCTGCTGTTGATGCATATGTAACTGGGAGAAATGTCTGCATAGATCCTCTTTTTTCCGACTTTGCATCTGTGCTTCATTGTACAGCACTCATACAAAGCGGAAACACCTGAAAGCATTGTTTGTATAGGCATTGTTTGTATTCTGGAAAGGACACCTTCCAGTACAAAACCTATGCTTCAGGGAATACACGCACCCTTGCACTATGACGCAAGGATGTGTGCATTGGCTCATGGGTGCTAAAAGTGCATCAACACGGGGGGAAGAGAAAATGCACCATATCTTAGTAAATACGGTGCGTTTTTCACTCTCCCTTTAGCGAAGTGCATGTGCAGCGACTTCGGTGCAGTCAAGTTACCTTCAGTCGAAGGTTGTGGCCTAACGGCCATAGCTGCCGTCCTAGAGCCTGGGGAACCCGGCTCGAGTCTCTGCGTCGGTTCACCATCCTGTGATTCTGGGCAAATCACTTAATCTCCTCATGCCTACCAAAAAATGAATGTGTCCTTTTGTAATGTAATTGATGCTCATGTAAAACGCCCCAATACCTTCGGCTCGAGTTCGTACGATATAAAACTACAAAAAAAAACACAAAAAAGTAAACTAAATATGAGCGTCAACGAGATTTCGTGACTGGTGCAACAAATGTCAAGGTGTGGTGAGATGCCATGAGCCCTACTGCAAGCATGGAAAAATGACCTCACGCCCACTGGTGAGTAGCAAAAGGGATCCATAATTGGGGTGCAGCGGGCCCCTCGACCCCAGGGCCTTGGTGCCACTGAACACGCAGTACTAAAGCTGGCGATGTCCCTGGATCGACTTTGTTCAACCAAGGACGGCACACGTTTGAATCTAAACTTCCGATAACTTTTCTATTTTTTTTTCATTTTTTTTTTTTAGGACTGCAACCATTTATTTCCAAGCTGTTCACAAAGCAAAAAGCCTCTTCAATTCGTTTTCTAAAGGCATCTAAATGCATACATTTAATAATCTAACGACTTAATCGATTTAAAATATCTGGGTCACTTTATCAAACGACGAAAAAAATCAAACTATTAGGAGTTTCAAATCTTTAGTTTTGATGCGAAAAAGAGTAATTTTATGGAAATGTGAACACCGACATGAAATTAAGCAACACGTACCATGAAGATTACGAACACATCGGAAGTTAATATCTCACTAAACAGCTGTCGGGCGCTTGCCTGAGTCAAACGTTGCTTGGCTGCTCTGCTGCTCACATCACGCTTTCTCGGGGATAGTATTTATATATTTTGCTTGCACTGTATAATGTTTGCACGTGAATCAACTCGTGCGCGGCCCTGATCAGCGGGCCGTTTGCTCTCTTTGTTGATTTGAGTGGTACCTATGCTGGTGTGTTAGCTTTAATGAGCGTTTGGGGAAGGAGTGGAGCAGGCTGGGGTTCAAATGGCGGTTTAAAAGCACCTGTGTACATACAAGTTATGGGCGCAGAAAATAAACAGCTCTCTGCTGCAGGGCCGGCTGCCAGACGAGCCAAAACAGAAAGCAACAAAGACTGTTTCTGCGCTCAGCCCCGCCCCCAGGGGCTCTGAGAAGGGGCGAAAGAAGAACAAAGCCTCATTATGTAAATGGTCTTTTTAAAGACCTGTGAAGTACTCGGGTGCGGCCGCAGTCAGACAGACGGCAGACCACAACAGCTCCTCTCCCCCGCCAACTATGAAAATCAGTGACACTCTGTTTAAACCGGGTCAGCTGATTTTCATCCGGTAGGGTACTGTCGGTCCGAGTCGGTTCAAACCGAATTCTGGACAGCCTAAGGATAATCCAATCTCCTGGGGCAGAGCTACCACTCTTATACTAATCTGGGGGGCTGGGTTACCTGCTAGGTCACGCCTTATGGTTGGGACCTGGGAGGGGGGTGGTTACACCCCCTTCCCTTTGTCCAGTTTCGCGCCAGGGCTAGGGCTGGAGTGCCCCAGCACCGGTTTGAACTGGACTATGCATGGGACACCTTGTGTGCCCCAGGCATGTCTCATTCCTTTCAGCCCTCCCTGCCCCAATACACTAAAGTCTGTCTGGGGAGGTGCTAGCACCTCCCCAAGCAGGAAACCTATTGTCCAAGCCTCCCTTTGCCGGGATCCCTCCCAGCAGCAGGTTTTCAGACTTGTGTCTGTGGCAGCAGCATCCATTTTGTGATGCTGAGGCTTTGGTTAGAGTTAAACAGCAAAGTAGGATTTTAACATGTCTCTCCCTCTAGAAGGGGGGGAATAATATCCTCATCACCAGAAATGGTATGGGGGTATTATTCCAAAGTGTTAGACACCTTACACGACATGTTTTGATAAAGCCAAACCATAGTTACCATAACCGTTTAAGATTATAAGGCACTTTAAGAGTATATGGTAGGCTATATCATAGAACAGCTATAAGGACATGGTTCCGAAAGCTGCAGACAGGCTCAGCTCATGCTAGAGCACCATCTCACATGTTCCCAAGCACTCTGCCTCCAGGATTGTTAAGGCCTGCCATAGGAGTGACTGATAGGTACACATGTGTCTATATATAAGGGCAGATATAGGCATACTATATCTAAGCAAGGGGTGATTACACGACCTTGCCCCAGCTGAGTGATCAGCCAGTTGTGTCTGATTGGAAGGCCAGACCAGGGGTGGCATAATACATGCTGCAGCCCCTGGGAGGCCTAGGGTACACCTATGCCCTGGGTACCTAGGGTACACTGTACAGGGTCCAATAAGGTGATCCTTACCAATTGGGAATGTACCTAGGGTACATTAGTCCATTTCAAAGAGAGAACAGACAGCCTGAGACCCTGAATGGCAGGTTCTCAGGCCAACTAAGTCGAAAAACCAGCTAGACACTAGGCAAAAAGTTGGGGGTAACCATAGTCAGATATCCACCTTCCTACAAATGGGCTTTGTTGTTTTTTCACCCTTTCTTAGAACTCCTGTTCCCCACTCTGCCTACTGCTGGAAGAATTAACCCCCCTGAAATGTTTTCTTAGCCCCCCCCCCCCTGAAATTTGACTCTAGTTGCGCCTCTGTGCTGTTAATGTCCTATATGTATACCGAACATTCATGGCATGTAAATAATCTAATTTAATATGCGCCCTTGGTCGATGAAGGTGTTCCGGGCAGGGCTTTTTATTTTATTTCCATACGCTTCGCCTATGACCTCACCCTGTTGCAGGAGAGGGCGGGCAAAGAACCAGAGCTCTGCGAGAGATAGAGAGGACATTAACATTGTGCCTGCTTTTACACTTTCTTGTTTGTGGGCAGGAGCAGCTGTTCCGATAAACAAGTTATTGAAACTTGTGCTCAAACAGGTTCCAAATACTACGACGACTGGCAGAGCCATGCTACTTCAAAAGCAGGCTGGGCGGAGGCCCAGCCGTCGGTGGGCACGTTAGAATGTATCTAAATCCACTGTTTGATATCTGACTCACAGGGATTCCCGTAGGGATTTTTTTAAGTCTGGTTGTACTGTTTGTTCATCTTAAGGAGGTCAGCTGTGTGATAAATTACATTTCTGTGACTCTGCACATCAACACCCACCTGTTTGCAGTCAGGAAAATGGCAGACATTTTACTGCACTGACCTTACAGCAGTAACAGAATTTTTTTCACTAGCTGCTTGTCATGACGTATTTTAAGGAGAGGGTGTGGTGTAACGGCAAGAGCAGCCGACTACGGAGCTGAGAATCTAAGTTCGAGTCGCAGCATCCGCTACGTAGTAAATAATATTAATTCTTTATTTCGAGTTTTTTTAATTTTAATTAGA
This sequence comes from Triturus cristatus, assembly GCF_964204655.1. Lineage (NCBI taxonomy): Eukaryota > Metazoa > Chordata > Amphibia > Caudata > Salamandridae > Triturus > Triturus cristatus. The sequence goes on along the minus strand of NC_140588.1, from coordinate 620,333,700 downwards.
CAGTTTAGTAGGAATGTTGGAGCCAAGGTGACCCCCGGATGCTGTGTGACCCTGCTATGATGCATCAAACAGTGAATCCCGATCCTTTCTCCACTTTGTGCCATGGTTTTATAGTTTTTTTTAAGAAGGTTATTTTATTAACGCTTCAGACAAATTGTACATTACAAAGTCCTGTCTTTGCTTAGCCCCCCCCCCACCCCCCCCCCCCCCCACCGAAATTTGACTCTAGTTGCTCCTCTGTGCAGTTATTGTCCTATATGTATACCGAACATTCATGGCATGTAAATAATCTAATTTAATATGCGCCCTTGGTCGATGAACAATTATGTGCACACAAGCTGGGTAAGGACACCCTACCAACGTTCGCCACAAAAACACGCCACGAAAAACACATGTGCAACTGCACAAACTCCGCCAGTGTTTCTACACGGACCTGTAAAGTTGCATCGAGGGACCTGTAAAGAGCCGAGGGAACGACTAAACTGGCAACTTAAAAACACCCATCCCAAAGTGAAAAGATTCGAGCACGGCAGCACTGCATAATTTGCTAGTATTTTGCCGTTTTAACATATAAATACAGACAAAGGAAAAATAGATTTCCGTCTGTATTTATATGTAAAAATCCGTTTAAACGGAAAACCGGGAGCCCTAGTTATAATTCAGCGATTTGCCTGTGCTGGGTCCCATGATGAAAAACCGTGTTGTAGTGGTCTGTGAAGCACGTGGCTAGCACTGCACATTAGGGTGCATTTAAAGCCATATGTAAGCATATTTGTGGGATGGAGTAAAGGCAAATCCACATACTATGGGCCGTGTGCCCCTTTATGGTTCCACATCTGTCATGGGCTGGCTCCTTTTCATGCCTTGATGTTGCGCAGCATCATTCTCGTGGAATAGGGGGGCCCTGCAGGGTTCTTGCTTATTTTATGGCCTAATGTCCGCATTGTCACATCTGTATTGCTTAGGGCCATGGTCTGCACATAGTGTCCTACGCCGACGACACGCAGCTGGTTATCTCCCTCTCGCGAGTGCCCGGTCTTGCGGTGGACAGTTTCAGAGTCTGCATGCAAGACCTTGCAGCCTGGATGTCCACCAACTGCCTCAAACTAAATGGCAGCAAGACCGAGGTGCTCGTAGTGGGGGGGGAACCCCATCTATCTGGTCGTCGGCGTGGTGGCCTCCATGCTTAGGTGAGGTTCCAACACCCTGTCAAGAAGTTCGGAACCTTGGAGTCTGGCTTGATGCTGACCTGTCCTTTGGACCTCAGATAGGACGTGTGGCGGGTGTCTGCTTCAGCGTTCTGAAAAGTCTACGGAAGGTCTTAGATCTCCTTCCTATGTCAGCCCGTAGAACGCTGGTGCACGCCCTCGTGACATCACGCCTGGATTATGGCAACTTGCTGTACCTGGGAGCAACCAGCAAGGCAATAAATCGCCTTCAGGTGTTGCAGAATGTGGCAGCCTGCCTCATTCTAAAATTTCCCAAAAGATCGGCCTCAAACTGCCCTTCGGACTCTTCACTGGTTGCCAGTGAGGAGTAGGGTCGAGTTTAAGGCCCTCTCTACCTGCCACCGCATCCTTACTGGGAAGGCGCCAACACCGCTCCAGAACCTGATCACCAGGTACGTACCCATGCGCGCCCTTCGCTCCTCCCATGGAGGCCTTTTAAAGGTCCCGAGGATAAGGCGGGCTCGCGCGGGAGGTAGATCTTTCCGCTACCTGGTGGCAAAGAGCTGGAATGCCCTACATTTGGACTTCCGTCTGGAGTCATCTGAACCTAGCTTCAGGAGGAAGCTAAAAACATACCTATATACACGGTAACCTGTGCAGACTTTACGTTCTAGTCTGCGGGAGTTCTTCTGTTTTAGCGCGGGGACACCCATCTGAGCGTAACCAAGCGCTTTATAAAACTCCCTTATTATTATTAATATTATTATTATTCCCCTCACCCCTGAAGCATGCTAGGTCTAAAACCCGGGTCTCAACTGCTTCTTTGGGGCTGGGGGCAACACTCTTATTCTGCCAGTTGCTGTCCTTGTCAGTTATATTTGGCCCTCATCCCTCGGTTCTTGTGCCTTCTATCCAAGGGACACGTTTGCTCATGGTGGGCTGGTCATTTGAAAGCCATCTATTCAGGGCTGTAGGCCTAAAAGACTTATGGGAACAGGGTCAGGATTTTTGATCTCCTGCGGCTGGGTCTACGGGGCTCTGACACCTTCTCGAGGCCAAGAGGGTCTGGTTTCTGGTCCCCAGAAAGCCCTAGCATCAAAAGAAGATTGATTAATTGGGCAGCGGTGCAGAGAGGAGTTCTGCGTCTGTCGCCATCTTGGCTCCTCATGATACAAATCTGAGGAAGAAATCTTTAAGACTGAATTCTAATGAGCTGTGTATTAAGACCTCCATTTCAGCTATGCAATTTGTATTTTGTGGGAGTACCCCGAGAGTGACTGCATCTCTTGCCATTGATCTGACCTTTGCATATCTTGAGAATCATTGAAAGTCTTAGCTTTCGGGGGGGGCAGGACCTAGAAAGAATCGAGAGTTATCTAAATGGTGGATGTACCGATAGGTTTGACAAAGCGGACCAGTTTACCCTAGATGGAACCCCCAATAAAGAAGAAATGATAACTATAATTCAAAATTTACCTAAAGGGAAAGCAACCGGTTTGGATAATATACCGTCTGAATTCTATTTAGTTTTTATAGAACAGCTTCAAGAAATCTTATTTGATTTAATAGTACACATTTTTAAAGGGGGGCAGCCCCCAAACTCCTGGTCTAGGGCAAAGATAGTTATCTTTCCGAAAAAAATAAACCTTCTGATCAACTAGGCTCATATCGCCCTATTACTCTAATAAATGCAGATTCTAAATTTTACTCAAAACTGTTGGCAAATCGGATCGCCCCAATTATTCACAAAGTAATCGCCAAATATCAGCATGGCTTTGTTCCAGGGAGATCAACCACTAATCACATCCAGAGAGTGATCACCCTGTTCGGCTCTATGGATAGTACCGGGGACCCTATGGCCTTTGTCCTTCTCGACGCCGAGAAGGCCTTCGATAGGGTCTCGTAGCCATTTTTGTGGGCTGCTATGTCTAGGGTGGGGATTAATAGCGGGTATATTCAGGCGGTGCAAAAACTGTATGTGAATCCCAGGGCCATGGTTATGGTGAATGGCAGCCCCACCAAGGAGTTGATTATTTCACGCGGAACTCGACAGGGGTGTCCTTGTTCGCCACTGCTTTTCGCGATCTGCATCGACTCCTTCATTCGCAGATTAGAGGGTAACTGTGAAATCGCACCAATTGTATCACAAACATATCCAACTAAGATCTTGGCCTATGCAGACGATATCGCGGTGGTAACTGCGGATCCCAGCTCGTCTATGGTAGCTATCGAATGTGAGGCCAATATTTTTGCGGTCGTTTCTGGATATGCACTTAATCCGGGTAAGACTCAGATCGTGACGAATAACAAAATCGAAATGTCGGATTCTCGAGTTGTTGATAAAGCCACATATTTAGGTATTTGTATTACAGCTAAACTTGAGATTTTGGTGGATATAAATATAAAACCATTGTTGGGCACCATACAGAAAGATCGCCGCCGCCGCCTAGATAATTTACATCTATCCCTAATTGGCCGGGCTAATGCTTTGAAAATGGTGTTTTTTCCTAAGATCTTATATTTATTTAGAGCAATCTGCTTAGAATTTTCTGATCAATGGTTTAAATCTATGGAATGCACATTTTCAAGCTTTATGTGGGCTTACACACAACCTCGCTGTGCGTATAAATTTTTGACCCTGGCAAAGGAGAGAGGTGGGTTGGTTCTCCCAAATTTAAAAGCCTATTATTGGGCATCTGTACTACTTTATAGCAGGGAATTGTTAATAAATACTGGGCTAGAAACAATACCTGAGGGCGAGTCGCCATCTTTTTTTCAATTAATCTTAGGCAATAAGAATTATGGATATCTTTGGCGACACCGCCATGATAGCCATTATAAAAAAGTGAAATTAAAAACTTTGACCAACAGCTTTAAGGTATGGAAAGCTATGAGGAAATTGCTGGGCATTGGACGAATATCTTTCTATACTCCCTTAAGCGATAATCCGGTTTTACCTGAAATCTTTAAAGACAATTATATTAGCAGATGGAGGACAGCAGGTATTAAGCATATTGGATGCTTCCTCTCCTCGGAAGGGATACAATCTTTTGAGCAACTTAGGGAAAAGTATCAATTGGACTGGCGGGACTTCTTTAAATATTTACAAATTGGAGATTTTCTCATACGCAGGGTGAGGGGAGAGAATCTTTCAGGTAAAATAACTCTAGTAGAAACATTAACAAATAAGAGGGGGAAACACAATTGGGGGAATTTACTCCCTTATAAATGCACGATTTCCGGATGATTTGGAGAAAGTATCTCCGAAGTGGCATGAGAAAATTGGTACAACCTCGGAAAAATTTAACTCTGCATACGCCATATTTCAAACTATTCTTATGTCTACAAAACTCCAAACACAATTTTATAAAACCTGCTTTTTTCTTTACTACACTCCAGATAGGATTGCTAAATGGGGGAGTGGTAAGGGGACATGTTGCCCAAGATGTATGCTATTTAATGCTGACTGTGTGCATATTTTTTCCATCTGTAATGGTCTAACATCTCTAAAACAAAATATTGAAGTTTGTCGTCCATAATCAAAAGAGAGATTGTCTTGACTAGTGAAGTTATACTATTGGGAGTGACAGATCCTAGTTTGCCCAGGCCGGGTCATGAACTTATTTTTATAGCCATGGCGGTTTTAAGAATGTGTATCGCCTCGGCCTGGCTAGACCCTAATGTGCCGGCTTTTCACCAATGGCTGGCTAGGTTCCTTGCAATCTCCAATCTAGAGGCAGCTATCTCTAAACGGAAAGGGAGAATACGCCGAAAAAGAGGTTGGAGAATTTGGTACCCCTTAATTGAATGGTGTCAATCTCAAAATAATGCTGTGAATATAGTGAATCTTAACTAATCTTATGATCTAATAATTAGTGGTAGCTATAGGGATAATGTATAATACACTGTGATGATAAACTGCTGTGAACATATACCTTTTTTTTTTTTTTTTTTTTTTTGGGGGGATTTTGCTTGTATTGTATTATATTACTAAATGTCTGACCTGGGTGGGTGGGGGGTGGGAATTATGGGTGTTAATTATGGTAAAATCAAATAAAGATATAAAAAAAAAAAAAAGAAAGTCTTAGCTTTCATTTTGTGAAGTGTTTAGGCTCTTAAACTAGAAACTTTATTTAGTGTTTAGTTCTTATGATTTTTAATTGTATGTTGAGTTTAATTAGAAACATACACATGATAGCATCTCTGTCTAAAGTATTAGGGTTGAGTTGGTTTGCTCAGAAGTAAGTTGGTTGAATAAAGTGTAGCATCAGAGGGTTAGGTGGGCAGGAGAGTGCTTGTGAGAGTAAGTAGAAATTTGTTTTACTGACTTTGTAGCAAATGATTCCGGTAATCAATCATGTGGTAATACACTTTGAGGTGTAGAAAAGAGTTGTTCTCTGGTCATTAGTAAGTGACTGTAATGAATTATGTGGCAAATAATCCCTCCTCATGTGAATCATGCCTATAGATTGGGGAGGTTGATTTATGGAAGTGGGCATTATTTAGATAGCTGGCCGAAGGGCTGTAGGTTTCATCCTTGAGGGTGTTCCAAATGTGTTGGTTTAAGAGCAGCTTTATTCCAGCTTATGGTCCAGGCTATCTTGATTTATGCTGGCATATAGATATCTAGTTGCAGTGCCACAAGGGGATGCTGGTATTAATGGAGCAAATTATAGAATGGAGGAGGGTGAGCTAGTGGGGTTGGAATCAATAAAGGTAGCAGGTATTGTATCCGTGCCCTAGCTACAACAGAGGCTTTTAGGGCCTTCATAGTATCCAACTATATGGGGAAGATGCAATGATTTATTATGAATATTGGATTATGTGTAGCTCACGTTTCTGTTGAGCCGATTTTGTTTTTTCCACATAAGGGTTTTTGTGTGTTGTTTGAGACTAAGAATAAAAGGGATAACGCATTGGTCCATAAAAGAATGCTGGAAGGTGGGTGGGAATGGATCCTAGTCTGAGGCTATGGTATGTATCTGGTTAAGATTTCAGAGTTTGCTGTTGGAGCTTGGTATTCGAGGGTAGGTTCTCTATATGCTCTGGGAAAGTGGGATCTCTGAGATGTTACATGCATCCTGTAATTTGATTTTATGACACTTTGTGTTAGGTTGGGTGGCCATAACGAGAACCCAGGAAAACAAGTAGCCTATTCATCTTGAAAAGCAGATTCACTATGGGACAGAATCGATCTGCAGCTGTGGGATATCTCTCAGTTAAAGAAATAAATATTATAGTAAATGCCACATTAGGTGTAAAAGATGTGGATCAAATGATGTCACATTAGGTTGAAAGAAAATTGAGGTGTAAAATCCCCCTTGATTCATCATCCATCTCGTGCTCAACCTAGGGATAATCCTCGTCCGTGTATTTTTAGACCCTTTAGTCCGGTTACGTCTGATAGCCTGGAAACAGCTCTGGGCAAACCCCAGATTCCCTTTAGTGGAAACCCAGAGACCTTGGCTTGAACGGGTTGTGGAGCTGACGTCCCCCTCAACTCGTAAAGTCAAAACTGGTCGCACTTCTGCGCCATGGTTTACTGAAACGCTTAGGAATAGCAGGAGTGCCGGCAAATGATTAGAGAGAATGTGGCGAACCAAGTTTGATTCTAAGGACAAAGCCATCTATAAGCAAGCTCTGAAAGCTAATTTTAATGATGTGCGCACTGAGATGAAAAACTTCTTTACCTTAAAAATAAAAGGTGCTGCTAATAAAAGCAAATAATTTTTTTAAATCGTTACGGATTTTTCATACCCCAGTGCAGTGAACAAGGCATTTATCCCCACCTCCAGTTGGGTTCATCAGATGGCTGTTTTTTTCCATGACAAAATCTACTCGATTCAACAGTCATTTGCCTCTATGGGCACAGCTGAAACTGGTGAGATGTGGAGTGCATATGCGCTGCCTTCGGGGGTTAGTTATTCACTTACCCAATTTACTCCCATTTCTTTAGAAAAATCCCTTGACATCATGGTAACACTGAAGTCTGGTTCTCCTTCTGACCCCTGTCCAGCAAAGATCCTGAAGAATATCGCGGAACCCATAAATTCAGCGGTTAGCTCAGTTCTTAATACTTCACTCGGACAGGGAATGGTACCCAGCTGAAAAAGGCAAAAATCGTTCCCCTCCTAAAGAAACCTACAGCGGATCCTGCGGTTGCATCCAATTATAGGCCCATATCCATGCTGTCCTTCTTCTCAAAGGTCCTTGAGGTACGTTATAGAAGAAAACCATGTGCTTCATGACAGTCAGTCAGCCTTTAGAACCTCTTAGCACTGAAACAGCCCTACTGGAGGTTTCGAAAACTATTAAAACACAGATGGGCAAAGGGGGCAGTGCGGTGCTGATACTGCTGGATTTATGCGCAGCCTTTGACACTGTGCCCCATGACCGGCTCTTGTGCAGGTTAGCGGAGTGTGGCATTGGGAGCACGGTCTACAATTGGTTTGCCTCTTTTCTGACTGAGCGGCAGCAGGAAATCTGGTCTCCGCCCTTTACAGCTGCCATTCCTCCAATGCAAGTGGGTGTCACACAGGGCGCCATTTTGATTCCTACACTCTTTAATATTTATATGGCCCCACTTGCACGCCTGGCTGAGTGACACGGAGCGAAGATTATTTCTTACGCCGATGATACTAAACTACTGTTCACATGTGACAAAGGGTGGAGCTTTCGTGGAGTGGAGATAAACAGATGTCTAACGGAGGTCTTTTCTTGGATGCAACGTAACCAGCTTAAGTGTAATCCAGAAAAATCTGAAATTATTTTTTGGGGCTGCCCCCATGTGCCGACACAGTAAAAAACTTGGAAGTTAAGTTGGACACTAGTCTAGCGATGAAGTCCCAAATCCAAACTGTTGCTGGCACTTGTATTGGATTGATAAGAATGGTAAAAAAAAACTTTCTTCCTCTACTCCCGGTGGAATCCTGTAAGACCGTAGTGCAATCCCTAATTGCATCTAGGCTGGACTACAATCGGCTGCAGGTTGTCCAGAACGCCGCAGCTAGAGCTATTCTTATGGTAAACCCCAGAATGCGCATGTCGCCCCACCTGAAGGCGCTGCACTGGCTCCCGGTGAGAAAGAGGATCCAGTTTAAGGCCCTAGTGCTTGCTTATCGAGCCTTCCATGATAGGGGTGTGGTTTATCTGAGAAGTAGGATCCAACGCTATCCGCCTCAACGGGTCTTAAGGTCCTCTGGGCAATCACTTATGGTAATTCCCAAGTTCACTCGATCTCTGCTAGGAGTGTGTTCCTTTCAGGTTCAAGTGGCTCGCCTGTGGAACGACTTGCCTCTACATCAGATTGACTCAAGACTTGCTGTTTTTTAGGAAACAACTTAATACATGGCTGTTCCAACAATAACACTATGGTTGGTGGGGCGGGGTTCTTCTGTTACGGTTTTGGTGATCAGCCCCGGGGCACTCTGTGAGTATCCGCGCGCTTTATAAATGCCCATTTTCATTTTGTTTTGTCTGCAAGAGGGTGGAGACGCTTTTACGGCACCAAATACATTCATGAGCAAAATACCTTTGGAACAAAGTGAGCATGAATTTAGGTGCAATTTCATTCATTATGTAACGACCTGAACGTCTCAGGATCGTTTAACAGACACGACAATGAGGACGCAACCACTTGTGAAGGGTTAGTTCTTTTAATGAAGGCAAATAAAATACAAAGAACAAACAAAAGTTATAGTCACTGGAATCCTCCAGGCTAAGTACGTTACCAGCCCACAGCACGGATGGTCCTAACCGTCCTCTGCATATACGCCGATCCCGGCGTATGCCAACAGAGGGCAGAAATGAAATGGCCGACAATGCCAATCGGTAGGCTGTGAGGGGCACGAAGAGTGTTGGGGAGAATCGAGGAGTCAGGGAAACACCCAGCCGGGGTCTCTACCTGAAGGGAGCAGCCGCTCAACCTCTTCCTCAGACTGCACCGGGACGCGGAGTCACCTCCTGGTGATGCGTCACCGATTCCCCAATCACAAGCAAGAAGACTGAACCGAGAGCAGCCGCTCGATCGATCCTGTGGACTTCCGAGTCTGTAACGCGGCAAACACCTCCTGGTGTGCGTTACAGCTGGCAGTCCCTGTGTCTCTGGTCGGGCTGGGAGTTACGACTCCAACCAGCAAAAGCGCCACTGCGCTTGGACTCAGCCGAGTCAAAAAGCGAAGCTCAATGGTTGACCGGTAGAGCTTCCGGGTCCTTCACAGGTGACGATGGGGCAAGACACGGCCCAGGGAGTAACGACTCGACCTACCTCCGTTCTTGCCTTACTGGAGCACCACTCCGGAACACTGCTCTTCACGAAGCAGGTACGTCGGTGTAAACACAATATCCGACAGCCTTGTTCCTCCCTTTATAGGGCGTGTTTTCCTTGAGTTATGTAACAGCTCTCCTGTTTACATAAGGGCGTGTTTCCCTTGAGTTATGTAACAGCTCTCCTGTTTACATAAGGGCGTGTTTCCCTTGAGTTATGTAACAGCTCTCCTGTTTACATAAGGGCGTGTTTCCCTTGAGTTATGTAACAGCTCTCCTGTTTACATAACCTCTCAACCGCTAAGCATCCTGGGAGATGTAGTCCGTTTTCGCTGGTTACCGTTTTCCTCCCCTCGTATGACAGGAATTCTTGACACATTACAGGGAGAAAATGTTTTGGTAAGATGCCATTTCAGGTGTAAAATATGTTTATTGGTGTTTTGTTGACAGCAAATGAGGTTCAAAATCACCCTTGGTGCATTATCAGCACAAGGATGGAAAACCTTTAGGAGCACAAATCGAATTTAGGTGGAAATCTGCCTTGGTGCAAAACAACCACCGTGTTGATATCCCATTTAGATGCATTGTCACTGTTTATACAATATCACTATTTGTGCAGCATCCAAAAGTTAATGTTACTTAAGTCTGAGGGTGGACACACATCTGGACATATTTAGATGAATACAGCTAGCACTAGAAGGGTTATTAAAAATGGACAAATGGGTAGTTATGATCTACATGGATTACATGTATACTGATGGGAGGATTGTTTCAGACTGGAATCACTTACCTTGTTCCTTAACATTTAGCACCAATAAATCTATACGTCGCATTATCTCTGAAAGTGGCTAGAAGGCTAATTCACCATTCATTCAGCGTACTACGATATGCCTAGGTTGCTTTAGTAACCTACATCTACTTTAAGTGACATTCCTTCCAGGGGCCATATTATGAATGCTGCACACTTTCCTGGATTATGCTTGGTACACTTTTCGAAAGGTGCGCCCTGCGCTAACTAGGAAAATGCGTTGCATTATGTTGAATGCACGGCCCCCAGGGCAGCACTGAACCCACGCTGGCCTGGAGGCAGCTCATTCAGGTGAAAAGCAGAGCAGCTGCTTTAAAACTGCTGTGTTTTCACAGTGCAGGCAGCAACCCCCTGCACTTTTAAAGGGGACTAGAGATAACCTTGCAGGCGGGTGTGTCAGTGACTGCACCTGCCTGGAAGGGGATGTCTTGGGGGCCCATGGGCCCTCTTCCCCGCCAGATGGCTGGAATCTGAGGGCACACTGACATTGCGCCTCCTCTTGGGTGGTGCACGGTCAGTACGCCTCCTGAGAACTTCGCCTATGCACCCACGTCTTCAATACGGTGCAGGCGTGATGGCAAAGGGATTCCCTTAATTGCGTGGGGCCATGCCCCCATGCAAATGAGGGAACACCCTCTTGAGAAAGTGCAAGCGCTGAGTGTGCGCAAGCGCTTTCACTATTACAGAAAGGGACGCACAAGCGTCGGTGGCCCCTTCTGTCAGTGCCCTGGAGATTTTGTGAAGGTCAGGAGTTTGGATTTAGTACCCAATGTATTCAGGCCCTCTGTCGAGTCTTTTGAAAATTGGTAGTTCTATTTGAATTTTTAGATAGGTGAAACTGCCTGGAGCTTTTTAGCCAGTCTATTTTCAAGTATTTATTTGCAGGCATGTTTAGCCCAGCTAGACCCAACCGGGCAGCAAAGTGCTTTACATAAGAATAAAAGTTTAATTGCAGTACAACAGAAGCAAGACAAAAATATAATGTATAGAGTGAAGTATCTATGACACAAGTAATATTAGTCCTTCGCTCTCTTTTTTAGACGGGTGGTAATAGTCTATCCATTGTGGCCCCTTTTGTAATTGCAAGAAAGGAAGGGCCTAAGATGATCTTACCTTTTATTGACTACAAGCCAGAAATGTTCTTCAAATCCCAATTCTCCCACTTGAGCCCTGAGGATGCGATGCCTTGCGAAACGTGTTGGTCTAAATTTGTTGCACCTTGACAACGGTTGGATTATTATTGTTAGAATAAGAGAAATTCAAAAGCAGATGTGAAAAATGGATGTATCCAGACAAGTGGTAACCTCTTGACTTCTGATGATATTAAACCTATATATATATATATATCCCAAAAAATTGCTTCAGCAATTAAGGCCGCACTCCGTTGAAGGTAAGATAACATCTTAATTCTCACACCGAAGGCCAATTCAACAGAATTAATGAGCATGCAGGGGCTGCTGGTTACGCACTATACCTGGCAAGTGCTCACGGTGGCCTCTGAAGAAGATGAAAGGAATATATTGAAACGCGGAAGGCCAGCAGGACACAGATACGGAAGGGGAAGCTGTCTGTTATGAATAAAGAAGGATGTTATCTTACCTTCAACGGAGTGCGGCCTTAATTGCTTAAGCAATTTTTTTGGGAATATATAATTTTTTTAGATTGCCATATGTGTTCCTTAAAACTTCTGATTAAAAAAAAAAAAAAAAAAAAAAAAAAATTACTCTAAGCCCCTAGATAGTTTTGGACTGTGAAGACTAGCCAAAATACTGGTCCATTCAGTTGAGTTGCGCAGGGTCATTAGGATCTATAAAATATTTTTTTGTCTTTGTCTATTAGTCCTATGTTAGGCGTCTTTCAGTTTTCTGTTCGAAGAGACCTTTTTAAGAGGGTTTGTCCTAGTCACATATATTGCTTGAAGAGTAGGACATTTAGCTCATGAAGGTCTCCTGAGAGGAATTTGTCCTAATGGTAGGAGGGGTGATGTTCCAGATTTTGGGAGCACTACCGGAGAAGACTTGCTTCAGGGATTTTGCATTTTTGAATGGAGGGGGTTTCAAGTGTTAGATTCTTTGCATCGGAGACCCTCATAAAATAACTAGTTTGTGTCGATTAGCAGCTTCCACATGCAGTGCCTTGAGAACTTAGCAGGACATCTTGAAGATGCCACTTGCCTTGATTGGTAGGCATTTTATTTTTTTGAATTTGTTACATTTTAAATACGCTAAATTAGTATGACACAAATTGCGTAAAAAATAGACAACTGCCAGTCAACACTGCCAAATTGTTCTTACAGTTAATAGGTATTTAATGCTACAAACCACTGTCTAAGATACTCAAAAGTAAACTGAAAATCAACGCCACATACTATCCGCAACACTTTTCATTAAACATACTAATTCCACAATGTATCTCTCAACTACCATCTTAAGTTTTCTAATCAGTCACATTTACTGAATGTGTCCCTGCCACATGTATCTGTGATAAAAATCATACTACGTTGTTACATTTCTTGCATTCTGTCAGTAATTGCCATGCAGAAAATGATCCCAGATTCTGAAAAAGGTCTGCATCTGATTGGTAAGCTATAAAGGAATCTCATGCTCTGCCATCACTGTCAATTAATTCCTGGTACCACGCATCTTTCTCTGGTAAAATACCAGACTTCCATTGTCTTAATGTACGTAGTTTTGCCACCACTAGTGCCGTAATAAACCATTTATGTCCGTGTCTAGTTAGTCCATTGACACAAGTCCTATTATGCAGGATACCGATGTGTCATTGGAAAACTCAACCCTTTTACATCTTCCATTTCTGAATGTACTCTACTTCAATATTGCTTTATTCCAGGGTATGCCTGTAAGACGTGTAGAATGTCTCCTTCCTCTAAGCTGCCCCCCCCCCCAGCGGATAGATGTAGGACTCTTATTAAGTAGATACAAATGTTCAGGCTAGCAGTGCCACTCATGTATGATTTTTAAAAAGCTGAACTTCAGTCTAGCCTATCTGCCCTTCCCATTCCATAAGGGTGTTCCAATGTTTATTCATGCTCCAATGTCCCCTGCAAATATTGTCTGAGACCTACAGATATGTATTGAGAACAGAGGTTCTATTAAGACACTATACCATCTGTAAACCGCTCCTCTAACTAGACTTTATTTAGCAAAGTGTATCCTAATTGATGATCAGAGAAAGTCATCTTCCCACATCAGTTTTAAGACAGTCTGTGAGTTGGGAATAACAGTTTGAGTGTCGGTTCTTTTGTGATTGAATGTCCTTAAAAGTTTTCACATGACCGATGTAGAATACAGCTTAAATTGTCCTCGCTCCTGCCTCCACCCATGATCAAAACGTGAGGCCTCCAATTTTCAATTTAAAATTCTTCCTCAAAAGTGCCCCTGCATTGATGTATGGATGAATTTGAAGTAATTTGTATATTATTAGTCAACTCTGTACAGTTGAATTCAGTATTGGGTTGTAAGCCACTGTATAGTTTCCATGATACTGTACATGATGTATGTTACTTCGTGCGGACATCAAATGCTTTTGTATGGTTAACCGACCTGCAGCTATTCCTATTGTCCAGAAGTATGATCTAATGGTGCCAATCTATGTAGAATGTAGATACAAATGCATATATTGCAGTCTTAGTTGTCCAAATGTAAGCCATTTTCTCTTTTACTTTTATAAAAGTCTTTTTATTGATTTTTCATTTAAACAGAACATACTTTCACAACAAGTACCATTGTCTCGCAGGAGTGTTAGCCATGCAAGCTATACATTATGGGAGGCATTATATAGTATAGAACCACACCTTTATCACCCACCATATAATGCAGCATCCTACTACAGTCCCTTCATGCCCCAAAGTTGCCATGGCCTGACTCCAGGGAGACCATATTTTGAAGTATTTGTGTACGTTTCTGGCTTTATAGAGTAGTTCTTGGAGTTCAGCACAGTGGTACTTTTCATTAGTCCATTTACTAACTGGGTGGGGGGGGGGGGGCAGGCATCCTGCTAGTGGTGAGCTATGTCTCTTTTAGCCACCAGATAACCCATGGCCAGAGGCAGAATTCCATTCATCAAAACCTGCACCCATAGATCATTATAGAGTGTTTTGATCCAGCAAAGGAACACTGGGCAAAATCTCATTTTACAGAGAAACGCCAGGAGGAAAGGCCAGTGGAATGTCAAAAGCTCTCTACCAGCAGCAGGGCAGTGTACTCCTGAAATTCATCTCTTCAGGCTAGAGCCGTGTATAGGCAGCAGTGGCAATGCCTCGTGCTCCTGTCTGGCATTAAACTTTTTCAGTCTGGATGAACCAAGGAACAGATCAGCTCCAACTAGGTCACCAATATTTTGGTATTTTAAATTCTATGCTTATAAGTAGGGCTCCCGGTTTTATGGTATTTATTTTTTTGCCATTTCCGTCTGTATTTATCCATATTTATTTTTTGGGCTTTTTTTCTGTATTTATCCATATTTATTTTTGCCACAAGCAAAAGGCGACGCTACAGCTAGTATTTTTCCACATTTATTTACACCATACTGCCCCACTGAGAGAAACTCGCACTGCCTTCAGCACAACTCAATTGTGCTGCGACTAAATTCAAATTATGCACTAGACAACAGTAAAATGCTGTCTGAAAAAAAATGAATAACACCCTGGAAAAAGCAAACTCATAGGGAATGCAAGAATAAGCAAAGCATGTGAACTGTAATCAGAAAAAAACATGGTTACCTTAACGGTTTTAAACTCATTATTCAGAAATCAGTAAGTGATTTTGCCTGAAAAGTTCAAGACATGGCTACAGGACCAGGAAGGGACCCCTTTCAATATCCATTGCTTATATCCTTTCAAGATGTATGCAGTTTGGTTTAAAAAAGACCACATCCCCAAACACAGAGCCGCATTTTATAAGCTAAAATAATTAAAAAGTTGAAAACGATCATATTAAACGTTTCCACTCTACCCATCAACCAGGTATTGCAGTCCCTTTAGGAATGGCGCACTTACCCACCCTGGGAAAACAATGTTCAAAGAAAGAAGATAAAAAGAAAGTAGCGTTTTCACTGGCAAACTCTGTAAAGTGGCGCTAATGTGTGTGGGTGTAAATAACAGTCTGGCCTGTCTGCTGTCCACTCTGTATTGCTTTATTTAGGTATTTAACTATTTTTTCTCTCCATTCCGAGGTTTTTCTTTTCAATAGAAAACGGTCAGAAAATGAGGACATTTACAGCCAAAGTGTTCAGCCTTTTTTGGATCAATTTCACAGGGGAACAAATAAAGGAGAGGCAAGAGAGAGTACCTTAAGAGCTGCCTCTTGAAATCAGCAAGTAAGCAGGAGCGAGACAGAGACAGAAAGAGATGGAGGCATAAAGAGAGGAGGGCAGCCGCCAGAGGCAGAGCAGGAGTAGTGGACACGGTCCTTGCCATGAAGGAAATGAGACAGCGTTTATTCTTTCTCCGTTCTCTGCCCTTCCCAGAACGGCTGAGCCTTCCTGCAGCATAACAAAAGGCAGAGGGCGGGTGGCCTCTGACTCCAGGCAGGTCAAGTGCAGGGCCATTAGGTAGCGCTTTCGCGTGCTAATGGCCCGCGAAACTTCACTACGGTCGGAATAATGGAAATCCGAGCGCTGCGCTACTGGTGAGAAGCTCGAGGGGCTACAAAAAAAAATCTGAAACTTCCACCCACCATTGAGCCCAGTTTATAGTGCCAGCAAATAAAACAGAACTGCGAAACGCTCTAGATGACGTTTTCAGACCCCAGGTGATTGCATTTGATTCTTATAAACAGGAAGTTTGAAAAACAATGTTTGTCTTCGCATGCCCCCGCGAGACCCGTGCCCCCCCACCGTAAAACAAGGGGCCTCTGTCAAATCAAAGGGCACACACACAGCCGCCCCGAGCACTTCACAGGTCTTTAAAAGACCATTCGCTTGTTAATGGGGCGTTGTTGGTTGTTCACCCCTTCTAGAGCCCCTGCATCGCCACTCTGACTATTGCTGGAAGAATTAGCACGTTACACAATACTGCCCTGTCAGCTGAAACCCAGAGGCATCTGGTTTTTGCTTGCAGGAATCTGGAGGCGGGAGACTAGCGCGGCAACATTTACTCGTATTTTACCGTTTATAAATATAAATACAGACAAAGGAAATATCGATTTCCGTCTGTATTTATATGTATAAATCCGTAAATACGGAAAACCGGGAGCCCTACTTATAAGTGATATGGGCTGTAGGAGGCACACTCCTCGGGGTGGGGGTAACTTTGCCAGGTTTAAGGATGACCATTATGGTTGACTCTCTTAAGTTGTGAGAGAGCTTGCGCTTCCCAACTGGGCCATCATATATAGCCAGCAAATGTGGGGCGAGTAGGGAGGAGTACTTTTTGAAGAATTCCAGGGGAAAGCAGTTTGGTCCTTGGGTCTTGCCTGAGGGCATCGAGGTAATGGCCTGCTATGTTTCCTGCACAGTAACTGGGAGATCCAGGTTGGCTCTTCGTTGAGGCATCTACTCGCGGGCGGGGGCACCGACCCCTGCCCCCCTCACATCTACCACAGAGCCGCGGATACCATCGCACCCGAACTGCAACACACCAACGCCACTTTCACAACAGGATTCTTTCCAGACGACTGGAAGCACGCAGAAGTCAGGCCCCTGCCCAAGAAGCCCACGGTCGACCCCACCGACCTCAAAAACTACTGGCCCATCTCGCTTCTCCCCTTCGCAGCCAAAGTAATGGAAAAACAGCCAACAAGGAAGTGACACGATTCATCGAAGAGCACGCTGTCCTTGATCCGTCCCAATCCGATTTCCGAAACAACCACAGCACCTAAACTGCCCTACTCGCCGCCACAGACAACATCTGCAACCTCCTGGACCAAGGCCACTCTGCAGCCCTCATTCTCTTCAACCTGTCTGCGGCCTTCGACACCGTCTCTCACCGCACACTAATCACTAGACTACACTACGCCGGCGCACAAGGAACTGCCCTGGACTGGATCCGCTCGTTCCTTACCGTAAGAAGCCAGAGGATCAGGCTACCACCCCTCCTCCCCGTCCCCACGGAAATCACCTGCGGAGTCCCACAGGGCTCATCACTGAGCCCGACCCTTTTCAGCATCTACATGGTCCCCCTCGCAGCCATCGTCCGACAACACTGCCGCAACCTCGTGTCCTACACCGACGACACCCAGCTCATTCTCTCCCTCACCAGAGACCCCACCACCGCAAAACTCCAGAAAGGAATGCAAGAAGTCGCAATCTGGATGGCCAACAGCTGCCTAAAACTCAAATGTGGAGAAGACAGAAGTCCTCGTCCTCTGTACCACCCCTTCAGCATGGAACAACACCTGGTGGCTCTCTGCCCTCGGAACCCCCAGCCCCTCAGACCACACCAAAAAACTGTGCATCGTACTCGACTCATCACTCACCATGAACCGACAGGTCAATGCTCACCCACACCTACAAGTGCCTACACAACAACAGACCCAAGTACTTCAACGACAGAATAAATTTCCACGCACCAAAAAGAAACCTACGATCGTCCAACCTCGCTCTGGCCGAAACCCCACACATCCACAGAGCCAGAGCAGGCAGGTGATCGTTCTCCCACATTGCAGCCAAGACTTGGAACAAGCTACCGGTAGACATCAGACTCTCCCCCTCCCTGAACGCCTTCAGGAAGACCCTCAAGACCTGGCTCTTCGGCTGAACAGAGCTGCCCCCCAGCACCTTAAGACACTCACGGGTGAGTAGCGCGCCTATAATTCCCTGATTGATTGATTTGTTGGGAGGTCATGCACTATTTGGTGGTCCCTTTCTGGAGGAGGGGGTCGCTCAGTGGGCATACAGGGCACCGTATTATGAAGCAAACGTGGCAGCAATGGGTAGCGCTGCACTGTTACCTCTTTGCTGTGGGTATGAAGTTCAGGAACAATCCTGCATCCACTTTGTGTGTTTGTGACGCAGTAGAGTATCGTATCTTACCTTCCTTGTCTTCAATTTTGTACACCCTCCCCTGGGAGTGAAACCAACCCAAATGGACAGAGTCTAAAAGCTTTTGTCAGAAGGCTAAACAGGCTTGGTCTAAACAACTCCTTATTGAGTCCAAGTAGTGTGCCACCGCAGCACGTTCAAGCGGGGTCAATATATCCTGTTCAAGCTGCAGTAACTCATATTCATGATCCCTGATATTATTGTGACTGTTCTAAAGTAATATGCATTTTTGAGACCTATTACTGCTATCGGCTGCAGGGGTGAAAATGTAGGCGATACTGGAGGATGTGTAGTGTGGATGGTAGTAGTACATGTATTTTTTTGTGGTGGTGTAGCCGCCAGACATTGAGGCTCAGCACCTTAGCCCAGTACGAGAGGTGCTGATTGAGAGTTTGTCGTGTTCACAATGCTTTGAGGTGTCCATAACAGTGAAGCCTAAATGAGAGGTAGCCAAAAGCTTGGAAACTGCCTCCAGTGTAGGTAGTCGAGGAGGAGCATAAACGCTAAGGGGCATCCACACACTGTCATCCATGAGCTCTGAGAGCAAGACATAATGACCTAGGGGACACGGACTACAATAGGGAAAGTTGTCCTCAGTAGATGGACACCCATGTATAACCCGAACTATATACCACCCTGGTGTAACCAGGTCTGCTGGGAAGGAACAATTTGTACTCAGTAGATGTTTCTTGAAGCAATAGGAGAGGGAGTTTGAGCCACTTGACATAGAGCATAAATGTTCACCTTTTGAAATTGTTATTCAGCCCATTAATGTTCCAAGATAGTGTTGTGTAACCCTTGGAGGTATCATTTGTAAAGTCGATGATCATCTATGGTGGATGTGGTTTGAGAAATGGCCCGGAGAGGCTCCGGGAGCCTGGCACTACAACATAAAGCTAGCATAAACGAGCATTGGCATAGCCAATAGGTCTCGCCTTTGGGACCGTATAAGTGTTTAGCCATGCAACAGTTGCATAACTAAATACTTATAAGGTCTAAAAAGCGGCCGTGAAAGTGATCGCACATCAAAGCGCCCGTGTGGCCATGAAAGTGAAAGTAATCGCGGCAAGCGTGCCCGCGCACATGCACTGTAGCTCTAGGCTGGCCTGGTAGCACCTTTTGGAGCCCTCTCAATAAGTCTCGCCAGACCAGTGCATGAGCTGGGTCAGGCGAGACCTAAAAAGCAACCACAGAATATATTAACAAATAGCAGGCCACAATAGAATCCCAAAACCCTCCCTACACTTAACACCCGGAAGCATCTGTCTCTTTAACGAGAAATTCAACAAACTAAATAAATGTTACCAGCTAGGCGAACCAATGAATGACCATAGGTGCAGTAATCTAGAGATCTGCAGTTAACCAAAATTACTGTGTATCGGGGCAGACAAACTGTGCCCCTTCCACGTTAGATAACCCCAGTCGCATCTCCAGAGGGTACTCCTGGCGGCACAGTACATTGGTGCTTTGAGGCGTTGGAGAGGTCTATGCCTATTCCTCCTCATTCGATGTAGTAATTGTTTCTACGTACCCAATTCCCCATGCCTACTGGGCTCGAAGGGGGCGGGGCAGTGGAAAAGGGGAGGAGGAGGGCCGATGGTGACTCAATTCAGGACATGCCTCCACCCAGGACCAGGCACCCTCAGATGTGTCAAATAAGAGGGCCTTGTCTTTACAAATCACTTTAAGAACTGCAGCATATACTGAATTTGCATAGCGCTAAGCTTTTCCTTAAACGTTATGAAGGAACGTCGCAGTTTCATCCTGAGGGTATAACCCGGGAAAGCATAACCGAGGTTGACCCACAGTGGAGTTGCCCTATCCTGCTAGCCTCGCTGAGGATGGCGTTGAGGTCTCCATAGTTTCGGAGCCTGGCAGTCGTAGGCTGTGGGGAGTCCCCCTGGAACGGACTGGCCCCCAGTGATCTATGTACCCTTTGCACTACACAGCAGATTGAGAGCACCTCTGCCAGGAGCCACAGTTTCAACTACCCAGCAACATACTATGTGGGGCGGCTTACCTCCGCGATCCCCCCACAATCTGGATATTATCACTCCTGGATCTGCCCTCTACATCCTCAGCCTTCACCTCCAGCTGGCCGTCCCTGCTCTGGAGGGCTGATATAGTAACCTAAAGCATGCGGGTTGTGTCTTTCACCTCAGACAGAGAAGCCTGCCGCCACTGTGACCCATTCAACTGAGTTTTAGAGAGCCTGATGCAGTAATGATGAGTCAAGGCACAGCTCTCCAATCTTTCCCTCAAGAGACGTTTTGGAGTCTTTAATGGCCTGCAAGATGGACACTGTTGAATTGGGGGGCAAGGGGGGAGTGGGAGACCGCGTTGCTCCTCACCTCCTTGCTTGTCAATAGTTGAGGTGGGTTTAGCAAACCTATTAATCTTGCACTGTATAGGGGGCTGGGCTTCTTGTCAATGCCAGGACCTCGTTGCCAGGAGGCAGGTGAGCGGACGAGCAGGGAGGGCCCTTGGCAAAGAGAAGCGATACCCAGCAAGGCTGCTTTGTCTCCACCCAAAAGGGGTGAGGGGGATTGGGGGACAGGGAAATGTATTGGCGCTGCTGAGCTGGATGTGGATGTATGGCGAAAGTCAAGCCTCTGAGCTCCCAAATGAGCGTCCACCAATTTCGACTGTTGCCAATGCCCCATAAGTTTAGCAATTTTGAACTACAGTCTCTTCTTAACCCAGATACAATTCTTAAATTCCCTATCCATGACCAAGTTTTCCTGGGATTAGGAAAGAACACGTTGCTTAATCTGGGTTTCATTTACATTTTAAGAATTTGCAACTTTCACAGCAGTCTAAAATCTATTACCCCCTAAACATACCCTTCAAACCAGTATTGGTTTAAATTCCCACATACTTAAGTGGTGTGGGCATCTTTGTAAATGGGTAAAATGCTGTTGCACCCATATCCGTGTGACATTTAAGAGGATGGCATTCACTCTTAGCCCAGATGATCTTGTATTCTGAGATTTGGAGAAACTATCAATTGTATATGTCAAGGCTGATATTGTTAAAGGGATTAAAGGGTACAAGAAGGTTATCTGTGTTTAGGAAATCGTTCTCTGGACCAGCTACAGAGTCCATTGCCTTTATTCTTTCATTCTGTCGAATGTGAATAACTGTTCTAAAGATAGTGGACACGCTTGCCTCATCCAAAGCACAACAGAAAATTATGCAGATATATGTCAACGCCAATTAATCCTAGCCTCCAAGATTTTTAAATAAGATTTTTTTTCAGATACTCTGCTTATAAGCGATTTAGTCAAAGGACGGTTGGGTATAGGTTGGAAGTTCTTGTGGTCTTTGGTCAGCATCTGGTTAGAAGAGGGTTGCTCTGTCAGTGGTTAAGGCACAAACTCTGGAAGTACCCCCTTTGTTCAAAGAGGAGTTGATTACTTGAGTCTTGTAGGGGATGGGAGATGAAGTTATGTCTCACAGTTCTAACTTTGCCTTGCGGAGTGAAGTGAGGATATGCCCTGATGGTAGGGAGTGTAATTTCTTTTTTTAATGTGTATTACATTTTTACATATGGTACAACAGCTGCTAGTGTGGTTCAGAGTGTAATAAAACATGATGTATTACAATCCAGATTCTAAGGCAAATTGACATTGCCACCGGCACTGGGATGCCCAACGAAAAAAATATACAGTTTATAACGTGAGACAAAAAAAAGAGGAAGCGAAAAACTCTTGTCTGCTTAGGATTTGTGAGAGTACATTTCTTATGGGTAAGGGGTTAACTGGGGGAATTCCCACGGTGCTATCGCCTGACCAGGGAATGTAATCAGACAGTATCGGGGGAGGGGCTCACCGTGTGTAGGGGAGGGGGGCATGTGATGCCGCACGGTGGCATTGGTCAGGTCC
This sequence comes from Triturus cristatus, assembly GCF_964204655.1. Classification (NCBI taxonomy): domain Eukaryota; kingdom Metazoa; phylum Chordata; class Amphibia; order Caudata; family Salamandridae; genus Triturus; species Triturus cristatus. Next base: position 620,311,573 of record NC_140588.1, on the reverse strand, counting down.
TAATGTGTGTCCCGAGCAAAGCGTGTTATGGACTGAATTTATACCTACAGATCCTCATAGGACTTGCAAGCTGGGTTATCGTCATATCTGTGATCATGTGGCCACAAACCTATGTCTGGATTATGTAGTCTCTATTCAAGGTGTATGTGCATTGTTTTTCTACGTTAAGTAGCAAGGTCTCCCACCATTCACCACCTGTGCGGGAATCCCCCCCCCCCCCCCCCCCCCCCCTCCCTCCCCATGCAAATCAGCTAGGGAGTGTGGGCTTTCGCCTGGGCCCATGTTCATAATACGCCCTGGGGGTCTGGAGGGGTGGGCGCCTTCAATGCCATAGCTACCTGACCTTTCAACAATATTAAGCCCAGGTCAATGAATCTGTGAAGATGTGTGTCCCCTTTCATTCGGGGGGCACAGACCCAGCAGGCAGGATTCAGGGGTGGGCGTAAGATTGTGTGCGCTTCCATCTCGGACATCATAATAGTCAATGCCTGTCTGACTGAGTGCAGCACCGGACAGTCCCATACCATGTGGTAGAACCCAGCGTCCTGTAGTTCACAGCAGTGGCATTTGGGGGATAGTGGTGGGAACAACCATTTGATGCGCTTTGGGACCGGTAGGTATGGTGTACACAATTGAACTGTGAGAAGTGTAATAATGGGATACGGGGATATCCCCTTCACGAGCCATAGAGCCTGAGTCCAAGCTGTGTCAGAAAGAGGCTGCTGCAGCACTCCATCCCACCTGGAGCACGCCTTAACTGTGTGGTCCAGAGGAGCAATATTGAGTGATGTGTAAAACGTAGTGATGGCGTGCCGTGTGCCGTCGGAATACAGCAGCGTATTCAGCACAGCTGAGGTAGAAGGGTCTCCACGTTTCGCGCAGTGCATGGTGTACGGCATGAAAGGTAAAGCCCCCCCATGTTCCTCCACGAGGCAGTGTCAGCACGCTGCGCTATTGGAAAGAATTGCGGCAATTCCCAGATGGCAATGGCCGGCGAGTATGGGAGGTGTGAGGCCTCTAGGGTGCTTGAACCTGCGCCAACAGGCACAAGCCACCAACATTTGTCTCGTCTCATGCTGGGGGCGGACGATGGCCTCGGACAACCATGTGTAGGTGCCCACACCACCCAACTTCTCCCAAATGAGCGGTAACTCATAGTAGATCTGAAAGTTAGGCTTCCAGAGCCTGACCTTTGTCAGTGAGTGCTGAGGAAGTGTGCGTTTAAGTTGGTTTTGCTAATCTCCTTAATTTTCTTTTTAAAGTCTAATGTTTTGCAAATTTGCAGGATAGAGCTTGTTCGTGCTAATATTGATTCAGTGGTTATATTCTCCTCAAATAGTTTTGAGACCCCATCATTGTTCTTTGATTTTTAGGAGACCTAGAGTGTGGTGGTGGGTTTCAGCACCACGTCAAGCAGCTTTCTTGATTGACGTTTAGCTCCATTGATTTCTATTCAGAGAAGAACCTAGCTGTGTCTTTGAAGAGGTTTTTGCCCACCTTTTGTTTTACAACATTTCAAGAGCCTGCTTTGATGGATTTACTGTTACTTTGCTTTTTTAGTTTCAACAGGACGAGTTCATTTCCCACCTCTGTCATGACCGATTTGGTATTTCTCTCTCAAACGTTTTGGTTTTGCATTGATACTGGCTTTTAGTAACTTCTGGTCAATGTCTCTAAATTCCCTTACATCCTTTTTGATTTCTTTGTTTGTTCCCCAAGAATAGGTTTTGATGCACAATAGAAAAAAAGATACCAGGATGTGGTCCGATCAGAGATGAACTAGAATGGCTCTACTTATTTTGGCGAAACTCTCTGAACAAGGTCATTTATTAATTATGATTTCCCATAAGCTTTCACAGAACTCCGAATAAAGGCATCTTGCGGACTCAATTTTTTATTTGTTGTTCAAGTGTCCATCTGTACGCTAGCTACAAGTGGCCTGCCATGTGAGGTCCTATTTACTAGTATGATATTCTTTGGATGGGAGCATGTAGGAGCCCACTTCTCAGTGTTATGCCGTACTCTGCTCCCCACCCAGAAAAACCTTTAGTAATTCAGTACTTTAAGGCCCTAATGTACTAATTGGTTTTACCTCTCCTGTGTGGGTCCTTTCAGGCTGTCATAAGAATTAAATGTCAAACCGTTGCGCTTTATACTCTATCAAGACACTTGCTTTTTACTGGTTCAAGCAGAACATGCATGTGCATGCTTCCCGGTTGCATCAGTGTACATCTATTGTCTTTCCTGTACTGTTTGCACCTCTTGCCATTCCTGTGCTCTGTCTCCAGTACAAATGCTTTTCTGGTTTGGTTTTGACGAATGCAGTAAATGCTATTCACTACGTTTGTTTTCCTTCTAAATCCTGTTATGGGCCCCGAGCAGCACACAACGAAGTCTGCAAGATAGATTTGACACTAACCCCAAGTGTTTACATGCTTGTACTCCACATAAAAAAAGTTGTTGGTCTGCCAACAGATTTTTGCACTGGGATTAACCAGTCGACGCTCCTTGGGCCCCGGCCCTCTTTCTCCAAGGTCACTTCCATGTCCCTTCCCATAGGGATGATGTTCAGCATGTCTTAAAATCTTTGGCAAAGCCAGTAGGTCTTAAAGACCAGACCTATTAGCTTTACCAATGCGTGTTAACTTTTGTAGTAGGAGTAAACCAAATTGCTATTTTGCTCTTGGAGAAGTGTCAAAGGATTTAATTTGTCGCTGTGAGGGTTGGCGAGAGAAGTTAGTGTCCTCATGCTATTCGGTCATTATTTTTTCAAGATCTCAGTTGGATCTTGTGATCCGTCTGGGTAGTCTACTGAGGTGTTGAGGAGTAATGTGTAGGAAACTTCAGCCATGGATGATTTTGCCAATCCACTGGGAGAGGATCTGAGGTAGAATTATCTAGCAACGACGATGCTTGGAGTAGCAGTCTTATGTGTTTGGAAGATGGACAGTTTGGAGAGATTAACTTGAAGTGCTTCAGTGGAGACCTTTTCATTGCGTTTGTTCATTGCAGCTTGGAATCCACTATGAAGGTTTTTGTGTGCTAAGAGGTTGGTCAGCAATGAATCCCAATAGGTTGTCTGTGAAGGTGTTCTTATTTTGTGGTGGTTGGTACTGCTTGTCTTTCATGTTTGTCATTGGTGGTTGGAATGCCTGTGGCAAGGTATTCAAAGGAAGAGCAGGAGCGAGTTTTGAGAATGCCAAAGCTAAACTGGTCTTTGTTAATGAGCACCACTTCCGTTCTGGAGATGTTTTATCAGCCTTTGACCAGAATTGTTTCTGCATAGCAATAATTTGTCAGGTGTAGAGGGTCGGATGCTTAGTCAAACCATGTCTCAGTGAGTGCAAATAGGTGTGGTTCTCTTTTATGTAATTTGGCTGAGGGAGTTGCTGCGTTTGCCACTGCTGATCTGCAGCTAATTAAGGCTCTATTTAGTAGTGCCATCGGAAGGGCCGTGGGCTGAATGTTTGATCTCGTTCAGATTCCTGTTCCTAGTTTGTACTACAGTCATTTGACTAACACTTTCCGATCCAATATAATCCCGATGCATCCATTAACATTCATTAGTGACTTGTCTAATGTGGTATTTCATTTTTGTTGTACATCTTCCCCCGCTTCAACGGAAAAGTTGCCATACTATCCGGTCACTGTCTCTACACATGATGCAACATCAAGCTTTTCTATTTGAATAGCTTTTTCTTTAATGACGCTATTCCATTTATATTTAATTTGAAAAATTGTATATTTTCGATCTTTTTTATTTTGTCTGTTATTTCATGAACACAAGTTTGTCAGTTGTAGCTCAGTTCTTGGTATTTCTGCTAAACGTGTAAGTTGAGACAAGTAATGGTTGATTCTGGTGTCCTAGATACATTTTAATGCATGGCACAGTATTCACACTGTTGCCTGTGCCTAGAAACTGTTAATTAAAATGGACTTACTGAGCGAAAACCGTTGACTCTGCAACAGGCCATATTTTAACAGTCGGCACTCTTTTACTTGTTCCTTTGTTTTGCTGAATTATGCATAGTAATTGCATTAACCTAGTTACGTTGAACAGCCTAGTACAGTAATCGCCATAGCGGCCATAGACAGGTGGCTTTATAATACTAATGACTTTTGTTCATTGTCGGTTGAATTAAGAAACCATGCCACATATGTTCAATTGGACACGTGTTTTTTTTTTACAGGCCGTTTGGTTTTAAATTACTTCTTCGAAGTCATTGGTTGTTCGCTTACCTCAATGAGGAACAAAACATATTATTTTCAGCTGTTAACTATGTGAAGGTTGTTCTTAACCTTGAATCGTTGGATAACGTTTGTAAAACCGGCATTTCTTTCCCAAACCACTCCTTTTCCTTTTTATGCCATATACACTCTCAAAACGCACCTTCCTATGATCGAAAGGCCGTAGAAGAGGCAACAGCATGATATTTCTACATTAATGGATTCTAAAGGGTTGCTGGTAAATATTTATAATAAAAGGAGCAATAGGAAGCACTCTGGTGAGTATTTGGCTTAGTCTTAGTGAAACCGGCTGATCATTCCATTCGCCCTAGTGAATTATGAACCTCGTTTGATATCCCATGTGTGGTAAGATTTGATGCCTAAATACTTTTCGCCCTAAGTGGGATGGGTATGCTCAGACATGGGCCCCTTGCTTGCTCTGCCACTGGATTCAAGCTAGCCTGGCTGAGAGCGGTTACCCCTAACCCGGTCTGGATTGTTGCCATGAGGAGCAGAATCAAGACTGATTTGCATATGTCTGGCTCCAAACTGCTGTGGCGTAGTGAGCAAAAGATCAATGTATTTAACGCACATCTCTGATTGGGGGTGAATGTTGGATTCATTCAGCATTCCATCCATCATTTGTTGCTGCATCATATAAATATTTAATTACGTGTTTAATAACGGCATCAAAATGAGGCATTTTCCAATATAAAGTGGTTTGAAATGGAATGTGCATATGTATAATCACCAGAAATGAATTGACGGTGGTGAGAGAACACCTGGGGTAGTAGCAAGCTTTTGTCTGTATATGACATCATTCTATTAGAGGTTTCCAGGGTAGGTTGTTTTCAATGCCATCTTGCCCATAGAAGTGCCTCCAAACATTTGGGGATATCCCTTCCCTTTATAAAATACTGTAAGTACCCATCTCGAGTAATAACCCAATTCTTATCAAGATGAACCCTTAAAGTCCCTAAATTAACCTGCGTTCGACTCCCTGGTAGATATGCCACAAAGCAGGCCGGCTTACCTTGGAGGCTATTTGTAAAGCATTTATGCAGTATCAAAACAAGAAAAATCTCAAACCAATTTAGAAAAATAGAGTAAATTTAAAAAAAAAAAAAAAAAAACACACACACAATCCTAAAACAACAAAATACGGGAGACCAGAGTTATTCATTTATTTTTGTTTAAATGTAAAAGATTGTGCCAAAAAGCATTAAGTGCCAACCACAGCCTTCTGGTTGTACTTTACCGGTACCGAGGTGCAAGTTAAGGTGTCCTGAGATGGAGTGTGGTTTGGATACAGAAACCAGGTTCAACTGGTCTGAAGTTTTGCCTTTAGAATTTGTCTTTAAAATAGAAGTCAAAAATCCTCATCAGGGCAAGGCAGCAGACTGTACCTGAAGAGGGCTCCATGTCATCAAATAGCGGAACAAGGTCTCTGTGAAGCTGTTGACGTTTGGTGGTAGCAGTCTAAGGGAGACCAATTTGAATTTAGTGCCCAGAGAAGCTCACTCTCCAGCTGGATACTTTTGGTGTGCTCGCCCAGTGAAGATTTATACCTTCTGACTCAGTCACTTTTTGGGAGCTCGGACTCTTTCAGTGGGGTATGGTTGCAGGCTGTGTACGAAGAGGGCTTGACAAGGCCAGATACCTTTTTTGTGAGGTCTGGCTGAATAGGATTTGCTGCTGTGGAAAATCTCAGACGAGAGCAACCTCCATCTTTGTCCCAGCGGCACAGTACCTTCGTCAGATCAGCTTGGCAGGTTGGACCTCTGAAGGTCTTTGAAGCCAAAAAGTTTCTAAAGTCCTAGGTTTCAGGATAACTTAGGAGGAGTAAACTTTGACATCAGCCAGTGGTCCTGGACTTTAGGGACAGTACTTGGGGATGGAGACTCGCTCCAGCAGAGATGAGCAGCAGGGTTCAGGGGACAGTCCAGTTGGAACTACACAGCTGGACAATTGCAGAAAAGAACTCCTGTAGCTTGAACAAAGGTCACCTTCTGACCCTTGGAGTCTGCATTTTTGTCCTGGGTACAAGAGGGGAGGTCGAGCCATCTAGCCTCTTCTTGGATCACAAATGGCAAGTAGATTCCTCTTCTGTTCTTATAGAGGACCAGAAAGTGTTTTGAGAGGTGTACTAGGGATGACACATTTATACCTTGCATCTGCCTCTGTGTGGGGAAACTCCTGGCCACTCCCTAAACAATGGGATAAGAGTTCCCAGGGGTGACCCTATCCACATTAGCAGCATTTATTATGGGCCCTACTGCAATCCCAAAGTGCCCCTATACCTAAACCCAACATATCAGAATTTTTTTTCCCTTCTGCAGCGCACCTGTGCCCACCCTAGAGGTTTGGCCAGGAAAATGTGCAAGATCTCCTCTGTGGTCATTGTAAACCAATTTGGGGAATCTCCTCTCCCAGTAGGACTGGTGCCTGCTGACTTGGGGGTGGGGAAACAAAGAAAGGCCTTGCCCAGGTGTCGGCTAACATTTGTCACCGGGTATGATTTTTAAATTTAATCAAGTTTCTGGCCACAGCCCAATTCTTGGCAGAGGAAGAGAACACCTTCCCAGGCACAAAGCCTTTGTCTCGGGTTGGGGAGCAGGTTTGCACCTCATCAAGGGGCTAGTCAGCTTCTGTGTGACAGTTGGAGCTCATGCAAATGAGCCTCTAGAGGCTTTTAGATAGGGTAATGTTGCTAAAAGTACTTCTTCCAAACTAATTATCACAAATCAGCCTTCATCAGTAAATTGGGCTTGTAATAAAAATAAATTCCAAAAAGTCAAATAATTAAATTTGTAGCAGCTTCCTAGCCGGAGATAACATTATTAAATTGAATATTGTAGCTCAATGCTTTCCTATGAAACAACCAGCTCTGCTACAGTGACAATAGCTGTGGCCTTTTCACTGTAAGAACATGTTTAACATTAAACTTTTACATGTCCTACTTTTATATACCAAGCACCCTACCTTATGAGCAATATGGCCTACCTGGGCATGACATTTTAATATTTTAAAAGGAAGGTTCAAGCCGGTCAAGGGGGGTTATTTTAACTGGTAACATTTGCAGTTTAATAGTTGCACCGCCAGACTACACATGGTGGGCCTGCAGTCATATTTAATGTAGTGGATGGCAAAATGGGTGCTGCCATCTACCATTTACTTATAAATTAAAGGCCTGGGATATACTTTTTATACCATGTACTAGGGACTTATGGGAAGGACACTGATATTATGCAATTCTGTGGCTGCAGCTTTTTTCGCATACTTATGGGTATTTTGCATTTGTCGCATAATGTCATCTGCTGCATAATCTGCAGATTTTAAGATGTGTTTTGTTCCGATCTCAAACTGATCAAATATTACTTAATTGGGGCCACATGTTTGTGTAGTGGAAAGCCCTTCGCAAAGGTTAACTGGTCATCTTTCAGTTGCTTATTTCTGTATTTGGTTGTTAAACAGGTACTAATGGAATATTTGCCTAGACAGTATTACCATGTGTTTAAAACAGAAAATAAAAATGTTGATAAAATATGAAAAGCGATACTTTATGCCACATAATTTGCCTTTTCTTGCAGCTTCATTTAGTCAACCCTGCTGCATAATTTGGTGATCCAGTGCAGCATAATTCCTTTACACCCAACGTGTAGGTAAGGTAAATATGGCAATCAGGGGTATGCAGAATTCATCATGTTGAAGTCGGAGCACAGACACTTTACCTCGCTAACCATGGGAAACGTGCACAGTTTTGCTGCCAGCAAAAACAGTTGAGGCAAAAATCTGGGGGTACACCATTCAAAATATGGTAGTTTCCAGCAATGACCCTTTCCGTTTCCATATGCTAGTCCATACCTGCATGCTGTTTCGTCCTTTTTGGACTGGGGGGGGGGGTCCCCACTCTCTAGAAGTGTCTCTCCCAGCTGTCATTTATCCTTGGCAATAGTGTGTGCGTATTTCCAGTTATTCCAGTCCATTGTTTAGGATACCCGAGGCATCAAATTGAAGTGCCATTTGGATTTAACCTTCCATTGTTTTTGTGAGCTCATCTTTGCACTCTTTTCAGAAAGCTCAAATGACCCTGCACTTCTATATAGCATGTAGGAAGGTGCCTTCGCATTCTCCATATTTCAGACCTTGAGAAACTGTTGCCTAGTCTATTTCTGCAACCTGCTGCTACAATAAAAATCTCTATTCAAAATCTTTAGCTCGATTAATTTCAGGTCTGCCTTCCTTGTTAAATTTCTTGGATGTATCATTGCTGCTGCACAGTCAATTTCCTCCAAGGGACTATGGTCGTTTTGCAAGGACTCTAACTCAATGCAAACTATGAAAAAGAGCTGTAGCTGCTCCCATGCCCAACTTCACTGTGAGGACTCTTGTGTTCCTGAAGAGATGCATCCTTATAAGTTGGGCATTCTAGTAAATATCCTGTAAATATCCTGCAATGGTGTGATAATTGCAAAGATTGTGATTTTTGGGAGGAGTCAGTTCATTTCACTCTTCTATATAGGCCCCCTGTTTTTATTTCTTTTATTACTACCACCTCCATTAGTAGAGTGGCCCACCATAAGGAAGTTTCCTTTGTGATTTTCACTTTCCACCAGAGTAGCTCTGTCTTTGTCATGGTGTAGTGTTGCATTTTGTCAAAAGTGGTAGTGCATTTGCCTTATTGCCTCAAACCTCTTCCCAATTAAAAGACAGAAGAAAGTATTTCATTCACTTTAACCATTGCTGTTGGTGTTGTGTTTCAGGCCAATCCCAAGGCTGAAAGGTTGGACCAATCTTACACCGCTTTACAGCCAAAAGCAAGAGTCTCCAATCAAATTCTTTTTTTAAATCAAGAGGGGTGACCATTAATGTTTCTCCCAGATATTTGGCTTGGTCAGCGACTTATAAAACCTATGCAGATTTAACCTAAGAGACCTGCAAGGCATGGTATCTGAATTGAATAGTATAGTAATGATTGCCTTCAAAAACCAACCCCGCCCCGACAGCCATATATCCCTTGTAGAGGGTGGTTGGCTTGCTGTCTGGCCTTGTACATCTAACTGTGTCACAGGCATTTCTCAAACACAGATAAAGTCGATCATTGTCTCGAAGTATAAGCCTTTGGGTCACAGCATGTCAAACTCTTTATTTGTTGGGATGGCTAAGTCCCCTTTCCGTTTTTTAGCTAAGGGAGCCAGGAGCCCCCCACACCAAAATGTGCAGATGGCAGCAATCACAATTTTTATAACCCACCAATTGGAAGATCGAACACTTTAAAAATAACTGCATGAACCAGCATAAACATGTTTTTATATTTTACACAAGAAATGTCTGTACTGCTTTAACTTCCAGTCTATATGCTTATTCACACCGCATGTATTATTGTTTAAGAACAGCAAGTAACATCATAGAATTGATTGTGCGCTTTTAGTTCTACAATCCTTAGGACCATTTTGACTTTTGGTACAAAGAGCCCTAAGAAATGAAGCCGTTCCGATTTGTATTTGGATCTGATGACAGTTTGCATTAGGGATATGTCTCATTGCTGCTTCATAGTCCGTGAATAAATCAGACAAGGGTTCAGTATAATTTTAAAGGCTAAATGTTTTAGCAGTTTGAGATAATGTAGTAGGCATTTCACATTTGCATTTCATTCCAAACATTGTTTGCTTTCAGAGAAAAATGTTGGATCCAAAATGATTTCTTCAGAGGTTAGTTGTCAGCTAAATGACAGTACACATCAACTACCAGTGGTTTATACATTCATCAACTCAAGGGTCCTACATTTCTGGTCACATTTGAACATTTTTGCTTTTGTAAAGCCTCTTTGACAGCGACTGTCTTAAGGAAGTCTTTGGCATTGCTTTTCTAAGGAGAACTCTAGAAAATATTATGCTTTCTGCAGACCTACTCTGTGTGGGAGTTCATCTGTGCACCAGCTGTAGAACAGGATCTACCTTTCAACATCGTTTTGAACACTGCAGTTCTGAAGACTTGCTTGTTTTTTCCATGTAGAAATTTTTGTTTGTGGAATTCCACTATCCTTGATTGTGGCTCTGATTTTCTTGGATTTGAAAAGGAGTGAATCTAATTTCACTTCAACAAAGACCAGATTTAAATTACTCTTATTGCAGGTTTCTGAAAAAATAGGAACAGTTGCTGCTAACCATTGTTCAGTAACACCTAGACATATCCAAGACAAGTGGTGGCAAAGTCAGTAGGTCTGGCGTGTAAGAGAAACTGCCTCCACAAATGGTGCTGAACAAATCAGTACTTAAAGATATTTTTATAAATTTTTTTTTTTAAACCGTATAATCAACACCGGAGAAATAAATCTGCTCAGTATCATAGCCGTCATCCCCACCCAACATAGTCACGTTTTTCACTGTGTGTAGTCTCCTATATTGAGTCGCTGCCACATAACTAGACAACATCCACAACCTGATGAGACGTACTCGCAGGATGTTAACTCCGTTTTCCCCTCCTGGGTTTCACTACCTTCTCACTACAAGAGGCCTAGAAGAACAGACACAGGAAGTGAGTTTTTAGAGGATTTATTTGATGAGAGGAAACACCCACGACTGGAGCCGTCCAGCTGCTACGAGTCCAACACTAAGTATGGCATTTCCCAGGACACCGTAACAGCTGTCTCTGGCCGCGCGTGAAACATACTTTAAATCAATACAAAATACGCAATGTTTCAATACAAATGAAGAGTCGCCAAAGCCCGTATGACTCCCACTTGCAATATAATACAACATCTCTCCCCTTAAACAACTTGAACAACCAATGCAAACAACCAAAATAAAGTAACTACAATGTAGATGCAAGATATGCTAATCAAGCTTTAACTTAGAACATAATGCTTCAACCTATGCATAATTTGTCTCTGCCGGGTTACTTCATCAGTGGCACTCTGACTCATTTCATGTGTTGCTGCAACCTGACATGTTGTTGTAGTCTGACATGTAGCCTTCAGTGCAGGTGGAATAGACTCCAAACCTGGATTAGCTTGTCAAACCAGTGACCAAGTTCTGTATTGATGTTAACATGTTTGTTCATGATGTCAGCTTGTGAGCTAGAATTTCTGACTAGAGCACTTTTGTTTCACCACCCTTTATTGGCTAAAAGGGCAGATCCCTTGCTTACCTGTACCCCAGTTATGGTGGCTGAAAACTTGGAGCACCCTTTCCCCACTTTTCTGGGGCTCTTAACGAGAACCCAGTCTCCTTTCTGGATAACTTGGACCACAGAATGCTTACCTACATCAAAGCGTTTTCATGCTATTTTGTTTCTGTTGCAGATTATATCTGAATAGAATAGGAATGTCACCCTTTTCCTCTTTCTCACTCAACAAATTGGGAAGCAAAACAGTGTTTGCTTTCCTACCTCTAAGAAGAACGAAGGGAGCAATACCTGTGGTCGAGTGTGGAGTAATGTTGTGGGCCCACACTTTGCCACATACAAATTCCATTGGATCTTTACCACTGGAAATTGCAGTTTGTATCCCCTCTTTGACAATTCTGTTACCCCGTTCAACTAAGTAGTCGGAGGAACGTGAACCTTGAAATGATGAATATCCTGTAATTTCAAAAAGGAACACATTTGATGAGACACTTAATGTGTCCCATTGTCAGTCACGATAAGTTTGGGAGAACCCTCTGTCAAATACATTGCTCAAAAATGTAATGGCGTTTTCAGTAGTCGCTCCCTTACTAAAACAATAGTAAATCCAAGTCAACAAGTGGAATTAAATATTTGTTGTCAGATGATAAAGTTTCATATGGGCCAGAAAATTTAAGGCCCACTTTGTCCCATGGCTTCTCTGTTAAAAGGGACCGGGTGAAGGGGAGAAGACTGGGTTTTCCAATGTTTGTCTGATAAGAGACACTCTGCACATTTACTACTCGTGGTTCTAACCTGGGAATCAACTGAGGGCCACCAATAGTTTTGCTTCAAGCCTGGACAGGTTTTCGTAATGCCGAAGTGTCCTTGATGAGCAGTGTGAATGGTTGTGTTGCGTAGAGCTCCTCAGGGAACAAAAAGAGTGTGACGCATAACCATATCATGTAGTACTGATTACTCCTCCGTTACATTTACAAAGGCTTTCATTTCATTAGATACATTTCTGCGTTCAGGCAAACGAGTTGTAATTAATGTTTTGGTTTTTGAAGAGTTGCATCATTAGCATAGGCAGTGTTCCACTCATTCTCTGTGATGGGTGAACACTCAACTACAGCATCAACAGCGGCAACTATCCACTCTGTTATCCACTTCATTCAAGGCTATTCTAGATAGACAGACTGCTCTAAAGTTTTCCCCTCCAGGAATGTTTGATGGTGAAATTATACTCTTGGAGTTTGGAAAGTAAGCAAATGAGTCTGGTGTATGCTTTGTTCGGGCCACTGTTAGTGAGTATACACACATGAGAGGCTTGCGATCTCTGTATAAATCGAACTCGCAACCCCAAAGGTAAGATTTAAATTTGCTAATGGCCCAAACCCAAGCCAGAGCCTCCCGATCAATGGTATTGTATTGTTTCTGCAGGTTGGAGCATTCTGGACACAAAGGCTACAATATTTTCTTATCTGCCCACTCATTGTCCTAATACAGCACCAAGTCCAGTGAGATTGTCATCCACAGTCAAGAAACATTTGTGACCATCTTGAAACGAATGTAAAGCTGGAGACTCTTCAATAAGTTTTTTGACATGCTTAAACACCAGTTGGAGTTCATTTGACCATTCAAATTTAGCCCCTTTTTTTAGAAGACCACTCAGTGGTTCCACAATTTGTGCATACCCATGGACAAATCTTGCGTAGTATTCCGCAAGTCCCAGGAAGGAGCGAAGCTCTTCTTTATCATTGGGCGGAGAGGCATTCCTGATAGCTTTAATTAGAGAAAATGTGGGCCTAATACCATTAGGTGAAAGAGTGTGTCCTAAAATACTCTAGTTCTTTGACTTCAAACTTGCATTTGTCCTGTCTGGCGGTCATTCCAGCTTTGCAAAGTGTCTCTAGCTCTCTTACTAAAATGTTGTTGTGCTCTGCCCGACTGCCATCATACACCAACATGTCGTCCTAGTATGCTTGCACACCCGGTATGTCTTTCAATAAGGTGTCCATCAGTTTCTGGAATGCGCTGGCAGCAGAAGCCGAACCAAAAGTTAATCTTGGGTATTTATATGCCACGAAGGGAGTCACGAAAGTGGTAAGTTCTTGTGACTCAGAAGACAAAGGAATGTGATGGTATGCCGATTTTAAATCTAAAATGGAGAAATATTTAGATCCTCCCAAGTTGGCTAATAAATCGTGGATTTTGGGCAAGGGGTGACAATCCACCAAGATGTTGCGGTTAAGGGAGCGCAAGTCTGCACAAAATCTGACCTCCCCAGACCTTTCTCGGGCTAAAACTGTGGTAGAAACCCATTCAGATGACTGGAATGGCGTGATGTTCTCATCACAAGTCTTTCAAGACTTTCTTCAGGTCTCCTCTGGCACTTAACAGCAAAGGACGGACTTTGTGAACAACTGTTTGCGCATTGCGTTTCAGACGAATTTGGTGTTCAAAACCAATAATGCTACCAACTCTGTTGTTGAACATAGGAGCAAATGATTAAGGATATGATCAAAACTAGTTCCTGAAATGGAAGAGTTAAGTACATTTGGTTGAATGTTGGGCTCTGGAATAGAAAGGTTCGATACATTAACATCGTGTAATTCTGTGTAATCATAGTAACTAGCAGGAATGTCACCAAGAGCAATGGGTTGTTTTGTGCCTGGTTTGAGATATAAACCCATTTTTGCTAAGTCTACCCAACCTTTAATGTTCCTTTCTTTTAAGGCAACATACAGTTTGGTAAAAGTACGTCTGCCTAAGCATTCAATCCTGGAATAAAGTAACCCAATATGTCTATCAGTCTCTTCAAAAGCTTTCGGGTTAACATTAGATTGAGTAAGGACTACGCTGCCATCCCACTATGTATGGGATGTGACATCTGATAATATGGTGATGGTAATCCGGAGACTGCTTTCACTTGCAAAGGAACATCCCCAATGATTGCTTCACCCCAAGGTCCTTTGTCCTTGGATCGATCGAATTGCATTCAACACTTAAAACCACATTATGTATTTTTGTGAACAATTGTCGGTCTTCGTTGATTTCTAGGCTGTTAACCCTGGTGAAATTCTTCCCTCCTCTAAATACGGCTGGGAAGTGTCCAATTTGTTTGCAGGAGGATTATCTTTTCCCAGAAGATGGGCAAGTGGGCGAATTCCCTAAGTGGTTCTAAGATCCACATCTGTAGCAAATGAGGGGCTTCTCGGGTGGCTGCTTTGAGCATTTATTTCCAGCGTTTGCTGTGCACAAGGAATTTTCCTCCACAATATGAATGTTTTGATGTATTTGGCTTAATTGTAAAACAAAAAATTGTTGCACTTTCTATTCCCTTAGCAATATCAACTGTTTCTATTAAGGTAAGGTTTTTGCGGATAACTAGCCTTTCTTGAATTTTTTTCGCGAAATATGAAAAAATAAACTGATCTCTAATGCCCATGTCGGTAGTAACAGCCATTAAATCAATAACACATCAGAATAATTAGTACAATATTATTTAATCATATTGTTCAACAAAAATGATGTACAAAGCCAGTATTAAATCTGGAGTTATGTATCCAAAAAAATGCTCCAAGCAGTGCGGGGCCATGGCCCTTTAAAGCAGCACAACAACTTCTGGTGACCCTTGACTTTGTGTCGTTATACACAAGTATACCGCAGGAACCAGCCCTAGCAATAATGGCGAGAGCTCTGAACCGAAGAACAGCTCCTGTGGAAGTGCCTACAGAATTTATCATTAAACTACTTAAGCTTGCAATGATGAAGAATTTCTTTTTCTTCCAGGGCAGTTACTACCAACAAACCAAAGGCGTAGCAATGGGAGCTGCCTTTGCGCCAGATTTAGCCATCATCTACATGGATAACTTTGAAAATTCCCATGTATTTGGTAGCTTACTATACACAACATTATACCAGAAACCGACTGAACGCAATTCCTTGCTCCAGTACAACAGCCACCATCCACGAAGCCTCCGCGACAACTTACTCTTTGGGCAGTTCCTGCGCATCCGTAGGATTTGCTCAAAGAAAGCAGATTTTATGTTGGAGTCGGAACTGTTGAGTGACCGCCTTATACAGAGAGGTTATCCTAAAAGACTGGTGAAGAAAGCACGTAAGAGAGCATGGTTCAGCCCCAGAGAGACACTCTTAACACTTCGGGAAAGAGAACACGACCCCATACAGAGGATGATCTGTGTAACTACTTTCTCCACTCATAGTCACACAGTCTGAAAGGTCATAAACCAGCATTGAAACCTTATTTTGGATGATTTAGCACTGCAAGATTTACCTCTGCACGCTTTAAAAAAAAGCCAAGAGTGTTAAGGACCATGTTGCATGCTCACTCCTTGACTCACCTGAAGAACCATCCATACAACCGCTGTGGAATCTACCGCCCACATTGGGCCACTATAAATGTGGACATTGCAAGGAATGCAAATTGACTGTTCAAACCAAACAGTTCACTTACAAACATAAAACATTCCATTTCAGTAATTGCAACACATCTAATGTGATTTATGCCATCATTTGTCCCTGCGATCAGATATATGTAGGGCAAACCCAACAGAAGATTAAAGCAAGAACACTACAACATTGTAGTAGAATACACTGCAAAGTCCAGGGGACACCCCTTGTAGAACACTTTAAAGAAGAGCAACATCAGCCACAAGATCTCAAATGGCTACTACTAGAGAAAGCCACCCTTTGAGTGAGAGGCGGAAGTATCGAGTCTATCCTGAATGCGAGAGAGTGCAAGTGGATGTACCTTCTTGATTCTATACAAAATGGCTTGAATGGACTGGATGCAAGCCATGCACAGCTGGCTTGCCGTGCTCTAGATTGAGTCCATGTGCTTACTAACATAAGCCCATGACCATAGCTACCTTTTTATATTGTCCCTTCATCATTACTATAATGTGCACAAGCTGCTACAAAATGGACCTTGCCGACTGACTTTCCATCACTACGTTTGCTGTATCCCTCTTGTAATTGTCACGTTATGTCTTCACTTGGCCTCCCAGTAGCGCAAAACCGATCTGGCCTTATTGCGTTGACGGATTAACAATTAACATATCTTTTCTGTCC
The DNA here is from genome assembly GCF_964204655.1 of Triturus cristatus. Classification (NCBI taxonomy): domain Eukaryota; kingdom Metazoa; phylum Chordata; class Amphibia; order Caudata; family Salamandridae; genus Triturus; species Triturus cristatus. The sequence continues at coordinate 620,295,145 of NC_140588.1, read as the reverse complement.
CCCTAAAATGGTTAACATTATGCAGAATATTAATACTTACACCAGATACACCTTTTCATGTTATGAACATGCGTTCTTTTTTCCTCCTTTTTTTTTTTAAATAAAAGACTATAGATAATCTCTTTTCTTTTAACATGCTGCTTTGTTGACATGTATTGTACCATATTTATGATGCTAATAGTTCTTATTTACAGGTAGGTCACTCGCAAATGTACCCATCGAAACAGCTTTATAGAATGGAAATAGGAAGCCGTCCTTGGGACTTAATATGTGTTATCACTTTCCTATCAGGCACCATGACCATCTCTGCGGATGCCGTTCTGTAATTGCCATTATTTGCTTTGTAACCAACTCCGGCACATCCGTGCCAATACTCTATAGAATGGAAATAGGCAGCCGTCCTTGTTATTTAACAATTGTTATCTCTTTCTCATCTCTATCTCTTTCCCTTAAGCTTCATTTCAATCCCTGCGGATGCCATTCTTATTAGCTTTGTAACCCCGAAGCCCAGCACACCAGTGCCTTCACTTTTATTCCCATGTGTATGCCGTGATGTAACTGACACTATTTACAATTGAGAGCACTTCAACGCACTCATTTTGCGCTTTCATTTTATGATTACTCGATTTCTCCAGTCTATCTATTCCCCCACGCGGACCCATTTTCAGTATTGATGGATGCCTGTAGTTGATAGTCTTTTTTCACTTCTGACACGGAAGACTTGTCACTTTTGACACCATCGAGCGGCTGCCCAGGCTCCCGTAGGCGCGTGCACTCATTTTGACGAGCCCCTTTTTAAACGTCAGGGCCGTCATTGCCCCGTTTCCCTTCCAGAGAGACGGACGCTCCTTTCCCGAGAATCGAGGTAATTAACCTGCAGGCTTCCGACTTCCTGTTCTTGGCTCG